>NC_084820.1:12298325-12898325 GCF_958449725.1 Rosa rugosa | reverse complement strand
TGCAAGGCTGCCTCTGGCAGCTGCGCAAGGCTGAGACGAAGCAAAAGGAAGTGGTTCGACGCCGTTTGGTGGCCGGTGGAGGTAGAGAGAGACCGAAGAGCCTTTGCTCTGTTTTCGGTTTCGGTCGAGCGAGAGAGAGAAAGAAGAAAAAAAAAGAGAAAAAGAAAAAGAAGGAAGGAGACCCGGAGGAAAGGAAAAGGAAAAGGAAAAGGAAGAAAAAGAAATTTCTAAAAGAGAATCCGAGGAAAAGAGATTATAAAAAGAATCTCATATTTCCAAAATTCGTAACATAATCGTACGAACTCCAAAAATTTCGTTCGACATATGCACGCGATCATATCGACGAGCTCTACAACTTTTATGAAGGAAGTTTTTCCCAAATTCCGTACGTAGAAAAGTCGATTTTTCTTGAATCGCACAATTCGAGCTTTTGTTAAAACGAATATTTCGAAACTTCGATAATTCAAAAAGTTGAATTATTTCGGGTAATATTCGTGCAAAAGCACTTTAATCAATTCGCACAATTTCACGAGACGAAATGGAAAATTGCGGGTATTACAAATGCATGCTTGACTGGCTTTCTATATGCCTCAGAAATGTTGCTAAATACTTCAATTCATTGGTTTAGTTTGACACCTTGGGTTATGCATGGTTGCTACAACCCTACTGACTAGAGAGTTGGTTCTGTAGCATGTACAATAGAGGGTTTCAACGTAGACGACAAAAGAAGTACAGTATCTGTTTTGGTCAGCAAACGATCAAGTGTTGCCGTTTCTCTTAGGGATCGAGCTCATATTGGTGTCTATTTTGATTCACTCCATGAAAATCTGTTCTAAATTAACCATTTGCTAGCTCTTGTAAGTTTTAGTTAATTTGTCACTTCAAGTGGTTTGCAAGTCCACATAAATTCTGCTTTCTGCTACCAAGGCTGCTGAGTAAACGGAATTTAACTGGCAGTGTTTAAAAATGCTAAAACTGACTGATGCTCTAAGAGATAATATGTCAACTTGCTCTACACACCGTAAAGAGATTCTGCTAATGCATGTTTGGTTAACTAGAGAGAACTAATGTCCAACAGAATGTATGTAAACTGTAATTTCTATACAAGGCATGTAATGTGAGGACCAAGAGGTTTTGTATATTGTAAAATTAGTTTTTCTTTCCTAGTTCGTAACAGCTTGAGATTTACCAAGAATACATGGCATTAAATATTTACAGGCGAAAAGACACTGAATTTCATCAATTTATAAGAATATATAGTTCGTCAACTGTCAATCTTATGGGATAAATCTGAGGCCTTGATTTGTGCCTGCTTTGCTTGAGTAGAGAGCTGGCTTCCTAAGTAGATGTATGTAATTTACAATAGTTGGTAATAACCAACTAAGACACACAAGTATCCTTTTGGTCAGCATAGGATTAAGTATTACCGTTTGTCTGGGAGTGTTTCAAGAAATATATATACAATTGAAAATTCATGATTGTTTTACCCTTGTTTGTGATGCCGGAGAGGTTGCAAACAATATTTACCTTTTATTTTCTCGAGTTTCGTTCTTCCAATTGTTTTGATAATGCAGAAGAGAAAGACCATTCATTCTGTTTGATCATTGACTCATTGTCTTTCATAGATTGTTTGACGGATGATTAGTTGTGTTCTTTCTTGGATTTGTAGGGGTTTCTGGATGTACAATTGCAAGAGTAAGCTTAATGAGGGCTTCTTAATGTTATTGCAGTGTGGATGGATGAAGTGGATGCACTTTTGATGATAATGAGATCCCTCAAAATTCCAGTTTTCGAAGTTTGCTATATATCTATGTCTATGGCTGCAAGCCTACAACTATGTTGATACATATTCATGTTTCCTATTAATGTTATTTATCTTGTTTGATTCTCCTGGTTGGAGTTTTAATGTTATGAAATTAGAAATTTGAATTGGATGGTTATATTCTGTGTTAATCAAACAATAGTTCAATCAAGTTTTTTCAACAAGGAAACACCAAAGTCGGAAATCTGATTAGACCACGGCACTAGAAATGATGTTCAACAGTGTCAAGTTAGAGTGATTTGCAGACGATCTATATTGTCTAGATCCCAAAATTTTGCAAGTCGGAAACTACTATTGCTTTCCACTACTATGGGATGGTTTGACTGACAATGCCATATTGCCATTGGCCAACTTCTCTGTTTGCAGCAGTGGCCGCCTTTTACCTGATTGCAGTGATTTATGAGTTTTGTTATCTCGCGATCAATTAAAGTCCTCATGAAGTTCTCACTTTAGTCCGTACTAGAGCCTAGCTCACTCTTAAAATTCAAATCATTATCAAATATTAAAGGTGTGGAAGATGGTTGACTACATTTTTAACTTGGAGATGTAATGGTAACACCACATGTTGCAACTGACGTCGAGAAATAAACCTAACTCAAGAATCGATACTCCCTCATACAACTTATTTGTATGATCTAATCCCTTAAGAAATGACACCATTATCATTAGAAGAAAAACATACGAAGCAAGTTATATCAAAGAAATTCCATGCCTTGATTCATAAGTGATGGGAAGTGACCAATAATTGCTTAGCTTTCCCTGTTATCTTTGTTCATACACAAGCGCAAAAAGTTACAGAAAACCAACAAAACTTATACATCAACAGAAACCTGATCCCAAACCCACCATAACAAATTGGTCGGGATCTTGAAAGTAACAGCCCCTTACTTACATCTCAATCTCCCCCCAAACCCCAATAGTTAATACTAATAAACACAGAGACTATATATAACCCATAATTCCTTAATTAAGAGCTACTTATTTAACTAAGCTAACCCCTAATCCCCTAACACCTCCATGCCGACGTGGCCACCAGGGCCCTATCATGCCAGCACAGCACCAGCTCCGCCTGCCGCTTCGCCACGTGGAACCCCCTGACCTGGACCTTGCCCAACAAGCACTGGGCCTGAAAGTCCGCAAACTGGCTCAGCTCCACGGCCCTCATTCCCGCGCCGTGAAACACTTCCCGCCACGGCTGGACCCGCCTCCCCGCTGCCTCCACCGCAGCCTCGATCTTCGGCCTCAACAGAAACGTCTCGATCTTCCTCACCATCTCGCCACCCGGCACCGCCGCGTCCAGCGACTCCAAAACAATCGAGAAGAACTCGAGCCCGGACACGAAGTTCCTCCTGAACGACGTCGCTCCCGACTCGGCCAGCCCCTCGCCGTCGACGAACACCACCACGCTCGGCGACACTCGCCTGATGTCGCCGAGAAATGCGCGGACGTTCTCGGCCGAGCTGAGGCGGCGCATGATGTACGGCGACAGCAGAATCGCCGTTTTCTCTCCGTCCATGAACTTGATCGCCTTGAAGGAGAGAATCTCGAAGGTTCGGACGAGAAGGAATTCGATTTGGAATCTGATCTTGAGTTCCTGAGCGAACTGCGACAGGTTCTCTCTCACCAGCCTGCTCTCGACGGCGTACTCCTCCGGCACGACGGCGGTGATGCGCAGCACCGGCGGGTTGGACCTCGACACGTCAGCTTTCTCGGCGAGCTCTTTCATCAGCGAAGCGTACTGGCCGCCGAGGCCGATGTCGAAGTCGATGACGTGGATGAAGCTGGAGCCGTTGAGCGCTTCGAGGAGGGCCTGGTTAGTTGTGAAGTGCGAGAACATCGGGATAGGCGAAATCCCCGAAAAGCCCTTGTAGGCTCTGATGGTCTGGACAATTTCAGACCAGGAGGAGAGGTTGCGAACCGGACTTGAACCGGTGGAGTTGTTGAGGAGGGACTGGAGAGCGTCTTTGAAATAAACCGCGGCTCGCTGGAGAGGTTTTCCAAGAGGTTTTGGGTTGGGCGAGGACAATCGCTGACGTTGGTTGAGCCGGTCGAGGATCACCTGAGCCAGGTTGAGCTCGTCAGAGTCGAAACAGTCCGCGGCTCGGATCAGCTCCTCGATGAAATCGAACCCCACGTTGGAGTTCACCGAGGAATGAATATCGGTCTGATCATATGAAGGCAGATTGTGGTGGCTGAAATTCTGGGAGGAGTAGACCCCGGAGAGGTTGAAGTCGGAGTGGACCAGCTGGGTGGGATCGAACGGCTGTGGATGAGGGTACTCCGGGAGATGAGGAATCTGAGGCTCGCTGTTGGGGTGGGGGTTCAGCTGTGTATTAGTAGTAGGTCTCAGGTTAAGGACAGAGTCGTCGTGCAAGCCCAAGTCTCTCATGAGGGAGTCCCAGTCCAAGTTGTGAAGATCCTGCTCGTCGACCCACTCGAGAGGCTCATGGTGATTCGAGTGAGTCAGGACGTCGGAGATAGCTGAAACTTTTGACGGCTTATCGGCCGCCACTGGGCTGGGGCTGTGGCGGAGGTCGAGAACGGAGGTTGGCTCGTAGTAGAGGTTTGGATTGATGCGCGAAGGAGTGTGGAATCCGAGATTGGTTTCGGGTTTAGGGTTTGGAGATTGGTTGCTGTTGTTGGTTTGGGGTGTGGTAACGGGTACTCTCATGGCTCGGTTAGAGGAACAAAGAAAGAATGAGAACTAGAGCAGCAAGAAAACTCAAACTCTCAAAGGTGTGTGGGTTTTGGTTCTTGGGAAATGGTAAGGGGGCTTTTGGTGGTGATGATTGCTGGCTTTTTATCTTTGCGTGTTAGTGTGTGCATGGTGGTGGTGGTGAGTGTATGGCATTAGATTAATAATGTGCATACATGACAGACAAGTATGACGAGGGTCAGAGAGAGCGCTTTTGATCTCTTTGAAGCTTCTTGTTCAAGTCATATATGACCCCCATGCTTTTGAGTTCTGTCATTGTTGGATTCGCTGCCTTATTAGCTTTTACTAGATCAGTGCCCATGCAAAGCACTTAAACCATGTAGATCGATTTAGAAGGATCCAACAGTCAAACTTTAAAGATCCAATGGAGTTGTAATGTAGGTGGAGGAGATTAAAGTTTCTTTTTAGCTAGCTTAAATATTTTTAGGGTTCTCTTTAGACAAGGACAAAATAATGTATAACTTGTTAATTACATTTTCCTAACTGTTTGCGAAGCTGGTGATCTTATATTATTAACTCATGACTTATATTATAAGGAATATTTAGTTATTTACTTGTAATGCCCAAGATTTTGGCTTAGGTTACCTTTGTTATATCATCTGAATTCCAACATGGTCGATCTAACCCCATTTTTTATTCTAGCTTTAAGTTCCAAACGAAGAACTCGACAGTTGGTGCATTCAAAGTTATCAAAGCCATAACTAACCCTATTTCTAACCTCTCCATAACCATCACTACTTGGCTTAACTAACTCAAGGCTAGGGCTTCGTTTTTCTTGGCTTAACTAATTAAGACAAGGCTAGGGCTTCATTTCAAACACATTATAGGAGGGAGTAGTCCGTTAATCTCAAATCTCAACTGAACAACGACAAATAAGTCAAGATGTTTGCGTTAAAGTTCCAAAGTTGTGTCTCCCCAACTCTTAAGAGAGGACCCACAAAAGCTAGCTCTTATGAAAACCACCACCCACCTTTACTCTTATCCCACTTTGAAAAAGCTTGGAAAAAGAGCCATGATTAACAACTTTGAGGCCTGGGATACTGACTTTGAAAATGGAACTCGGCAAACGTATCTATCTATCTTTGATAAAACTTAACTGCCTGCAAAGTATAAAGTAAAAGCTTCATTACTATAAGTCTTCCTTGACTAACCACTTCTACCATCCACAAATATAGTTGATTGAATTTAGTCATGAATTTCAGTCAAACGTTGTTCGAGTAAGAAACGCATCCTGTTTCATGGCGATCGCCCTTATTATCTTATATAAGGTTGAGTGTGACTTATGTGTTTGTATTTATGGAAAAATTTATGTAGCGAAAAAGACTAGCATTTGTTTGTGAATTCAAACAAAGGAAAAAAGATAAGTTTTAGGTGTTGAATGTTCTATGTATTATCAACCAAGCACGTGGATCCTGCATTGAGAGGCAGCAAGAAACAAACGTACAAGTCACAGCAACAAAAATTGGGACCTGAACTTTGCACTTAACAGATCGAAAGAAGAAGAAAATCAGTAGTCGCACTTACAGATACTTCAAAAAGTCTATATATATTAGTGCGGAGAGTGATATATTTTGGATTTCTTAACCATTAATAATCCATAGTAGAAATAGATGTTAGTTGTGAAAAATTCCCATATACACACGATCAAGGATTACTGCAGATGTTCTCAGAATTTCAAATATTCATCAAATAATAATTAATATTTTTTTCTCTCAACTCTTAAAAGATTGAGAACTGTCAAGAAATTTAAGAAGTCATGAGAAGGTTATTGAATGAATATTGTATAATGTTAGCATATTCATAGTTGCCCTTGTTTTTAAGTCCATTTGCACTACTAGAAAAAGTACTCATCAGACAGGGATGAGAATTTGTGTGTGATCTTAGTATTTCATATGGAAATCCGCGTGAATACGTCAATTCACACAGTACAACAACGAATTAATAATCTATACGTATTACAAACGTTGCTAATACTACTTACACATGGAATTGTCTGTCCGTGTGAATATATTTAGTGGGTCTCACTAAGAGTGAAGATGCTGCTCTCCTATCCCATCCTCTAATTAATTTGAATATGTCAAAACAATTGTATTAGAATTATTCAATATGTATTGTCCCAAAAATACATTCAATACATGATATTTATTTTTAAATTCTTCCTTTTAATTTAAATTATAGTCCTAGTTGTTCTTCATGGTGATTCTGCAGATCTTGAAATAACAATTTCGAGTTCCAACTTGATGGCATATGTCAAAATTGAGTCTTTGTTTGCGTGTTATGATTTCCTACCAGAAAACAACAACAAGATTAGCAAATCAATATAAAATAAATGCAAATTGATGTATTCAACATCCACAGAGATACCCTTACCTGCAGATTTAAGATCCATGCAAATAACAGAAACTGAAATTGGATCACACCAACTTAGTTAAAAATTGTATATGAAGATTAAAATTGACTCATGGGTTTGAGATTATTCCTTGGAACTGTTGGCGTGAGTCATACTTACCTTATTTATGTAGATATTCTGTAATATTCTGTGATCTGTAATATTCTGTAATATCTGTAGTATTATTTGATTTACTACTTACCTTAGGAATAGTACTTGTCTTATTAAGCACAATTGTAATTTGTATATAATTCCTTCTTGTAAGGTGAATGGACATAGAATTATTCAGCCAAAATTTTCTCTTGTTTCTTGTTATATTTTGACTGGAACAAGAATTTGAATCTGCTTTTGATCGGGTACATTTGAATGAGAAAGAGAGAAATCAGAAGAGAGCAATAATAGGGTGGGTTAATTTTTTTTTTTTTTTAGTTTACGAATGCTTTAATTTTTTTTTTTTTTTTAAGTGTTACAAGTAACATGTTTTACTCTTTCCTTAAATTAAGAGTAAGGCTTTGGTCTCATATATAAGAGGTCAGGAGTTCGAGCCCCATCAAGGGTGGGAATGGGGTGGGGTTTTAAAAAAAAAAAAAAAAAAAAAAAAAAAAAGTAACATGTTTTACTCTTTCCTTAAATTAAACCACTAAACCACATCATTTTTTTTTTAGGGGAACGGATAAACTCCATTGACAAACATCATAACGACCATTCTAGGTTAAACTAGAACGATCCGGGGATCCTTCGATTACATCCACTGCTCAATTTATTTGTTACTACAATCTAGGAAAGAAAATGCAAAACTGAAATCTAAACAACGAAACTGCAAACCAAAGGAAACTAAACACCTATTGCTAAAGCATTACCTGAAATCAAAGCAACTAGAATGAAAAGTTTGAGGCCTAGTGACCCTCATGGTGTATCCTCCACTTAACAGGAAAGAAAATGCAAAACTGAAATCTAAACAACGAAACTGCAAACCAAAGGAAACTAAACACCTACTGCTATAGCATTACCTGAAATCAAAGCAACTAGAATGAAAAGTTTGAGGCCTAGTGACCTTCATGGTGTATCCTCCACTTAACATCTAGCTGAAGCCTTGACTTAGAATAATGCATAGAAAACTGATATAAAAAAAATCAACATTATAATGTTTGACAGACGCCTTTGGAAGAGAGATCGGTGAGAGAGAGGTTAAGAGATCAAACTTGAATTAATGAAGAGAAATGGGAATCCAGAGAAAGTTGTTGATAAGGATTCACACGAATGCATGTTTGTGTGAAATTAAAAGTTTGCAAGAAATAGTGTGCGAAATATAAATATGTTCATAATATAATTTGTTTTTTATTATTTTAAAATAATATTCATACGGATATCTATGTGTAATTTTAAAATTATATTATTTTATATAAAATTATTTTTATATTTTAATACATTCACACAGAAATCTGTATCTAAATAAGATCTACATAATGAACATCAAACAAAAAGTCCAGACCTAGTTTTCTCTCTAGACCTAGGGTTTCCCCGTTAAAAAAACTTTTACTCGTCCGGCGACGCACCCTCGTCGGCGCAGGCTTCTGGCCTCGTCGGCGCGTGGCGCGTGCAGCCGGAAGGGATCTGGCCTTCGTGGTGATGCTTCTCTCTGAGGGTGAGGATGGTGGTGGCCGAGATTGGGCCACTATTGAGATTGAACCACTCGCTCCCTAGCGGTTCAGATCGGAATTTAGGTCGAGTATGTTGGATGGCCGGTTAGGCAGCAGTGCTTGACAAGGGATGGATGGGGACAGGCAGTCTAGAGGGATGAGATGGAGGTTTAGCGTGGTTGCTGCTACGGCGTCGATCTGCGGTTCTGGGGTTCCGTCCTCTTCATGGTGTAGCGCCGGACCGGTGGTAGTCGCTCGAAACCTGTTGAGTCGGGGTTGGGGTTTGGGGATCAGGTTGTCTTGGATTGGGGTTGTGGGTATTGCCCCCGGATCTGGTTGGGATAGGGTGGTCGGAATAGCTGGGCTTTGGGACAATCGAGTTGGCGGGGCGCTGACAGAGGTGATCGTCGGCAGGTGGGAGATCGATGCAGGCGAGGGCGATATGATGCAGGTTGGGGAGTTCAGATGCTGGCGGCGGTCTATTGCAGGCGGTGGTCTACGGCAGACGGTGGCCTGATGTAGGCGAGGCTCCGATGCAGGCGGTGGTGTTTGTTTTTTTAGTTTTAGCTGTTGGGTCGCACTGCAATTTTTGGTATAGACAATCTTCTCTTCGCCGGTCAAGAGGTCGTTCCTGTTCTGGAGTTGGGTCAGCAGCGGTGGCGAAAATGTCTGGCTATAGACAATCATCCTTGACCTTCTAGTGGGTCCTTCCTGTCTGAGATCGGGTCGAAGGCGATGGCGATTTGGAGCAGTGGTGGATGGATGGTGTTGACAAGAGGGTGGTGATGGTGTTGAGTTTTTTAGTCCCAGGTCTGATTGTCTGGCAACCTTTTTGGTCGGGTTTAGGTCATAATGAGTGTTGGCTTGGTCGATCAAACGCTGGTCAGGAGGACTCTGGTGGGTGAGTTTAGTGTCGACACAAATAAGTTGTCTAGTTTAGAGTTCTTACTGGCTGGACGAGAGGTGAGCTGTCAAGGATTCACTGCTTCTGCGCTTTTGTCTGTCATACAGTTGTAGTGCAAGTTTAGAGTCAGTCATAATAGATTTGTAGTGCAAGTTTAGAGTCAGTCATATTAGATTTCCAGTGTGAAGTCCAGAGACTATTTCTGAGTAAGAGGTGTCGCTTATAACTCGTTGTAAGCAGTTTCATTATTAATGAAGTTCTTATTTGATCAAAAAAAAAAAAAAAATCTACATAGATAGATTTACATAGATATTAATATAATTAGGGTGGTGCTATTCACACACCCATTTTCTCTATTCACACACCCCCTCTATTTTTATATTACTTTAATTCAATTCTATTTACAAATTACCCTAACTACCCTCCCTTGTAATTCTATTTTTTTTTTCTTTTTTCTTTTATCTATTTGGCAAGTCAATCATGAATCAAACATCATTATGCAATAAATTAATTTTCTTTTACCTATAAATGAAGGAAAAATAATACGTTCATTAAGTGGAATGACATAATATGCTATTACATTCATCCAACTGAATCTAAATTGCAAAGTTTGTTCTCATACAAGTAGGAGGGGTAAAACGCATGCTTTACTCCCTCGTTGTCTCGGGTTCCAATATTGCACCTAGCTTACTAGAGTTTCTCATCTCTTATAGATTGGCAATAAGCCATTTTCAAACGAAGTCTGCAAATTTGAGAAATTTGTAGGTAAAAAAAAAAAAAGGAGTAGTTCAAAATTAATTGTTTGAATAAGACTAGCTTGAGGGGCTAGACAAATGTAGACACACGCATAATCAATGGTATGAACTCTTAATTTAATGTATTTTAGATATCTGTATTGAAAGAACACTTACCCATAAATAATAAGAATGTATTATGCAAGGCTGAGGACAAACTTTGCAATTTTGATTCAGTTAGATGAACGTAATTACCTGGGAAGCATATTCATTGTCTGTCTAATAATACAGGTTATTCCACTTAATGAACGTATTATTTTTCCTTCATTTATAGGTAAATTAAAATTTTGATTTATTGTATAATGATATATTGATGTTTGATTCATGATTGACTTGCCAAATAGAAAAAAGAAAAAGAATCAGAATTGCAATAGAGGGTAGTTAGGGTAATTTGTAAAAAAGAATTGAATTAAAATAATAGAAAAATAGAAGCGTGTGTGAATAGAGAAAATGGTGTGTGAATAACATCACCCTATAATTATTCTGACACAAACAAGAATCTCTATCTCCCAAGTCTAATTAAACACATTCACACGGACATTGGTGTGAAACATCGCAAAAAAATTAATATATTACATTTTTACCCTGCATAAGATACAGAATGGTATGTGTCAAATGTTTTGACACAGATAAGTGTGTGAGTACACAGTTATTCACACGACTTTCTCTGTGTGTGAACAAAATCCGTGTGTGATGCCCCCTTTTTCTTTTTCTAGTAGTGTTATTAGTTATAAATCGATTTAATTACTCTCTCGCTTTTCCTCATTTTACTTTTCATTGCCAGAAACAACAGGATAGGTTTTTCTTTAACAGCATTTAAGGGTTTTCTTTGATAGATAAACAAGAGCCTTTAATTAGGGTTGGCACTAACTAACGCTTGTGCTATAACAAGATCGATTGTAGACGTAGTACAGAAGAATACATTAACGTTCACACTATATCGAGAAAAGAGATGCTAAACCCTAAAGCTAGTAGAAATCTTGATGACGTAGGACAGGGCCCCTCAAAAGGCCAGAAACTGTCCCACATAGACACTGTAGCATAACCTGATTGGCCGTAGGTGCCCTACAGTAGGAACCACTTGGCCTGCTTTTTGTCGGACATGCATGGGCTGCATGGCAATGCACCACGGCGCGTGGAACACCCCCCACGAACGATAGCTCTGCATTGGCGGCGACCGGAAAGAAAGAGAAAGAAGAGAATATGTTCGATTTCATGAATGGTGATGGGCGCAATAGTTCCATCAGTCGACGAAATCACTTCCGTCCATTTTACGTACCACAAAAAAACAGAGAGGACAAAAAAAAAAAAACAGAGAGGGCAAAATAAACACAATGTCTTCGGCTATTCCTTTTTATTTTGCTAATGGGACTTTATTTTGAGGAAAAGTTTTGCCCACCACAAAAAGATGGGTCTGGCTACTTTTTTGCTACCTATAAAAAACAAATGTGCTATTAATGATAATATTGTGGAGAATTGAAGCACTTAAGCCTAATCAAGCTGATCATAAGTTCATTCCAGCCAAAAAGAGAGGTTATGGCTTTTCTTGATAAAGTGGGGGGATTAAGTATGTTTATTTCCCATTTCTTTGTTTTATGCTCCTCTTTGTCATTTTAATAAGGGTTTTTGATGTGTGAACACACTTTGCAAGGGATCCAATGCATTACATTCAGAAACTTCATTAGTTGTATCTTTATCTGCATGGATATGCAGACCCTAGACAAAAGTATTTGCATCTGTGGAATTTTAGTGAAGGATTTGATTCTGCATGTTCATTGTATTGTTTGTTCACATATGTAAAAATTTATGCATAATTTTGATTTTCACATAGAATGTTTTCTTTTCTTGTTTTTAATTTTGGATGTTCAATGTATTGTTTCTCCACATACATAAAAATTTATGTATCATTTTACAAGGTTTTCTTTTCTTTTTTTAATCTAGGACGATGTGAGGATCTAACTCCTTTCATGCACTTGAATGTAAAATGTTCCATCATTGGAGTTAGCAGAAACCCTTCACGAATTCAGAAAGGATTTAAAAAAAAAAAAAAAGTTAAAAGGGGTTGAACTTTGAATCCTTTCTCATACTCAATACCACCATTTGAAGCTAGCCCTAGCCTCTTAGATGAAACGGATTTGTTTATTATTCGATCAAAGGAGACGGATTTTAATTCTAAAGGTATTATTTTTCAGGTTTCCCCTCTATTACGTTGATTCATAACAAAATGAAATAATCAAATTATATTTCTCTTTAGGCATTTAACATGCAACATGTTTTTCATTGGGGAAAAAAAAACATGCAACAAGTTAAACTAGAACGTGGGTTTTGTTAGCTCAGTGGTTAGAGCACCCACTACTTAGGATCCAGGTCTTGGGTTCGAGTCACCATGGGGGTAAAAGTGAAATCATTTGATCCTCTTTTTAAAAAAAAAAAAAAACTAGAACGTTTCAAAACCTATAAACCCCTAGTTTATTTGAATCCATCTAAATGAACATATTTGTATTTTATATATAGCTGAAATGATTTTTAGAAAGTGCTACACTAACAAAAATTAAAAGGGTAAAGGAAATACTTAAAGAAAGACAAAAACAGGTCCCTTTCTTGTGTTTGTATAAAGACAAATCCTAATCTGATTGCAATTAAGCAGTTTGTAAATTTTCCTTCCTCATGAATATCGCTTTCTCTAAATTGCTTAGCAGAGTTGGCACAGTCTGATTTGAGCTTGGTGATTTTATGCCATATCTAGGCATCCTAGTTCCTTTTAGAATATCATTATTAAAACAAACAAATCAATTTGACGGTATCAGTGGAGAGTTACAAAAATATAATTTATCTTCAAACTAGGAGATCTGATAAAGCATATTTCCTAATAATTCAATGAAAACATCAGCAAGTGAACATCAGCAAGTGATTCCATTGTGGGTAGCATTTGAAAGAGCTAGCCAATCTACCAATGCTTGAGTAACATCTTGAGTCAATTAATATTCGCTCGTTTGTTAAAAAATCATCGTAAACCCTAGTTTAAGTACATTAACACATATGGGTGGCCCAGTATTAAATTATCAATGAAGAAAATACCAGAAAAATGTAAATTTACAAGTCTTAAATGTAAGATCCAGCAACTATTTTTTTTTATCAATTCGGTGTTGATATTATACTTTTTCTTAAAGTTAAAGGCGGAATTAAGAACTAATTTATCAAAAAGATAATTTTATTTTCATTATTAAGCGTGAAGCGAATGTTATCTTTTTTATTTTCATTATTAAACGTAGCCAAGGTTCCGTTTTTATTTAATGGAAGATAATTAACATCATTACTGGTCAGAATTACAAAATACATCAAATTTACAGTTTTGACATTATGTAAATATTAATTTTACTTTTTCCCAGATAGTCTACAGCATAGTTAGCCTCCTCTAGCTCCACCAATATCAAAAATTACATCATTCTTTAGTTAAATATAAGACGTTGAACTCAAAAAAAAAAAATTTAGTCCGTCAATATCCTAAAACACCATCTTTTTGGAGATAGGTTCCAAAATACCAAAAAAGGATCATGTACTCTCAATTGAAATAGTTACAGAATAAAACATTTTACCACTGATGACACCGATGTGCATGGGATGAAATTTCTCACCTTGTGATAGAGATAATTAGGTCGAGAACGATTGAGAGAGTGTTTTGAATAGTAGTATGCCACGTGAGGAATGCTCATCCGCTGTCTAGGTACCCTAGATTGTTTAATTTTAGACGTTAAATTAGGATGTAGTATTGGATGAGAATATTTTGTAGTCATAGGCATGCATGATAGACATATGTACTTAGGAACTAAGTAATTCACTAGTACACGGGACACACGCGGTGGGAAAGGAAGCTTGAAGCACACAAAAGAAGAAGGGAAGGGAGTGGGGTGATGGGAGAGGTGTTGAGATTCTGATTTATATCATTCATATAAAGATGGTGACCATTAATCCATTCACCCCACACACTCCAAAGAAAAGGCAAAGTTTGATGGAGAGATTAGAGAGCACTCTCAATCTGCCTGTCACTAGTGGTAGCTGTGATTTAGGGGCATCATGGTGGCCTAAAAGGATCTTCTATCATAGAAAGAAAGAAGAGAAAGAAAGAAAGAAAGAAAGAAAGAAAAGAAGCATACTACCTTACACCCTCCTTTTCTTCGATATGGGATTAATTGGGATCCCCATAGGATATGTTGATTTTGCTTTGAAAAATACCCCTTGATTCATTTTAGTTTTCTATGACCACAATTATTCAAGGTTTTTTTTCTTTGATTCCTCCACATTTTATACATGTTCTCCCTCTCTGTCTCTCTCTAACTGTTCGTGGGGGTGGCATTTTGTAAACCACTCAGGTCTCAGATAGGTCGACTAGTTGAAAACAGATGGTATGTGGTCTAAGGTGAAACGTGTTTATTACTCTTTTTCCCACTTGAATTTTGTGATATGACCCAGATAGATAAACCATTTGATAAACGAATTTTTGGGGTAGGTTCCAATCAGAACTCATTTGTGCTGGGATTTAAAAGGGGATATTTTATGAATAATAAGTAAAAAATGATGTGTTTGACTTTTCAATCATACAATTACATAATTCATGGGTTGCGACTTAAGATTCTCATAAGCTTTTCATTTTGTGTTTTGTAACATTATGGAGTCGGCTAGAAAACTTATTTCGCAATTAATTTAATAAAATAATAAGAAGCCAACAAATAATGTAAGAGAATAGTGAGGGCGTTATGAGGCCGGATTCACTTCTCTCTCTCTCTATATATATATACATACATCTTATCCAGAGCGGAGCTCCGCTTTGAAATTAACGTGTGAAGTTCGAGTTTTGGGTCACTTTTCGGTCGCATATCTACATCTCGACCGTTCAGTTTTTAGGTACTACTGTGTAGATCATCTCTGCAAATTTTCAGTCAAATTGATTATCGTTAAGGTATCTAACTCACTTAAACCAATGGATGGACTGAATCTGTCAACATGAACCGTACTAGCTTTAAGGAAGTTATCAATGCCTTAACGATCATCATTTTGGCTGAAAATTTGCAGAGATGATCTATACACTAGTACCTAAAAACTGAACGGTCGAGATGTGGATGTGCGACCGAAAAGTGACCCAAAACTCGAACTTCACACCGTTAATTTCAAAGCAGAGCTCCGCTCTGGATTGGATCTGTATATACATATATATATATATATATATATATATATATATATATATATATATATATATATATATATATATATAACTTCAAAAAGCCACAATTGTAAATGTTGCTTCAATTGCAGGAAGGTTCCTGGAGATGGATGACAAACTGTTCAAGGCAACATGTGACATTAGGGTTCATGCATGTGGCGCATCATATTGCCAAGCCTTTCTTGCTGACAAAAATCCTAAAGCTAGCACTGGGGGTCATTGAAGAAATCTATTTTTTCTTTGAGAATCTGCTTGGTCGTTGTCGGGATTGCAGTCTCATTTTTCATGAGAAGGGTGTCTGCCCGTATGCAGGTAGAAACGATCAACCGAACTCTGATCCCAAGCTGGTCGAAAACAAGGTGGAGCTGCCTAGTTCTTTTGCAGGTTTTGCGCAATGCAATTTCATTGGAGGTGCATTTCGTTTTCAGGGCATCTAAACTCCCATCCTGCCTCTTGTGGCAAGGAATTTGTTTGGCTCTGGTTGTCACGCCCCTGATTTTTAACACAATTAAAAATCGATATATAACCCCATAATTATATATGCGTGATCGTTCAGCCATCAATACAAAATACCTAGAAACTTTTTCCCTTTCAAACTACATACATATTGATGCCCTGAACCCACAATGTCAATATTGACGCGCCCACAGAGTCATATATAACATAAGCTTACGAATTAAATTGGCAACACAATATAAAACGTAACTGCTCCTCAGAGTTTTACTACACAACGGAAGTCATAACAATGACAAAGCCAACCAATTTGCTTCCTACCTGTTCTGCTGCCAACAAGCTACCTCAGCTTCAGCCACAATTACCCTGACCTGCAGGATTAACCCCTACACCGTTTGAATAGTGCACCGGGTTGTCACACAACAAACCCGGTAAGCTTTTGCAAGCCCGTATGAGTAACTCAAAACAACTCACACCAAATCACGGGATAAAAGCCCGCACAACTCACGCCAAACACGAGGAAAACCTTTCGACTCGAGAATAAGGAAAACATACCATGCTGCCCAAAACAATACTATTTTCCCAAAAGAAAACCACGAAAGTCACACCGTGACAAAATCATATAAATTGTTAACCTAACAATTCAAATATGATAAATCGATCCAACCTGGATAAAACACATCAAATCGGTCCAACCTGGACAAAACACATCAAATCGGTCCAACCTGGACAAAACACATCAAATCGGTCTAACCTGGACAAAACACATCAATTCGGTCCAACCTGGACAAAACACATCAAATCGGTCCAACCTGGACAAAACACATCAAATCGGTCCAACCTGGACAAAACACATAAGCACATCAATCATACCTATCGTTAACCTAACAAATAGCATATGATTCATTTAGTCCAACCTGGACAAAATACGTACCCAGTAATCGTAAGTAACCTACTTAAATCCATGAGGTACCATGGCAGACAGACTAGAGCTCTAACTGAATATATCGTAACCTGTCACCTCGGCCAAGGTTCAACCTTACGATATACATTGCCTGAGGATGCAACCTGCAACCCCGGATCCTTAGGCCAACCTGACCCTCAGATCAAAACATTAAACGAGTCGCACCAGACCCCAAATGTCAAATCAAATCTAACGGAGACATCACAACCTGTGACTCTCACATCCTCAGACCACCGGTCGTCGAATCAAAACGTTAAATCAAATCAAAAGGAGAAATCACAACCTGTGACTCTCACATCCTCAGACCACCAGTCGTCGGATCAAAACATTAAATCAAATCAAAAGGAGAAATCACAACCTGTGACTCACATCCTCAGACCACCGGTCGTCAGATCAAAGCATTAAATCAAATCAAAAGGAGAAATCACAACCTGTGACTCTCACATCCTCAGACCACCGGTCGTCAGATCAAAACATTAAATCAACCCAAAATGAGAAATCACAACATGTGACTCTCACATCCTCAAAACACTTTTCAAAACAATAGAAATACCATTTCCCACCATTTGTTTTCTGAAAATCCACAACCCAAAACAATAAAACGCATCAATTCATGCATATTGTTTTCATCAATCCACAACCCACCAAAATTATATATTTCACGTAAATATATATATACGTAGTCATTCACTCAGGAATACCACTAATACATGAATACATATGTGTGTGTGTGTATATATATATCCCATAATATATATATGTACACACATAGTCATCCACTCAGAAATGCCACTAATACCACCTATAGTTCATTTCGAAAGCTAATCAAAATCAACCAATTTAAATCCGTTCATAATTGAATCTTGTGAGATTACTCACCTTGAAACTCCCGCTGCGTCTTCAATACAGAACAAGGTAGCCAAACCACCCAAATTAGCTGTCCAAAGAATACCTCGTCACGTACCTAAGGAATTTCAGCTCTGATTCAGTCAACGAATCACAAGGAATAACGTTCGAAACCCTAAATCGAACCAAATTTCCCAAAGTGACGCCAAATGAGGCAAAACCACATCCGAGACCACCGAATGTCTCCGGAATACTTCTACGATCGATATGTCAAAATCACAAGTCGATCGGATGTTCAAACCCTCACGGATTGAATCATCAAACGGTCCGAAACCGTAAAAATCATAACAAATTCATACAAACTCCAAAATATGCGTATTATATATCAAAACGCTCGTATCGACGAGTAGAAAACATATAATACCAGAAACAACCCCATACATGGCCGGAACACAGCCGGAACGCCGCCACAGGCAGTGGCTCACCGCCGCCGGCCAAAACTCAATATTTCACAAAACTCCCAACATCAAAGTTCTTCATCTAAGCATGCTTGTGAATTTTCATAACTAGCTCGAAGTCAGAAAACAAGCATAAAGAGTCGAAAACTACCTCACAAGCCGTGAACAGTAATCCAATCTGAGTTGAACCAAGTTTTACGTGAATCGATCCAAACAACCACCAAGGATCGATCAAGGAGGCTGCTCTGAGCTCCCTAAGCTCAACTTGAAGCCCCGCCGACGTCGGAGATCGGAGAACCGATCGGGTTCGAAAACACCCAACTGCGCCGCCTTCTACCGCCGCCACCACCGAGAATCGGTGCTAGAGAACACCACAGGGACTACCAGACGGAGGAGACGATCCTATTTGGAAAGTTTCGTCGCCGGAGACCGTCGCAGTTCGCCGGAAAAGCCGGGTCGGGTCGGCCGGATAATTTCGTTTCTGAAGGTGCAGCCGAGAGAGAAGAGAGAGAAGGGATATCAGTTTCCGGAAATGGAAACCAAATGAAAATAGTAAATTTCCCATTCGGGAAACTTCTATTTATACAAAAATGGAAATTCCTTCCATTGGCCATAACTTTCTCATACGAACTCCGATTCTCGCGTTCCACATGTCCACGAACTTGTATCGACGCGGTCTACAACTTTTGTGAAGGAAGTTTTCGGAGAATCTCAACGTATCAAAAGTCAACCTTGAACCCCCCCTAAATCCACACTTTTCGAATACAAATTCATTGGAAACACTTCCGCTCCGTCCACGAGCCACGAAACCGTCCAATAACCACAATTTAAATTCCTGATATCCTCGGAAAATAAATATGAATTTCCGGGGCATCACATTCCACCCCCCTTAAAGAAATTTCGTCCCGAAATTTACACGTACTACTCCCACAAGTACGTATAAATCATCCCCACATCAAATTCTCATTCTTCAACAACCTGTTCTTGCCTCACTGTACAACACACCTAGCTCAAACATAGATACAGGTACCCTACCTAGTATCACAGCACTAGGAATCTTTGCCACACCACTTGGTGGTAACCCAATTATTTCATGGATCTCATCCTCGTACACTACCCAACAAAGACTCTGTGACTGCAGCACTACACACAGATCACACAAGAGTTCAGAATCCTGTCATCACGACAGTATCTGCATCACTTCCTCGATAATGCAACCCTTGCATTACAAGAATTGAAAGTGAACCCTTCACTTCAACTCAAATCAACAATAACCCAAGTATTACAACCCATTAAGTATCTAACCAACCTGGGGACACAAAATCAAGCTAAGGTATGGCCCCGCCTGACCCACATATAAATCATCACCTGTCATTGTAATCACAATCAAAGTGGAATAGACCCTCTACTACCACAACAATGAAGGATGCATCACACCACAAACCACACTCAAAGTATAACTCTAGACAACAGGGAAAACCCAACTCAACACAACACACGGAAAGAAGTACACAACTATCCCACATCATTCTAGCACACAAGCAGAATTAGATGAGGTACCTTCTTGTCCTCACACAGAGCACCATCGTCAAACTAATCATCACACAAATTTCACCGCTCATCACACAGATTCCACCTACACATATATATTCTTCTGCCTCGTGCAACCCCTGGCAGTATGGCCCATCTCACCACAATTGAAACACCTCACGGGTGCCACCTGCCCCACAGGTGCAGCTACTTCCCTAGCTAGCGCCTGTTGATGAGTCATGCGCCTCTTCCAGAACTCACCCTCATAATCCCTCACTCTTAGTCCCTTGGACTGACGAGATGAATTCCCTTTCCAACTGCTCCCAGCCTCGAAATCTCCTTAGCCAACCTCGACAAACGAGTGGCATCCACAACTTCCACAACGGGTGGAACAGGCAGCTCCACATTCGATGCCTCGACATCATTCTCAAACATCTCCTCAACATGAGGAAGAATCCTGCCCCTACCTTGGGCCCTACCCCTGCCTCTGGGTCTACCTCGACCCCTAGCTTTGTGTCCTTGTGAATCCATCACCCAAGGAGCATAGCAACATGTGGTTAACACTTGTACAACTCCCAACACAAGCACAAGTCAATGCTATCATCAAATCAACCGCAACACTACGTCAGAGGATACAATTCTATCCCCTAAGTAAACAAGAGTTAAATCTAAAGGCACTCATTCCTCGAAAGATTATAACTTCTAGAAGCTACTCTAAGCTCCTACACTTTGTTCACTGAGCCAACACTACCCTGAAGACTCGCATTCCAACACTCACTGCATACCCAATGACTATATCAATACCGAAGAGCATCGGATGGGGATCCGCTGCAGACGGGCCATCACTCGAGGAGTATTGATTGTCACCAAATATGCACCTTACGCTCTGATACCAAACTGTCACGCCCCTGATTTTTAACACAATTAAAAATCGATATATAACCCCATAATTATATATGCGTGATCGTTCAGCCATCAATACAAAATACCTAGAAACTTTTTCCCTTTCAAACTACATACATATTGATGCCCTGAACCCACAATGTCAATATTGACGCGCCCACAGAGTCATATATAACATAAGCTTACGAATTAAATTGGCAACACAATATAAAACGTAACTGCTCCTCAGAGTTTTACTACACAACGGAAGTCATAACAATGGCAAAGCCAACCAATTTGCTTCCTACCTGTTCTGCTGCCAACAAGCTACCTCAGCTTCAGCCACGATTACCCTGACCTGCAGGATTAACCCCTACACCGTTTGAATAGTGCACCGGGTTGTCACACAACAAACCCGGTAAGTTTTGCAAGCCCGTATGAGTAACTCAAAACAACTCACACCAAATCACGGGATAAAAGCGCGCACAACTCATGCCAAACACGAGGAAAACCTTTCGACTCGAGAATAAGGAAAACATACCATGCTTCCCAAAACAATACTCTTTTCCCAAAAGAAAACCACGAAAGTCACACCGTGACAAAATCATATAAATCGTTAACCTAACAATTCAAATATGATAAATCGATCCAACCTGGACAAAACACATCAAATCGGTCCAACCTGAACAAAACACATAAGCAAACACATAAGCACATCAATCATACCTATCGCTAACCTAACAAATAGCATATGATTCATTTAGTCCAACCTGGACAAAATACGTACCCAGTAATCGTAAGTAACCTACTTAGATCCATGAGGTACCATGGCAGACAGACTAGAGCTCTAACTGAATATATTGTAACCTGTCACCTCGGCCAAGGTTCAACCTTACGATATACATTGCCTGAGGATGCAACCTGCAACCCCGGATCCTTAGGCCAACCTGACCCTCAGATCAAAACATTAAACGAGTCGCACCAGACCCCAAATGTCAAATCAAATCAAACGGAGACATCACAACCTGTGACTCTCACATCCTCAGACCACCGGTCATCGAATCAAAACGTTAAATCAAATCAAAAGGAGAAATCACAACCTGTGACTCTCACATCCTCAGATCACCGGTCGTCGGATCAAAACATTAAATCAAATCAAAAGGAGAAATCAAAACCTGTGACTCTCACATCCTCAGACCACCGGTCGTCGGATCAAAGCATTAAATCAAATCAAAAGGAGAAATCACAACCTGTGACTCTCACATCCTCAGACCACCGGTCGTCAGATCAAAACATTAAATCAACCCAAAAGGAGAAATCACAACCTGTGACTCTCACATCCTCAAAACACTTTTCAAAACAATAGAAATACCATTTCCCACCATTTTTTTTCCGAAAAGCCACAACCCAAAACAATAAAACGCATCAATTCATGCATATTGTTTTCATCAATCCACAACCCACCAAAACATATATATTTTACGTAAATATATATATACGTAGTCATTCACTCAGGAATACCACTAATACATGAATACATATGTATATATATATATATATATATATATATATATATATATATATATATATATATATATATATATCCCATAATATATATATGTACACACATAGTCATCCACTCAGAAATGCCACTAATACCACCTATAGTTCATTTTGAAAGCTAATCAAAATCAACCAATTTAAATCCATTCATAATTGAACCTTGTGAGATTACTCACCTTGAAACTCCCGCTACGTCTTCAATACAGAACAAGGCAGCCAAACCACCCAAATTAGCTGTCCAACACTACAAAAAAAAATTGCAATAGCCACGGCGCCTTGCCGTAGCGAAAAGCTATTTTGCCGTAGCAAAAAAGCATTTGCGACGGCTCTGCGACGGCAAAGCTTCCGTCGCCGTTGGTGGCGTCGCCAATGTCTTTTGCCACGGCATTTTGCCGTAGCAGACCACTTTTGCGACGGCAAAGAGTTTTGCGACACTTACTCTGCGACGGTTTCATGCTACCCCTAATGCCGTTGCCATTACAAAATTTGCTACGGCAAATTTCCGTCGCAGCATAATTAATATTGTGATAAATATATTACTTGCCGCCAAAAAATTTTCCTACCAAATTTGTTTCCCGCCTAAAATTTTTCCTGCCAAATTTGCTTCCCGCTAATTTTTCAATAGCAAATTTTGCTACGGTCTCGTTGCCGTAGCTTCATGTGGTATATAAAAATATATTCTTGGCTACGGTAATTCACCGATGCTAGTAGCCAACCAGCAACTTTTTTTTTTAACAAAACCTGTATTTTTGCAACATCCAAAAATGAGATAATAATATCAATACACAACACATATTGTTGATTAACTCATCTATTTCATAGCAATGTAATTAAGTTGCTGCATTCATCCAAATATGTAATTAGAAGAAATACAAAGTTATGCCCAAAACCAAGCACCTAATGAAGACAACCAAGAGTAACACTTAACAAAAATTCCAATATTGCACTATCAGAATATGAACATATTGAAACTCAGTCCATTGCTCTATCATCACAGCTTGAATCTGGATTCCCTTCTTCTCCTACAGATTCCCTCCGAATTTCATGGTCACTAGTTGCATCCGGAACCTAAGACATCAAAAAAAAAAAAAAAATTGATATATCATGTATGGCTTTGCATATCACCCTTTTTCAATGTCACACCATAACCCAATTTCAATAATGAACATCGCAGGTTGCAATGATTGACTTATGGCAAAAGGGAGATTTCACATACTGCTTATATAAACTTGAATCTCCGAACGGGTAGACCAGCATTCGCGGCAGTATCCTGAGCATAGTTTTCTATTTAGTTGATATTACTGATTTCAGAACTTTATATAATCAGTAATTTATATATTCAAGACCTCAAACATATATAAATTCCTCATCCAACACATCCAGCACTAAATCAATTATCCATGGCATCTACCCCAAGTAAATAAGCACTAAGCAGAATACGTAACAACTGATATTATAACTAATGACATACTTCAAAAATATAAACAGAAAGGCTAGTAAAAACAGAAACAAAATGAAGAAATTATACCATGAAATTAGATTGCTAGCAAGGTAAATATGCAGTAACCCAACTTTATATAACAGAATTCTCGTACAAGTCAACCTTTAGATAACCATTGTCTTTTCCTTGTTTTCTTCCACACCAGAATTGTTTACCACTACCTGTTGAGGAACCCCCCAAAAAAAAAAAAAAAAAAAAAGGAAAGAAGAAATGCTTAATCACCACACAGAAAACAGAAAAAGTACAATTATAATAGAATCAACCACTAAACCTGAACCAAAGTATTACAATTAAGGAGTTACAATAGCCCATGGACAACGTATTAAAAAAAGAGATTATACAGACATTAGCCCATCGACATGAAAAAGAAAAAAACTGTGCAATTTGGGAAACCAAATTAGTTAAATGGAGAATAACAGAGGGGTTACCTGGAACCATAATTGCTCAAATACCTGCAAATTTCAAAGAAAACCACAGGAAAAAATCAATTAGGTAGGAAACTCCATGGTATCTGAGAACTTCTTCCCAGGTTCACATAAGCAAGAACATAATATCAGATACCTCACTTGTAAGTGTCAGATCTGACCCAGCCTCATGATAGTCAGATAGTCATATCCAAAACAACTTGAGAGAATCTATTGTTGCAGCAGATAGTGAGGAGAAAAACAACAGAAGAAGCAGAATCATTAGCAAAATTACACAACCAACAGATGCATACAGCTGCTATAAGACATTAAGAGCTTAATTCGAAAAGAAGGGTTATGGGTGCCAATCACTACTAGAAATATGCCCTATGGCCACAGCCATAATTTCATGGCCATTGATGGTATTAGGGACAGATTCTTGTACCTATTGGTCTTTAGCCACAGATTTCCTGTCCGAGACGATTTGTACTGACTCCCAATGCTGCTGAACAATTTACACAAACTCCTCCATTGACTGCTGTTACTTCTCCCTTGCATCAAATTGTTCACATAACCCTGCAAAAACAATTTCTCTGCATTAGAAGAATAACATGTTCAGAAACAATCACAAGTTCCCTATATTGAGCAGTCAACAATAGAAGAAAATGCAGAATAACATATCCAAGTACTTACATGTATTACCAGCACAGGATATTTCACCAGAGGGAATTTATCAATGTTCTGCACATTAAATAAAAATCAGGTTAGGGACACATACACAGGCTTCAATATTATCTAGATAAAGTAATTTGATAATACTCATCAGCTAAAGGACATCACCATGTGGATATCAAACCAACAACTGCACTTCACAGAATACATAGAGGATAATCGAGCTGGTGACTGAGTCACTTTACCTGAAATATCAAATATTTATAACGTAAGCATTAAATCAGACAAGGATTTGACTCTAAAGCTAGATACCTTTAACAGTACACAAGGCTCTTCAGAATCTCCATATGATATACATCCTCCTTCAATTGTTTTACACAAGATATCATGCAGATCATATGATAGATTTCATAAAGCACTGTCCTCAATTATCTACAGGAATGACTATAAAGACCATAAAGAAGCTCTTAAGGAATCAACATGAAATGAGCCACTGATCAAGTACATACACGGTAAGTTGTCCAATTTCCCTCAATAACAACTTGGATTTCAGCACCATGCCACCTATCCTTGTTTTCCCGTTTTTCATGTATATGAACATGAGGAATGTTCCTGAAAGTTGAAAGAAACACCATGTAATAGTCAACAAGAGCTTAAACTATATTCCTTTACTGCCAAAGTCAAAATCATCAGAGATCCCTGGTACAAATAAATGGTACAATGGTATAAACAGTACAACCACATACGGACCTATGTGATAGATATAATATTCAGGACCGTGTACCATATTTAAGTCATACCGATGAATATCTATATCCAGTCTGCAGAAAGAATTATAACTTTGGCCCTTCATTGATGAAGAGATATCTATAGGAAGCCCTGTACTCATCTTCGACCAAATTAATGCCTGCATAAGTGAACATATCTTATCAAATTTGCTTCAATACCAAAAGGATCAAGTAGGTAAGCACATTAACCCGATTATACACCAGATCTCCCTATGCGTACCATCTTTGCACCTAGACCAAACTTTCCACGTGTCTGCTTCAAGCCATATTTTGTCCCAGACAGTGCTGTATGAAACCATATATATACAGAATAATTAGAAATTAATATACAGAGATGTCTATGGAGCACTGTATATATGAACCAAATCCAAAACCGAGTGGAAAGCAGAAATTAATTTTCTAACACATCATCAGATACCTGATTTTGTATGCTTATCTCAATCCATGATGCAAAACCAAGATACCCACTTTCAAAGCCATATAATCAAATGGCCCAGGAGAGAAAATTAGAACAGGAAGAATTAATTGTCGAGATTTTGTTCATCTTCCTCCGTTGAAAACTGCGAATTGCAAATCAAACGTATCAATTAAAGTTTGAAAGGGTTGAAATTTCATACCAACGAAGAGCGATTTAGGGCTAGATGTGAGAGAGGCTGAGAGAGAAGGTTTTGGGGGTTTTCTTTTGGTTCGGAAAGATCTGGTTTCAGTCTTCAGAGCAGCCGCGCGCGCAGAGAGAAAGAGAGAGCAAGAGCTACTGAGCGATGAAGAAGCTGAAGCCGCCAGTTCCGATCTGGTTCTGAGCCGCTGAGACAAAGTGATATGTATAAGAGAGAGAGAGAGCGACAACAACTGAGCCGCTGAGCGAGAGAGAGAGAGGACTGAGCGGAGAGACTGAGCACGGAGGACCAGCGACGGGAAGTTCCGATCCGATCTGCTTCAGAGAGATCGACAACAGAGAGAAAGAGAAAGAGGGATGCGGTAGAGAACAGGGATTGAGAGAAATAGGCTAGGGTTTTTTTTATGAGAAAATAGATTTAATTCTCTTATTAGGCTCGTAGTTGTTCTCTAGTTGCGACGGCATTTTAGATGCAGTCGCCAATTATTAGAAGTCTGCGACTGCAAACGTTCGCCGAAGATAAATATTAAAGTTTGGCTATCCCATTGCTACGGCGTAGCAACTCAGTCGCAAGTTTTACTACGGCGTAATTTTGCCGAAGCAAAAAGTCAATTTTTTGCGACGGCAAAAGGGTGCCGACGCAAAACGGGGTAGCCGTTGCAATTATTTTTTGTAGTGCAAAGAATACCTCGTCACGTACCTAAGGAATTTCAGCTCTGATTCAGTCAACGAATCACAAGGAATAACGTTCGAAACCCTAAATCGAACCAAATTTCCCAAAGTGACTCCAAATGAGGCAAAACCACATCTGAGACCACCGAATGTCTCCGGAATACTTCTACGATCGATATGTCAAAATCACAAGTCGATCGGATGCTCAAACCCTTACGGATTGAATCATCAAACGGTCCGAAACCGTAAAAATCATAACATATTCATACGAACTCCAAAATATGCGTATTATATATCAAAACGCTCGTATCGACGAGTAGAAAACATATAATACCAGAAACAACCCCATACATGGCCGGAACACCGCCGGAACACCGCCACAGGCAGTGGCGCACCACCGCCGGCCAAAACTCAATATTTCACAAAACTCCAAACATCAAAGTTCTTCATCTAAGCATGCTTGTGAATTTTCATAACTAGCTCGAAGTCAGAAAACAAGCATAAAGGGTCGAAAACTACCTCACAAGCCGTGAACAGTAATCCAATCTGAGTTGAACCAAGTTTTACGTGAATCGATCCAAACAACCACCAAGGATCGATCAAGGAGGCTGCTCTGAGCTCCCTAAGCTCAACTTGAAGCCCCGCCGACGTCGGAGATCGGAGAACCGATCGGGTCCGAAAACACCCAACTGTGCCGCCTTCTACCGCCGCCACCACCAAGAATCGATGCTAGAGAACACCACAGGGATGACCAGACGGAGGAAACGATCCTATTTGGAAAGTTTCGTCGTCGGAGACCGCCGTAGTTCGCCAGAAAAGCCGGGTCGAGTCGGCCGGATAATTTCGTTTCTGAAGGTGCAGCCGAGAGAGAAGAGAGAGAAGGGATATCAGTCTCCGGAAATGGAAACCAAATGAAAATAGTAAATTTCCCATTCGGGAAACTTCTATTTATACCAAAATGGAAATTCCTTCCAATGGCCATAACTTTCTCATACGAACTCCGATTCTCGTATTCCACATGTCCACGAACTCGTATCGACGCGCTCTACAACTTTCGTGAATGAAGTTTTCGGAGAATCTCAACGTATCAATAGTCAACCTTGAACCCCTCCCTAAATCCACACTTTTCGAATACTAATTCATCCGAAACACTTCCGCTCCGTCCATGAGCCACGAAACCGTCCAATAACCACAATTTAAATTTCGGAAAATCCTCAGAAAATAAATACGAATTTCCGGGGCATCACACTGGTTCTTCCTCCAAGATGCACAAACCTATGGTTCTTCGTCATACAAATATGTAGGCATCAGGGGAAGCTGACAAGCAGCTTGTATTGGTACCGAATGCAGAACAGTCTCCTTTGAAGCGGGGAAGACCTACCTCTCATTTTGCCTCTCCAAAGAAACTAAAGCTCATGCTTGGGGAGCTTGCAGTTAGCAACAATGGTTCACCTGCACTGACAAAGAAGGTGAAAATGCATGCAGCCTCAATCAAGCTTTCTACCAGATCGTTGGGACTAGTAGAAACACCGGGTGGAATGGTTGTTCCTGCGTAAGTGATGCTGCCTAGGGAGTTGTTCCAAATGACTCCACTATCAAGAAGAAAAGGGGAAGGCCATTAGGGTCTAGGAACAAGAATCCTCCTGAGTCAAAGAAACAAGTCTCTGCTGAAGATGTTATTTCCTATCTTCACTCGGAAAAGCCTGCTAGCCCTAGCTTGGAGGGCAAAGAAAAGATGTAGCCTTTGCGTTATGTTGCCTATTACTATGCTTAGGTTCATAGTAAATAGGCTCACTACAAATAAGTGAGCATGACATGTCGATACTAGTACAAAATCGAAAATAGATAACGGTTCTGCACCGTTGTCTGAAAAAATATATTTTCGTTGTCTAGGTGAGTGTTGTCTTTTAACACTTCACTCCACAACGGTACTTCACTGATGTTGAACTTAATAAAGTACAACTTCTTTTATTCAGAAATCGTTGTAGATATACTTAGCACATACCGTTAGCACTAAATACACCGTTGTGTATTTAATTATTCAATAACGGTTTTCACTTAGATACCGATGCCGGTAATAGAATTAACACATCACTTTTGGTCTTCAACAACTTTCATACACAACAATTGTTACCAAAAAAATGTTGACTTCGAGGATTGTATACATCGGTTTCTAGTTGAAAAGTATTTTCCAACTTCATTAGACAACAGTTTCTCATCAAAAACGTTGGTGTTGAGAAACTGTTACATCGGTTTCTAAATTGACAACGTTGTCGGTGATGATAAAGATAGTAAATTACAACGATTTCTAGAATAAATCCATTGTCTACTAGCCAAAGAGACGACGATTTTTTTTCAACCATGATCTAGTGCATCAATTCAGGAAATTGAAATGAAATTGCAATATATTAATATATAGAGAAGTACTTCAAGTAATCACATTTACAATATGCTTTCTCAGTTGAAATTTTTTGAGTAAAGTTTGCAAAAAGTAAAAGAAACCTAAATAGTACTAGCTGTCATAAAGATACTTAGCTCTCATATAAAGGAAAAGGTAAATTTTGCAACAAATTAAAGAAGTTTCACTAGGTACGTAGTTAAACCATAGAACTAAGGAGTCTAAAGATACTTGTCGCTAACGAATTATGCCCACTCATCACGGACTTCATCGATTTCTTCTTGAAGGTATGTGGTCTTCAAAGTTCCTTCCCACTATGAAGAAAAAAGAAAAAGAAAATTATTAAACATTGGAGCATAAAATCATATGCAATTAGTCACCAGTCTGCTAAATAAAAAAAAGTATTGTAAAATTCAATTGTGAATGCACACATCGGTCATGTAATTCACTAAAAATTGAATAGAAGGAACCTGTTCACATGCTAAATATAATGAATTACTTCTGAATATATAAATGAAACATAATGCAAAATACTCACGCAAGATGCATTAATCATGCAATAGTTACCTAAAAAACAATCAAGTCATGCCATAAGTTACAATCTCAAACTAAAAACCTTGAAGCTAAACTAAATTTCTTTTAAGGACATAATGCAGCAAGATGGAGTACCAATCCAGGCCAAGCAACCAATTGAAGCTACCAAATGATCATGCTAGCAAACGTTGAATAACTTAAATAATGAATATACCTTAGCTAGTACACCTTGAATATCTTCAAGGATTAGGTCCCTCTTAAAGCGCATGATGTAATAGCCACATTCTTTGTTTGTCGGTTGTTTTAGAGCACCCTAGAGGACGTGTAACAGGAATCTATTAATACCCCAAAATCAACACATCTGAATTTCATTTAATAAGGCATATTCTAAATTAAAACATACCATCAGGACTTTCCATAGTGGAGTTTTACGTCCTTGCTTATTCCTTTGCCGATTGAATATATTAATTGCACTTCAAAAAAAATAACAAACATGAATCACACATGCTAATTTAATGAGATGCAGGATAGGAAGTGCATGAAATTTTTAACTTAGCTAAGGCTCACAACAAGCTAAGGTCCTAATTTTCGATATATCTTTTGACAAATCAAAATAGCTAACTCCCTCTATACGCAGTTCCAGAGCTACAATTTTTCATAATAAACCTCACTGGTCAAATCAAGAAATTAATGTAAACTATTAGAGGTGGTAAGTAAGATAAGTGTAGACTTCATTCTGGGTAGAACCTTTATAATCAGCTAGTTAAGGTATAAGCTAAGTAGAGTAGTCTCTAGCTGCATGCTATATTGTCTGGTTGTCTTGTTGCCTTGTATTATTATCAATGTATGAATCATATATAATCTCCCAATCAACTCACGTATATACCCAGGGAATAATCAGAAAACTGAATCTCAAGATTTTGAATGTGAAGTTAGAAATAACTTACTCATTCACAACATGTTTCCATTCACTATCAATTATGCTCTGATAAAATGAGTCAACAAAATAGATCGTCTCCTTCACTGGATGGACAATCGTTAACATCCAATGATCACTACATAACAAAACTCCTTATATTAATGAACTTCATATATGACTAGTGATTTATAAAAGTAGTATTGTTAATAAATAAAGCATGTTTCTCTATTTCTTACCCGGAGTTGTAAGGGATAAAGAACATCTGATCACTTTGTGCTCCTTTGAATCGGTCTGCTAGCTTACGGGATCTTACAAAACTTGTCCCACACCATGGAGCAGAGATTACAGCAGGATCAACAAAAGTAACAGAGCCTACCATGTCTAACTCTTCAAGCACAGTATATAAGTACCTACAATGTTTCAAATTCAAATAAGAGGATCTCCATAAACAAACTACAAAATAATAGATGAAGAACAAACATTCAAGTTAAATTCTATACACCCCCCTCCCCCACCCCCCCCCCCCCCCCCCACACACACACACACACATATATATGGATGGTACAGATCACCTCATATAAATTACTATGCAAGTGGCTGATAATTTCTCCATGCCTCCAAGCTGTAAGATATCTTCATTCAAGATGTGAGTGGGTCGAGGTCAGTTTTGTTCCCTCAATCTATCACATTTCGTTTATCGTCAATGCAAAGTGGTTGAAAAAAGAAAGATTAAACCTGAATCTACATAGCCTAAGCAACTTATCTGTGTAATGCATTCATGATCAAGCACCAAATAAAGTCTAAATGTTGCTGCTGTCCTTTTAAATTTTGCATGCCTCCCGCACCACATCCATCTCATTACAACTGTAAATCATGTATAAATGAGCATAGGATATAGGAATTAAATTCATGACACAACACAAGAAGGCAGTGTAGTTGACCAATAAAAGTGGCCAAAATTCAAGGCCAAGTTAACGACTTGAAGGAAGGAACACTAAGTGATAAATTTTTGTTGAGTGTGGCATCATATTCTCTCGTGCCTGTGATAATAATATGTATGTCCCCATGCTCTTCATATTGTTGGTCCCTCTGGCTATTTGGAATCATAGTGACCAAAAAAATAAAATATAAAAATAAAAAGAAAAAAAAAGAAAAAGAAAGAGAAAAAAAAATTGGTGACTTTGGCATCCAATTGAATTAGAATAGCATTTATCATATAGAAACGACTCAATGAAACCTTGTATTATCAAATAACATGATTACCGTAAAGTTGAATATTGGTGCATAGGCAGTCAATTCTTTTCTTACATCCTTTGACGAACATTTTAATTTCTCCTGTCATTGTTACGTTTATGTTCCCTTTGAAGAAGATGTGATCTTGCATCCCTAGGCTGAAGCTATTGCTAACAATCCATGATCTAATGCTAGTATATTAGTTCACAATTATGACTACATTACCTGCATTATTACATATAGGTATTACTGATAAGCTATTACATTTTTCCCTCTGAATTTGCTTCTTTGTTGACTCTTATTCTAGGATTACAAGCAGCAAATTGGATCTTTATACACATACCATTAATTGGACATAAAAAACAAAGACATCAACTACTATTAACATCATTTCTAAGGGCCATTTCCAAAACATTCAGCATGCTCAGTGGAAGATCAACATCAAGAATAGACACAACTTAGGTCAAACAACTAAATTTTACTGTTTTTATTCAGAAGCCTTATAAACTAAAACAAAGGAATACCTTCTTTTATCAACAAGTAGGGGACTTCTGTTCTACCAAAAAATTAAAAGTAGAGGACTTGAAATTGATATATGATCTTAATAACAAGGACATGTATTAGGATATGGAAAACCCTACCAAAAGAGAATTTCAGAAATAGATATTGAATAGATGTCAATCAACTTTTCTTTTCCTTGTTTTTGTCTAACAATTAAGCCACTGCTACTAACTTGTATGATACATATATAGTCAAAATAAGTGATTCCAGAATCCTAAACTAACCCATTGGCATCCCCAAATCGTAAACCCCACAAAGAATAAACTACATTAGGATATCAAGACACGGACAAAAGCCCCATGGTAGCTAACATGATACCACTATTGCACTCAAGGCCAAACTTAATGTCCCAAGAACTCATTTCAGCTTAGTAGTCCAAAACCCAAGTTAAACTTACTATACATACTAAGACCTGCCCCAACCAAGAGGACAATCAATCTCTACAAAATTCCAAGAACCAATAAAGTTCATTCTTTATGAACTTATATAACTTTTATCATGGCCAAGAAATATTCATCTATATACACTATGACAGACAATATTCCTCAAGCAATGACAATGCAGTATTCAGTTTTACATTAAACAGTCATATCATGGTGGCATTTCAACAATCCTCGTGGCAGTAACAGCAAGATAAGCCTGTAGTTATAGACAAAAATAAATTATGCTTAAAAGAAATTCTCTACAGCAATAAGCATGGACATACATACATACATACATACATACATACATACATATATATATATATATATATATATATATATATATATATATATATATATATATATATATATATAATCTGAAATCTGGTCTAATAAGTATCATACATATGACTTATGAGTTATGAGGGAAGTCAATTACCTGAAAATTAAGTTTATCATTGCAAGAACAGAAACTATTGAGTTTAAAATATCAAGTTATCAACTCCTCTTTTAAGGTACCTTCATAATACACAGTCACACACAATTTTTTTTTTTTTTTTTTAAACCTTGGTACTAGTACAATCCAGTAAGAAAGCAGAGTATTATTAACTACAAACTCTGACGGGCAGAGCTGAACTATTACCCTAAACCCTAAAGATACTGCTTTTGCTTAATATTACTGCAAAAATAGTAGCGACACCGGAACACTTCAAAATGCTACAGGACAGTCAAAATCAATGACAATTATTTCAGGAAACAGAAGACTAATTTCCAATTCTAACATAGAACTTGAACAACAGCATATATCAAAAACCGCCCTAACAACAAAAGAACAATTACAGTCCCGCATCCCCCAATCCTAACCAAGCAAATATCAAATGAGGAGTCCCTGGTAGACTAGGCCCAAATCTTACTTCTGATATGAAATGTATGAAGTGCAAACCTCAAGCAAGCCAATATAGCATCTTACAAACACACAACCAAAGAACACAAGGACAATAAGAAATCTGAAAGCAATTGCAACAGTTCAAGAAAATATGTCCAGACACAATGCCTAAGGCTAAGAAAACAATCAAAAGAAAAACTTATGAAAAAGAAAAAACAGTAAACAGTCATCAAAGCATCAAAATTGAATTACAAACTCTAAACATACATACCCAATCCCATATTAGCCTTCAATTGAAACACAATTACTTGGGAGAACTTTTTGATTTAGACGAGAGGAAATATTTATTTTTTCCCCCTAACTGACAGACAAGAGGGGCATAAAGAGTAGTGTGTTTGATCGTGTTTAGAAACGGGGAACGGAAAAAAGGGAGGGAATTAAACTGATGTGGAGGGAAAATTTCAGTGTGTATATATATATATATATATAAGTTTGCCTCCCATTTCATCAGAATTCAGAAACCAATTGACCCAAAAAAAATTGAGAAACCAAAAATTCTTACCACAATTAGGGAGGTCTTGCAGGCCAGTGGTTGACCTTCCATGGCCATTCCTCGAACATTAGATAACGAATTCCCAATCTCAACCATGAACCCATCCTTCTCCTTAATGACGTCGTCCAATTGATTCTTCATCTCATCCTTCTACTGCGAATCCTCATTTTTGCTCTATTAGCTTCGGCCAATTTCGCCGCGACATCTTGATAATTGGCTTTGGAAAGCTCTTCCTTCTCAGGCAAAGCCTTGTCTCTATGCCTCCCGCACTCGTCGCTCTTCTTAATCTAAACTTGCAGTTCGATATCAAATTCTTGCCATCGCGCCTAAGCTACAGTAAGGCTGCTAGGCGGCAACTAAACTACTAAAGCATAATAATTATGCCTATCTTTTCTTCTTAAGTGGCCAGATGAAGGCCTAATTAATTAAAACATGCCTTATTTTTTACTTTTTTTGGTGGATCGAAAGGCCAGCTAAAGCATAATTAAACGCAATAGTATGGGATCTTTTTTTTTTTTTAATGATAGCTTGGGATCGATCTTGTTGCCATCTTGTTTCTCACTTCCTCAATTTGATGAATTAGAATAAAATTCTTTGAATAAATTAATTTTTAATGGTGGATCAACACTTTTAATATTTACAAATTGATGATGGTTTTGACCGTACCGTTGTATAAGTTAAATTAACGTTTTTAACCAAGGGACCAACACTTTTAATATTTTTAGATTGATAACGGTTTTGACGGTACCGTTGTATAAGTTCAATTCACAAATTTCTACCAAGGGGCCAACACTTTGTTACTATCTATAGATAACAGTTTCGACCACACCGTTGTACAAGTAAAATGAGAAAATTTCTAACCAAGAGACCAACACTTTTTCAATATCTATAGATAACGGTTTTGACTATACCGTTGTAAAAAAAAAACCACAACATTTTTTATTAAACCGTTATCTAGGTAACGTTGTCTATTTTCGATTTTGTATCACCGCGAATGAATGATCTAGCCTATGTATCACCGTGGTATGTATTTGCATCACAACTTCTTGACTATCTGTACATGGTAGCGGAATGATATGTAATGATCATTCTGGCCTTACCGTATTAATCAAATCTATATAATTATTTTGTCAAAAAAAAAAAAGAGTTTCTTTTCCTAAACTCTTAAATATCTAAACTAAATGAGGCCTTAAATTGCTAACCTTCAATAAAGAAATACAAAATCATGATATTAAAGTTGGTCGAATTTAAGACAAAAACTTCTTCTTCTAGAGCATATACATTTTCCATATATATCATGCCTAATCCTAATCCTAATACTATAAATTCGAGAGAAAAAATATTAAAACCTTCCCAAAAGAATAAGTGAACTATTTTCTAAATTAGAAAAGAGAGTTTCTATTGGGACCTCCAAATCTGCTCACTTGACCTCACTCTATTATGAATTATTAAATGACATATATAACCTACTGTAAAATGACTATTAAGGACAATAATTATACCAAAAAAATGGTTATATTTACTTTCTCTAGACTTTCCAATTCAATAATATTAGATTGCATTCTTTATTATTTTCCCTATCTATTTTCATTTTTCAATTTCCCTACATACTCATTAAAGCATTTCTATATATATATATATATATATATATATATATATATATATATATATATATATATTTATTAAGAAATAAAATTATGATTAAGATAACAAAATAAATAGTATTATGCCCTAAATCTAAATCTATCCATTATATTTGTAAAAAGAAGAAGAAGAAAAAAAGAGCTAGCAAATAAAAATAAATAAATAACTATTTAAATAATTAATCATGAGGTACAGAAAATAGAGAAACATTAAGAAAAAATGATTAATCTTTATTTTTTTTTAACAGCTAAAAAAGAAAAAGTAAATAAAAAAAAATCACATAATAGTTCATGTTATTTTATTTTTATTAATTTTTAAAACTCAATACCTTGTGTTTGATTTATTGGATAAGAGATTTATGTTGTCTGATTAAGGAATGGAGATGTAATTAAGATTTATAGAGTAATTAAATCATTGAAATGACTAAGTTTTTTATTATAAAGATCTTAGTTTGTTTGTAAATTAATTATATGAGTGAGGTTATTTGAGGAACTTTAGTGAGGTTTAATGAGTAAATTTAGTATTTGAAAATTTGATAGGAGGTGTAAAAAGCATAGAGGTCAAGTAAGTAAATTTGGAGGTTCCAATAGAAAAACTCAAAACCTAAAGATTACAAAGAACTCAAAATTGGACACTCTAAGATAAGATATTGCACCAAGCTAACTTAAAATTGGTGCAATATCTTATCTTAGAGTTTCCAATTTTGAGTTCTTTGTAAATGGCGCCGATCCCGAAGGCTCCGCTGACTTGATAAAGGCACGAACGACGTCGTCTCCACCTTTGTATATCCACCACCGTTGCTTTCCTCATCCTCTCCATCGCCGTGTTCTTCATCTTCCCCTCCGATCCTGCACTAGAGCTCGCCCGGATCCAACTTAATGACATTAGAGTCCACTCGTCTCCTCACTCTCTCACTCTTTTTTTTTAGTAAGAGTGCTTCTATTCATACCTTCAAAATTGACATTTAGACCTCCCAATTTTTTCATGTAACAGTTGACTTTGTCAACTCATTTGAAATTACTAATAAGGATACAAATGAAAAAAATGATAATAATAAGAAAAACTCCCTCTACTTGTTTGATAATAAATCCAATATAACTCACAACACCAATCTGGTGTCTTCACTGGTCTTACAGGATAATGTATTTTTATTTTTATCGAAAAGATTCATAAACACTTACCGCCACAACCACCATTAGATCGTAGCCTTCAATTATATATGCGCGCGCACGCACGCACGCACGCACTCGCGCACACACACACACACACACACACACACACACACATATATAGGCTTGCTCTGCTAAATAGGTCCCTTTCTTAGCTAAGGAACGGATTTCTATATTTTGACCACTTTTCGATCACATATTTACATATTAACCGTTCAGTTTATAGGTTCTAATGTATAGATCATTTCTGCAAATTTTCAGCCAAATTGATTATCGTTAAGGCATCCAAAACTGCAATTTACAATTATGAATATGAATAGTTCAGGTTGGACAGATTCGATTCGTTCATTTATTTAATCGAGTTCGATACCTTAACGATCATCAGTTTGGCTGAAAATTTACATAAGTGATCTATACATTAAGACCTAAAAACTAAACGGTTAAGATGTGAATATGTGATCGAAAAGTGGTCAAAAGATGGAAATCTGTTTCTTAGCTAAGGAACAGACCTCCTTATCATAGAAAGACTCTGTGTGTGTGTAATGAATTATGATACAAATTCAGCAAATGCTTCTTAATCTACAACAAAGGTTGCTTGCAACTCACCAATCATATTTCTTTATTTCCATTATAGTATGTTTCTTTAGGGACATCAAAGAGACATGTATTGCATTTGAGATGATGATCCATGTTAAGACGTTGTAACTCTCTATTGATTGCAAGAACTAGTCCTACGTCACTCTCTTTATTTTATACTTCTGCATTCAGTTGTGAAAAGAAAAAAGGGAACATCAAAGCATTTATATGGTTGCTGCATAAGGTCTGGGTAAAAGTTATGATATCCTTATTTTTGGTAGTGAAATAGTGAAATATAGAGAGCAATGTGGTGACCTTAGAAAACCCAACTCTAAGATTGCTGCAATAAGGTCTTCAAGTTCTTCTCCCAATTCTAGTTTTTATGTCAGGACTCTAATTGGTTCATCATTGAAGGTGCAGCGGGAGAATAAGAGAAGAAGAAGATTGAGGGGTCCTTCTCTCGTAAAGAAATCTCCAATGTTGATCTAATCAAAGTTTTCTATTATATAAATTTTAGCATAGTATTACCCAAATATCAATTACAAATTAATTTTTACCTGAATATCATTGCAATGCAGTTGCTTGTAAGCCTTTATCAAGAACCCTAAATTTGGTCATATATTATGGGTTAAGGGCATTTTGGAAAAATTATAGGAGGTGTAGTTAGCATATTGTATATATGAAAAAGTAAGTTGGAGGTCTAATAAATAAGGAGGTCCAAATGCTAATTTTGGAGGTATGAATAGAACCACCCTTTTCGTAAAAGGTTTTTTACCCATTTCTAGAGATTTTTTTCCCACTTACCCCATTAAGTTTTTTTAATTCCCTCTTACCCAAAACACTTTAAGGAAGTCTTCCCTAATACCCCATTAAGATTTTTTGTTTTGTTTTTAATACCATTTTACCCTCACCTATGTGTTATTTAGAGAGAGAGAGAGAGAAAATGGAAGAGAGAGAAACCATAGGAGACTTTGCCGGAGCCCCGTCACCGGTCATTGGACTCCGAAATCTGGTTACCGGCTGCCGGATTCCGGTCATCGGTCGCCGGATTCAAGCCAACTTTCACCTGAATCCGATCACCTACCGCGGCCTACTAGAATTTTCTGAAAACCTCTATTGCCCCTAATAGACGTCTATTACCCCCAATAGTCTATTGCCCCCTAATAGACGTCTATTGGCCCTTGTATTGCCCCCCAATAAAACTTTCGGTAGTCGGAATTGGAACTAATCTTCCTAAAATTAGATAAATAAAACTTTGATTAAAGAAAAAAATGAAGAGATTATATAAATTCAAAACATCTATTGCCCTCCAATAGACGTCTATTGCCCCCTAGTAGACATCCAAATTTTTTTTTTCTTTCTTTCTAGGCCTTCTATCCCCATTTTACCCAAAAAAAAATTAAAAAAAGGGAGAAACATGACCAAAACAGCAACAAATCGTGGTGACTATTATTCGATTTCCCAGGAATGTGTAGAGAAAGTCACCACCAGAAAACAAAAAACTGCAACAGCCATCTGGCCCGTGGTCAACAACTAACCCTTCCCTATCTGGCTTGCCATCCAGCCCAACTCCGGCAACCCCGTCCTAAAAAAAGGCGGGTTCGCCCTCCCCAGCCTCACCCACTGCTCCTTCCCCGCTCCGAACCAGACCTGGTCGGGCTGGATTTGGGCCTGTACCGGCAGCTCCCACTCCAACAACCACTTCTCCTGCCTCACCGGCGACTGCGGCAGCAAGCTAGAGTGCAACAGCTAGCTCCGGCGCAGCCCCCGCAACTCTTGCCCGGTTCGTCCTCCACCACGGCCCCAACGACAATGATCTACGGTGTCAGAGAGAGAGAGAGAAGTTGAAGAAGCTCTGGCTGCTCGACGCGTCCATGAACAGGCTGACGGGGCCGATTCCTGACGAGTTGACTCGGCTGGAGCTGGAAGGCCTGAATCTTTACGAGAACAACTTCGAGGGGAGCTTGCCGGCAAGCATTGCCGACTCGCCAAAGCTGTACGAGCTCGATGAGAGAGAGAGAGAGAGAGTGGGGAGAAAGAGAGAGAGAGAGGAGAGATCGATCTGTCGGAGGGAATGAGAGAGATAGACAGTGGCATGATGTAATTTCTTAATTAGATTAAGGGCAAAATGGTCATTTAGTGTTAAATTGGCGCCGGTAGATGGGAACAAAAATCTGTTGCTGGGATAAGTGGGATAACTTTGGCTTATTTTGATACTTTGGGTCAAGGACCCTTGGTAAAATGGGGATAGAAGGCCCCAAAAGAAAAAAAAAAGTTTTATTTTCTCCTAATAAAACATTTAATGGGGGGTAATAAATTTTTATTGGGGGCAATAAAACATTTTTCAACATTTACTCCCCTCCCCCCCCCAAAAAAAAAGTTTTGAATTGATGTAACTCCTCATCTTTGTCTTTAATCAAAATATTATTTATCTAATTTTAGAAAAATTAGTTCCCATTCCGGCGACCTAAATGTTTATTGGGGGAGGGGCAATAAACCTATCCGACGACCTATGAGATCTCCGACGAGGTTTCATACACTTTTATTGACCCCCAATAAATGTTTATTAGGGCAATAAACCTCTCCCGTGACCTATGAGATCTCCGACAACCTCTTTAGGGACCTCCGGCGAGGTTTTAAGAGAAGCCCAACCACCGGCGATCGGTGACCGGATTCCGGCAACCAATGACCTCACTCTGGCGACCAGTGACCGGAATCCGAGAAGTCTCCTATGGCTTCTCTCTATTCCATTTTCTCTCTCTATGTGACAAAGGGGTGAGGGCAAAATAGTCTCAAAAATAAATTTAAAAAAAAAACTTAATTGGATATTAGGAAACAACTTTGACTTTATGGGTAAGTGGGAAAAAAATAAGTGAGTGGTGTGAGAGGGAGAAAAAGTCCCAAGAATTAGGGTAAATGGTCAAAACTCCTTTTTTTTTTAAAAGCAATTCCTTTTTTTCTTCTATGCTTGAATAAATTTCCATACCTTATTTTATCAATATATTTTTTTTTTTGAAAGGATTTTATCAATATTATAGCAAAAAGGAGATTTGGTACTTCTAAAAAAAAAAAAAATTTGGTTAATGAAATTTATAAAAATAAAATATTTAAAATTTAGCTATATCAAACGAATTTGAGCAAATGAGCCAATTTTTCACAAAACAAGTTGAGTTCAAGCTCAGGTTGAGTTCTCTCATGACTAAATACTGTTCATGAGCTCTATCATCTGAGTACTAGAGCTCAAACTTGATTTGTTTTCTTTACGAGCTGAGCTCGAACGAGTTATAAACGATTAGAACTCAATATGAACTTCAGTTGTATTGAGCCAATTTACAGCCGTATTTGACATAGATGAATAAATGTCTTGTTCGATCAGTATTCATATCTGAATGTATTACCAAGGAGGGTGAAAAACTTGTATACCTCAGTTCACAAACTCCTACAAAAATTGGCCCAACTGATGTCCATGTATGATGACAATATTTGCTAACGAAATTTAGGGCCAGACTCATACTATATATAGCACAATACTCCATTAGCTAACAAAATTTGTTTGAATCCGGCGAAACTTTAGCCAGAGAAATCAGTCATCTCAACTGCATGGTCTTACCAGTAGAGAGATACTAATCACCTGCCACGTGCTTTGACCTATTTGCACGTGTCGATAACAAAGACACGTTAGCTTTGTAACCAGACGAAGCAGCTCTGGTCTATCTCCTCCTTCACCGTCACCTTGGTTCTATATAGTTCAGTTCTGCCAGTTCTGTGATCCATATTTCTTCATGGTTCAATATAAAATGTCTAACAACGATTCAAATCCACCGTTTTCACTTACTCTGTTCATCTTATTCTTCTTTCTTTCACTACCTGCCTTCTCTTCCTCTTTGAAGTCTTTGAAAAATGAGGAGGATTTTTCCAGTAGTGATGCCGGGTATCTGGTGAGGAGAGCTCAGAGGAGGGCGTTGGTTCAGACAGAGTACGGAGAAATCTCGTCCATTGATGTCACCGATGGACGGAGAGGGCCTTACCATGTCCAGTTCATCACCATGGAACCCAACTCGCTGTTCCTTCCGGTGCTGCTACACTCTGACATGGTGTTCTATGTCCACACAGGTAGGGTTTAGGCCAATGCATTTTGAGTACGTTCATAGTTGTAAAATTTTGTTTCGCCATGTATGGTAAATTTTTTGATTTTAAATTACCATGTTAAACCACACTGATGTCTAAATGCTTACATTATATTAATGGTTGAATATCACTATGAAGTGTAATTATGCTAAATATAATTAACAGGAATAATTAAAATGGATGTTGAACAATATCATAGAATTTTTATTTTTTATTTGATATAATATGCTTTTACTTTTCTGGAGTGTAACTTTACTTTACTCCTGGATTAGCTAAAATTTTGTTCAAATTAAAGGTGTAAACATACTAGCTATGCATGCCTAGATGTACCAGTGTGTTATCTGTTGTGTCAAGGCCGTGCCAGTTGAGGTGAGCTGATATGAATGCACATTGATATTCAACTGTATTTAACACATCAATTGTCACATAATGTGGTCTGTGAAGTGTTGACAAATAATGATTTTCTTTTTCACCTGAAACAAAATAATAACATGGTTAATGCTATTGACCTTGATTGCCATGAAAATGTAATCTTATAGCATGTTCTAATTGATAAAGTAATCTGGGGTTCACATCCAAAACCAATTGGCAATGGATGGAGTGGTCAAACCCTTATAAACCCATAAGCAATGTCTCATTTTTCCCATGTGGGATGTATATATTCTCAACACTAATAACACTCTTCTAGTTCATTCTTAATTGACGCACCTTGCTAACTTTGATTGGCACATTTGGCTAGTTTGGATCATGTAGATGGATTATGTTTAGAGGAGCCACGTGTTATTATTTGAGATGTTCTCTACGAGGATTATGATCTTTCTGTACGGGGCTTTAGTTTCATATCTTCCATGTTGTTATGTGTTTCATCTTTTAATAATATGTACGGGCATGGGACTAAGCCTCTCAGGTAGGCATATATATATATATATATATATATATATAATAAAAATAAAAAATAACACTCTTCTAGTTATCAAAATTCATTGTCTTATATTTCTTTTTTAACACCATGGAAAAGTTCCAATCATTTAATTTTGTTCTTCGTTGTTTTAGGGAGTGGGAGGTTGAATTGGGCTCATGTAAAGGATGATCAAATCAACGAGGTTCCTTTAAAGCAAGGTGATATCCATAGACTCCGCCCAGGATCTGTCTTCTTTGTACAGAGTGATTTACAGACCGAGCGTCAGAAACTTAGAATTAATGCAATCTTTGCAAATAGCGATGATGACGTATTTGTAAGAGGAGTTATTTCTGCATCTTCCTTTCTCCCCTGTTCAATTTGCATTAAACTGGTTGGAAATTATCGCTCACTTCAAAATCTTCTTTGTCTATAATGTTAAAACAAAACTCATGCAGGACCCAACAATAGGAGCATACTCCAGTGTTAGGGACCTGGTCCGAGGCTTCGACACCAAAATCCTTCGGTCAGCTTTTCAGGTCTGAAATCAACGGATAACCTTTTTGGTTTGCTGACTACTAGTCACTAGATCGTTAATTCCTGAAAATGGGTGGTTTCTTTAGGTTTCTGAGGATGTGATCGAGTCGATAACAAATTCAACAGACCAATCAGCCATTATCCATGCAGTGCCAACGAAGAAAGAAACCTTTTGGGATTTGGAAGCTCGGTTCTTGAAAACCTTTATAGGAGCCAGTTATGATGGCATGGCATTAAACAAGAAGAAACATAAGAAGAAAGAAAAATCAAAAACATATAATATTTTTGATGAGGACCCAGATTTCAAGAATTGTAACGGTTGGAGCCTCACCGTGAATGAGAGAAACTCGCCTTCATTGACTGGATCAAACATTGGTCTTTTCATGGTGAACTTGACGAAGGTCAGTGCCCGTCGATATTTAGCTTGATTTTGTGTTTATTACTGTAACTGACTTCCAACATTTTGAAGTTTCTGAATGTGTTTTGTTGTAGGGTTCAATGATGGGGCCTCATTGGAATCCAAGGGCAACTGAGATCGCAGTTGTGTTACAGGGGCAAGGAATGGTCAGGGTGGTATGTGCTAGCACAGCAAAGAGATCAGAGTGCAGAAATTTGAGGTTTAGGGTTCATGAAGGAGATGTATTTGCTGTACCTATGTTCCATCCAATGGCTCAGATGTCATATAATAATGACTCATTTGTGTTTATGGGGTTCAGCACGACAACAAGGAGAAATTATCCTCAATTTTTGGCTGGGAAATACTCGGTTCTCCAAACTTTGAACAGACAGGTCTTGGCAGTGTCTTTGAATGTTACCAACACCACAATCGATCAGCTTTTGGCTGCACAAACAGAATCAATCATACTCGACTGTACTTCTTGCGCTGAAAAAGAGGAGGAAGTAATGTTGGAAGAAATTGAAAGGGAAAGGGAGGAAGAGGAGGCTAAGAAGAGAGAGGAACAGAGGAAGAGAGAAGAGGAGCAAAGGAAGAGAGAGGAAGAGCAGAGACAGAGAGAGGAGGAGGAAGCGAGAAAGAGAGAAGAGGAAGAAGATAGGAGAAAGAGAGAAGAGGAACAAAGGAAGAGAGAGGAGGAGCAGAGACAGAGAGAAGAGGAGGAAGCGAGAAAGAAAGAAGAGGAAGAAGAGAGGAGAAAGAGAGAAGAGGAGGAAGAAGAAGAGAGGAGGAAGAGAGAAGAGGAGGAAGAAGAAAAGAGGAGAAGGAGAGAAGAAGAAAGAAGAGAGGAGGAAGAACAAGAGAGGGAGAGGCAACAGGAAGAAGAAAGGAAGAGGAGAGAAGGAGAAGCAGCAGAAAGGGAGCAAGAAGAGGCTAGGAGGCAAGAGGAAGAAGCAGAGAGTGAGAAAGAAGACACCAGGAGGCAACAACAAGACGAGTACAGTAAAATCAAAGAGAAAGAGGCCCAAACAGAGCAAGAGGAGGCTAGGAAACAACAAGAGGAGATAGAAGGAAGAACCAGACCAGAGGAGCAAGAGACGGAAGGTGACCAACGTTTTGACGGTGAAGCGGGAAGAAGAGAAATTTGAATGTGTGGAAATGTTTAGGTAATGTGAATAAGAGTGTCATATGTTGCCTTCTATTAGTTTCATGTGGTCAGACTATTTCCTCTCAGTCTTTTGTTTCATGTAATAAATTTTCTATGCCTATCTAAAACAAATTTTGGTTGTGATATATACACAATAAATAGTTGAAATATTACAGAGGAGAAGTAGTTGAGCTTTTACGTTGCAACTGAGATATAAAATTGGATTAGATCTGCATCTCTCTATTGACGGCGCATAAGCGTTCAATCATGTTATCACATTATACGCTTGAATTACTGATTTCAAGAAGGAAATAATTCCTTCAACAGTTGGAGAAAGAGGTATACAACATGTTTTGGAAGTTTGTTGGATTCGTTTTTGGATGACATACTCAAAGGTTAAGACTTCTAAGAGGTCAGGTACTGTGCTAAAGCATTCTGAGATTCAAGTCAATAATTAGACCACCAGAGTAGAAGAATGTAGGCAGATTGCAGAATAAAGTGAATAGAAGTAGGAAAAACGAAGATGAGTAAAACTCTCTCTGTGTTTCATTGCAAAACAGAGTAATAGACTTCTAAGCCCAATCCGCAAACATACAAGAAGCAAGCAAATAAAGCATTTGCAGAGGAAATGGTTCTCTACACTAGGTCCCTCATTGTGTCACACCTTGATGGAGCTAGTTATGTAGGACACAACAACGGTGACATCATCAAGCTTGCCTCCATAGTAACGGAACCCTGCATCTTGAGCAGCAGTGGAAAATGGTGTTTGCCTGTTCTTATCTAGTGCTCGCTGGCGTGCTAAAGCTGCTATTTTCTGAGCAGTTGCTTGTGGTTCCAAGCCAGTTCTCACGGCATGAACAACAACAGCAGTAACCTCACTATTATACAAATTGTCAAACAACCCATCCGTCCCAGCAATAATGACATCCCCTGCAGCGACAGGAATCAAAAATACCTGCACATCATGTTCCAATTTAGATGCCAAGTTGGTCAGAGCATTTCATAGTTCTTTTCTTCTTTTTTTACCCTTGATGTAAACACATGATATTGAAAATAGTGATATAGATTCCTATAATGTTCAAGGAACATATTTAGTTGGATGACAGCAGAGTCAAAGTGATATGGACATAATATTTAGTATTCAAAGATTCCACAAATTTGGATTTAGACAAAATATATATGAGAAATTTTAAGGCCATTTCCCTCACTCAGTGCATTAAATTGCACTACACTCCCATCTATAATAATGGCAGAAGCCTTTTCCAGAGACATACAGTCAAATCAAGTTTATTCATCTTGCATACATGTAACTTTCTCAACCCTTTCTTTTGGTCGGAATTAAGCTTTATCACATTGAAACTTGAAGATAACCAACACATTACACGTTGTCAAACCCAGCTGAACTTTAATTTCTTTAACGGCCGACCCCACAATAGATTACTTGGATGATCATGATATTATCACTGTATCTTGCTCAATACTTTAGAGATGAGTTTGGGTAAGGAACTAACCTGACCGGAGCTTGGTAGATCAGCCCCACTGCCACTTTCAAGCTGATATGTAAAATTGAAGCCATGCTGCTGAACAGGGGATCGGAAGATGGTGCTTCCATCTCTAACCACTACGAATCCACTGTCCCCAAGATTGATAGCATGTAAGCCCTGCCAAATGAAGAAAACCATTGGTAAACATATTCATACTCACTATATTGAAATCATCCTGACTTTCAACTCTAAAAACAATCCCTCAGGACTGGGCATCTGCCGCCTATGTTTGATCTCCACTCTGGAATCTTTTCAAGATTATTTGTTCAATATAGTACAAAAGCAAGGCTTGCAACTCTTTTCAGCAATTTCTTTGTATATGGAAGACTACTGTTCACTAAGCTTGAAAGGCTACGAGTTCTGTGCAATAATTCAGGACAGAAACTTATGAGCTCCACAAGCTGTCCAGGGCATATTGCCAGTATATTGGTCATCGACATATTTCTAATCCTATGCTATGTATGGATGAGTGGTAATAGGAAGATAAATATACACTAAGATCACTTTTGTCAAGTTTATCTCAGATGCATAACACAGCCACACAAATCCAGATACCGGGCAGAAGCAAAAGCAAATAAATGATCACATGTAATCCCTAGAAACCAGATCATATCTCTTCTTACACAATTAAAGAACAAGCATCTCAGCAGTAAATTATATAGGCACTGATGGTTAGTCCAAATGAATAACAACAAACCTTCTCAGTAAGGCCAATGATGCAAGCTGTTGAAGAACCCTTTGCTTTGGTGCATGAGTGGGCCTTCTCCAACACCCTGGCGGGTTCAAAGCTACCCTTAGGCTCCTCTTGAATTGCCTTAACAGAATGAGACATAAGTTCCCGTGCAAATAGTCCGGCATTAACACCAACATCAGCCCATCCACCCACACCATCTGCTACACCAATTGCCTGTGCATCTTCACAAATGAAGTGGGCATCCTCTCCTCCTGTCTCCTCCTTCTCAGGATGTGGCAAGTAACATGATCCTGAAAGTAGCTTCAGAGTTCTCTCTCCCAAAACAGGTCTGAAAATGAAACCAAGAAAGATATATAAGCACTGAGAATACCGCTTGGATCTAGAAAGTGCTGTCAGTGCAGTTCAAATGAAGTAAACACTAATCAATCCCGCTTGCTATTAACCTGTAGGGGATTTTACTAAGCTCATAAATGATACATAAACAAATTAATATGTCAGAGCATGCACCTGGGCATTCCTCAATTGCAGTCCCAGAAGACTGAACCTATGAATGCTAAACAAATGAAAAGAAAATGAAGACCCTAAAATAACCGAACAGAGAGGACAAGAGATAACCAAAAGATGGAAGAACCAAAATAAAAGAACAGATGAGAGAACATACTGATCAGACAAAACAGTAGAATTTGCAAGCTGTTCTTCATTGGAGTTGCCATCAACTGACACATTCTGAGCAGCACCAGCAGCATAGCACATGGAAGACGAGGCATGAAAATTTCTCAACAAAGGTCCAACATGCACAGAAACTAGACGACCGTTGAACGACTCTTTTCTTCTCAAACTCAAGCTAGCTTTCAGGAAGCTGCTACGACTTCTATCATTAAAAAACACACCAGCCGGTTTTGTTAAGTCTAATCCATTCCCGCTACTCGCAATTAAGTCATCAACATAAAGATCTCCTCCAAACACAGGTTTTGAACTCGAAGCTGCCATAGATTTTCCCTGGTTTAAAGAACCAAAACTATATCTACTAGTGTCTGGTACCAAAAGGGTCGAACACGGTAGAGAACGCGCCAACCCCGAGTTTTGAGCCAACAATTTCCCCTGACAAGGCACTAAATTTTTTGAATTTCGTATCCCGCTTTGGCTTATCACTCTCCAGAAACCAGAATGTATAGTACTGTTCACCTTGGGTAGTATAGCAGTTGGCATTTTAACTCCTTATACAAAACACCCTTAATTCAATACCCCTCACAAAAAAAAACCAACCTGAAATTCTATCTCCCAGATAAAATCTCATCACTCTGAGCACATCTATTCACCACATTAACCTAAAATCTAACTGCTCCTACAGCTCTGTAACCTGAAAACAACGGAAAACTAATCTCAATTTCACCACAAGGATCAAAACTTTCCACTACAAAACAATAAAGATTCAAAATTTCTTATCCATAACCTTTCAAAACCTAATCCTATCTACAATTCTGTATACTTTATCAATTTCTGAGCCAAAACAGAACCACCCCATATCAAAATGAACCCAAAAGATTTGAACTTGACCCAACAAAGCAAAAGCTATGAATTGTAAAAGCTAGATAGGAAGAGGTACCGTTATTTGAGCGTGGTCAAGTTAAACCAGATCCTTTGAATCAGACCAGACTGGATAAGGGTTTGCTATAAATGGAAGCTCCGAAGATATATGGTGGCCGATTCAATCTATCTCCGGAGCTTCTCTCGCTGTTGGGAATATGCCGTTTATGGTTGGGCGCGTAAGCTTCACAGCTGAGCCACATAAAACACGTGGTGGGAGGGAGGAAGCTGCTTCCTTCAGCTAAAATTAAATAAAATGCTTCTTTTTTTTTTTTTTTTTTTTTTTGAAAGCTCACAACTCACAAGTTAGAAGCACTATTTTCTCTTTGCTTTGAAATCTCAGAGCAAAAAGATAAAAGGGTTTTGGGATAGGGTTGAGTTTTGGTGCCCAAAAAACTCATACGAACTTGGATAGAATCCTGGCTCTCGTTCAGTTCAAAGTGTCATGGGAAGGGTGGTTTGGGAAATTTATTTGCTACAAAACAAATACTGATTTTTCCTCTCTCTCTCTCTCTCTCTCTTTTTTCCGGTTAATATTAAGCTGCAAAATGGTGGATGTTTTGGTGTTTGATGCAACTAACGCCACAGACCCAGACCCATAGGTAGGTGACGTGTTGACAGGTGTGGTAGGTGGGTGATCAACAATGTATGAAAGGGCAGGTGAGAGTGTGAGCCACAGTCCGTACAGTACTATCATGTTTGGTATTATCTGAAGTACAATTTTGAATGTTTTGCTTGGTGCTCTAGAGAATGTTCGACAACAAAATCGTATTCAACAATACTCATGCTTTTGAAAGTTGACTTGACCCAAAGGAATGAGGATCTGATCGTTCGAGGTTTTTTTTTTTTTTTTGGTCAAATAAACTCATTCATTAGATGAAACCCATATTACAAAGGTAATACAGAAAAGTAGGAGTCCTAGGCCCGAAGACCCAATAGACAACCCATAACCTAAACTAGAACTAACTGACAAGCCGAGGCCCAAAAGCCCAAAATACCAGAAAACCTAGATCTAAAATCAAAGTCTTCGCTGCAACACAGGCTGGCCGCCGTGAGTACCACCATGGCCAGATGAGCTCCGACAGAAGCTTGACTTCCAGAGGCCAAATAACTCTCCACCATCATTCTCCACACCGAAATTGCATGCACAGGAAGAAACAAGAAAAACAGAGAACTTAGTAAAGGTAGTCGTGGAGGTGGAGACCACCATGCATCACAACACCACTGGTCCGGCGATGTCCACACACTGCGGTGGCTTGCCGGTACTGTTGCAATCATCAGGTGTGAAGTTAAGTGAACAGATCCCTGTCGAGACTCCAAGGGTTGGAAGTGAAGATGGGGTTGTGGAAAAAGAGAAAAGTCGGATGAAGATGAGAGGGTGAGGTGTCTGAGATGGAGGAGGATGGGAGGTTTGAGAATAGATCTGGAAATCTGATGAGAAATTGGGCAAGCACAAGGAGAGATAAAATGGAAAAGAGACATGAAAAGATAAAAACTGAGACCAAAGCTCAGAAAACCTCACCACAAAAGGGTGAGACGCACCACTGAGGGCGGAGAGACTGGAGGGGCGTTGCCGATCGTTCGAGATAGATGACAGTAAAATAAGAGTTCGCATAAAAAAAAAAAAAAGTAACATAGAGAGTTTTTACTTTTTTTTTTTTTAGAGAATTTCTAATACAAAATCTTACATCACTTTCTCATTTACCTTTTTTCAAATAAGAGAGCTTATGAACTTGTGTTGTGTTTGAAGAGGCCTTGCGAAATTGCTATGGAAGGCATAAGGGTTTTACAGCCGGTTTATAAGGTCCGTTAGGATTTGTTTAGGTTAGACATACATATATTAATGTACAAGGCATAACAAAATGTGAAGTAGGAGGTAGTGGTTTTTGCTAGCCAGAGCAGCTGCCTTTCACATAACTTATACAAAGGAACCCAAAACTTGCTCCAAATGTGTAAAGTATGAGGCATGTCATAACAAATTAAATCAAATCAAACTAATATTTCAGTAATTAACCACATTATATAGATATATTCCTGTTGTCTCACACTGAAACTAGGCTCTTCACATAATTAACTGCTTTACAATACTTGTAATCTATTTTATGTTTTGGAAGGGCTATCGCTTTTTGGCTCTTAGGGTTGTATAGAAAAATGTCTTCACCCCGTCTGCTTGATTTTCTCTCTTAAAAAGAAGTTCTTCATTCCAATCCAAAGCATTATCCCCTCCTCATGATTCATCACGCAAAGCTCAGTAAACCCATAGTTTTCATAGTTTGGTTCACGATGTGCTAGAAATGCAAGTGAATATCTCCACGAAAAGAATGTCATTCCCCATCCTTGAGCTCTCGGTAATGCTATCAGATCGAAGACCTCATTGCACAAATCAAATGACAAAACAAGAGAAGACGAACCATCTCTTGTCCACACCTGCGTAATCAGGGAACGAATTCCGTGATGTTCAAATCCGCGTGATGGAAAGTTTTCGACATTTCTCGAAGAATATGAACTTCATGTTAATAACGTCACGACTTGGTTTGATGATCACCAATTTGTAATCACTAGTCTCCTGAATGAACTCAAAACTTATCACAGAAGGTTCTATCCTAGGTTCAGGAAGACGCCTATATATATATATATAATCTTGCTCAGGTGCGGATATCCGCACCTCAGCAAAAACGTACGGATTTTGTGTTTTTCCCCACTTTTCGATCACACATTCACATCTTAACCGTTTAGTTTTTAGGTCATAATGTATAGATCACCTCTGCAAAATTTCAGCCAATTTTGTGCTCGTTAAGGCATTCAAAACTGCAATTTACACGAACGAACCAAATCTGTCGAACCGGAACCGTTCGTATATATTGTTGTAATTTGCAGTTTTGAATGCCTTAATGATCACCAAATTTGCTGAAATTTTGCAGAGGTGATCTATACATTAGGACCTAAAAACTGAACGGTTCAGATGTGAAAATGTGATCGAAAAGTGGATCAAAAATGGAAATCCGTACGGATCGAAAAACTGCGGACGTCCGCAGTGGAGAACCGCTGTATATATATATATAATCTTGCTCTATTCAGGATATCCTTAACTTAGTTTATGGTACGGATTTCTATATTTTGACCACTTTTCGATTACATATTTACATTTTAACCGTTCAGTTTTTAGGTTCTAATATATAGATCATCTCTACAAATTTTCAGCCATGTTAGACAGATTTGGTTCGTTCATTGATTTAATCAAGTTCGATACCTTAACGATTATCAATTTAGCTGAAAATTTGCATAAGTGATCTATATATTAGGACCTAAAAATTGAACGGTTAAGATGTGAATATGTGATCGAAAAGTGGTCAAAATAAGGAAATTCCTTAGCTAAGGAATGGACCTCCTTAGCAGAGCAAGCCCATATGTATATATATATATATATATATATATATATATATATATATATATATATATATATATATATATATATATATATATATACACAGATCTTATCCAGAGCGAGGCCTCGCTCTGAAATTAAAGTGCGAGGTTGGAGTTTAGGGTCACTTTTCGGTCTCATATCCACATCTCGACCGTTCAGTTTTTAGGTACTAATGTATAGATCATCTCTACAAAATTTCAGCCAAATTAATGATCTTTAAGGTATCTACCTCGCTTAAACCAATGGACGAACTGAATCTGTCCAACCTGAACCGTACTAGCTTTAAAGCAGTTATCAATGCCTTAACGACCATCAATTTGGCTGAAATTTTTCAGAGACGATCTATACATTAGTACCTAAAAGCTGAACGGTCGAGATGTGGATATGAGACCGAAAAGTGACCCTAAACTCCAACCTCGCACTTTAATTTCAGAGTGAGGCCTCGCTCTAGAGAGGATCTGTATATATATATATATAGGATTAAATACTCGTTACTCCTCATACTTTTGCATGAAAAACAGTTTAGTCTAAATTTTTTAAATTAAACAGTTTAGTCCTTATTCTTTCTACTTCTCACACAACAGGTCCTAAAATGACTATTATACCCCTCACTTTTTTATTTTTTTGTTGGCTGGGTTTTCAAACTATCATACTTCTTGATGGCGACTTATAATCAAATAAACGAAGACAAACTAGACCTTTTCTAGATCCCACAATATCCACACAAGAATTCCACGGCCAACTTGTAGACTTTAAGAAAGATAAATACTAAAACAATTTTTTCATCGCAAAGCAATGAGATTACAAATTTATAATATTATAACCTGTTGTTGTACGATCACAACTCCTACTTCTCTCGAGGACATGCAAGTAAAGATTGTGTAGAAAAACACAAACTGATGGTGCAATTTTCTTTGTATTGAATTGTGTTAAACCTTTAAATGAATGAGTATGTATATAGACCAAGGAAAAAGAAGGAAGACTTGATAGGAGCATAAATGCGACAAATATAATGTGCAAAACTTTACACTTTTGTTAGCTATTTCCTTTAAAAAGTCAGTTTTAACTTTGTTTTTTTTTTAGGTAGTTCGTGAAGTAGTTCAAGAGAAATAAGAGCCTAAAGAGAGCAACGAAGTCATGGATCATGAAGTACCGATGCAGAGGACCAACATTGATTAACCATTTGGCCAGAAATTACAAGGGAAGTCCACGGAAATCATTGTGCAAAACAGTTGCTGCAAAGCAGAAAACTGCAGTTTCAGAATCAGCTTTCTGGGAACGGTATTAAGGAGCAATTCTTGCATTCTTCCAACTGCAACTTTGCAGGAAGGGCCACTTATCCTTCAATACATGATGTTATACTTCAACAAAAGCCAAAGAACTGATCAGAAGTGTCAACGAGGCAGCGGGAAATCAAATTCAAAGTAGGCTTCCCGATAAAGCAGAAACTGTCAGCTTTTCACGAAACTTTTTTGGAGATCTTTTCCGGTGACTTTCTTAGAGTTTTTCCAGAAGATTATTGATCATTCTAGAATATATGATGTCATAGAACACGTGGGAGTCAAGAACCATCCATAAAAGTGGCGAGAGAAAGGCTTTCCTTGTCCAAGAAGTAAGCTTCAGAAATAGAAATTGAATCCTAGTCAAAACAGGGCAGTTTGGCAGAAATCTCCTTTGGACGGATTTCTTGGGCATTTTTGGAAGGTTATTGCTTCAAATATGAAGGAGAGTCCTAGAATGATTCCTCAAGATTTTGGGAAGATTACTAAGGCTTGAAAACCATTTAATTGTGCACCAATTAAAGGAATCCTCAAGCAACTAGGGGAGGCTTTCAAAGCAGAATTGGAAAAGGAAACTTGGGCTGTGTATTCCATACATATAGAGGCTCTGAACACGTTGAAAAGTACCACCCTACAACACCATCTTCTGCCCCCAAACCCTAGTACACAAAGTCTTGAAATTCCCAAGTCCTCAAAGAGCAAAAACCGTGCACATCGGCCATCATCCATCTTCCATCAAGCTTAGCCGTGACCCATCTTGAAGGAGTGCTTGCGTCCAAGGCTGCCTAAAAGTGAATTCGTGGCTCTCATATTCTCCCTTTTACAGTTTTTATCCTCTTGTAATTTAATACTCATGTTTTTATTTGTTGAATTAAGACGATGTGTGGCTAGTTGCTTTTTGTTAGGGGCGAGGTTTGAGGCCCCAATTATGTAGAACATATGTTTGTTTAAATCTAGTTTCTTGATCTTTGGTGTGAATTGGTTGTTTATTTCTGCTTGATTGAAAACTTTTGCATGTGTATGTTTTATGGTCGCGAACATAGGATTTATGCATGTAATTGGAGCTAGGTTTAGAAAATAATTCACCTAATCGTCTTGTTTTCTAATCCACAAGTATGCAAGGCTTTGGACAAAATCTGATGTTTTAAACAACTAGAAGAGCATGCTAGGTAGGCGTTCCATACTAGACTGCAACTCTATAATCAATCGTTTCCATGAGATCTTAATGCTTCAAACATGTTGACACTATATGTGATGTTGATAGGATAGCGTTCTATACCCTGATTGCATATTTGATAGGCTTATCTATTGTGCGTTCACGTAGACTAAGTAATTAGGGAAACATTAATAAGGGACATGATCTGCTCCGACTTGTTTCTTGGTTGGTTTCTGTTCACACCTTAGTAATTGAAACTAGGTTAACTCAACATTGTTCGAAAGTAATTGGTGGTGGATTTCCGAGTCTCTAACATGTTCTCCATCTTATTTTCTCAAAACCAAAAATTAAAATCGTTTTCCTTTTGTGTTCTCTTTTATTTTCGTTAAAAACCAAAAACCCCAAATTATTGTTCTTATTTAGGATTGCAATGCACCCTTCTATCCCCATCTTGTCCTGCCATCTTTTCTTTTTCCTCTTTGACGTTTTCCTTTCTCTTAGTTTTGTTATTTGTTTTGTGCTTTAGTTAGTTTAAATTAGTTAGTTTTTATTTTGTGTGATTAATTCGTTACCCTCAATCTTTGGCATCGAACGATCCTTGCTTACTCTATATTGCTAATGACTACATTTTGCAGGGTTAAGTTGAGCGTCCAATTTGGGCGTATCAAGACTAAGAGGATTCACACTATAAAGGAAAGAGAAAGAAGACTAAGAGGATTCACACTATTTGAATCCTACCTAAACTAATTACAATAGAAGAAAGTTTCTTACACCATCCTTTAGACTTGCTTCACCATGCTTTAGACTTAATTGAATGAGAAAGAACTATTTGTACCATGTTGTAGCAGCACCACCATGCTTACTTTGCAATAATAGAGGACTCACCACATGCACAAGCGTAAATTGCAAGTTAACCATATCTTCACCAAATCACCAAATCTTCAATAGACTGCACAGGTACTCTTGAGAGAATTTGTTCTACAAGTAGTCTTGAGAGATTTTGTACTAGAAGATCTTGAGATAAAGAATTGCTTACCTTCACTTTTTTTTGGTTGGCAGTGCTTACCGTTAATCTTGTTCCGATTCCCATTTTTTCAAGACGATTGAGAGCCTATGAAATTGTGTTGCGTTTGAAGGGGGCTGAGGGTTTACGATTTATGTGTGTTAATTTACTAGGGTCTTTTCAAAGTGGGCTATTTGAGAGAGTGATTAGGCTGTGTAGCGTACTCAAGAGTCAAGAAAAGCCTGGAGCATTAACAAACTATACTAGGGTTGTGTTTCTTGGAGAATCAGTACATGGATGCTTCCAAGAAACATAAATTTAAATACTAATTACATAATTGGATTAAATTATGTTTAGTCCCTGTACTCTGACCATTTTTTCGTTTCAGTCCCTGACATTCTCATTTAATCTGAAAAGTCCCTGAGGTCATAATTTCCGTCTAATAGGTCCTCGCCGTTAAGATTCCGTCAAGTTGGGCCGTTAAATTGCTGATGTGGCACTCAATTAAGGTTGTGCCACGTCAGCCTGTTAACGGAATAATTGGACGGCGAGGACCTATTAGACGGAAATTGTGACCTCAGGGACTTTTTAGATTAAATTAGAATGTCAGGGACTGAAACGATGACAGAGTCATAGTACAGGGACTAAACAAAATTTAATCCTACATAATTCAAGCTAGTTAATTTTTTTTTTTTTTAGAACGGGGACGAGAGTGAATATACTCTCCAACCCCAATTTATTAAAAGAAGTAGACAAGAGTTGCAACCAAAGAGCTCCCTCACAAACAATCAAAAAAACATTAGAAGCAATGCAAGCAACTTAATATATTCAAAAATTTGGGAGACCAAGTTCATCTTGCCGATGCCAGTCAAAGACAAACCAATATTAACAAGAGTATCAGCCACTTGATTGCCCTTCCTAAAAATATGAGAAGACCGAAAATGCATCTATGAAAGGTGCAAGCAATTACCCTAAGCAACACGTAAACGCCAAAGAACAAGGTGAGGATTACGGAGATAATGAAGAACAAGGGTTGAGTCCACCTCAAGCCATATATGCTTCCATTCTCTAACCCACGCTAGCTCAATAGCTTCAATTACAGCCATGACCTCTGCCTCAACGGAGCTAGGAATATCAATATTAGAAGCAAAGGTACCAAGAAAAGAACCACAAAAATCTAAAAAACAACACCCTCATAACCAGCTCTACCTGAGACATGTTGCCACACACCATCAATATTAATCTTCATCCACCCAAGAATTTGAGGGTGCTGTTTGGCTCCAAAACCAGTTGGCGTACAAACTGTCTCTTTTGAGCGTGTGCGCAGGCGTGCCAACACCGTGGGGTGCAGTCGTCGGGGAGTCCCTTGACCTGACTTCTTCTTCAAGCGTTGCGGACGAGGAGAGCACCAACCTCGTCACAAGGCTCTTTTCTCTGCCTTCCGGAAAAGGAACTTCTTGCCTTACGGGTAAGGACTTTGGTTGTGATCTCTTCGCGTCACCGAATCGATACTCAACGTTGTAGGTTGAGTAGAGCAATCACTGGGAAGTTCTGAGAAAGCACGGGTTTGCTAAAGCGTATCTTTAGCTTCGCTGGTTTGCGAGGGCGTTACCCTTACTTCGCTGGTAGTATGGTGGCAGTAGCACTAACAGTCGGCTCTTGGGGAGACTAGGACTAGAAGTACGGTCGCCGGGTTTCACCTAGGTTGAAGGTTTGCTCCGGGGAGGCTTGATAATCTGAGAGATTAGTTGATTGAAGTGTGTTGTCCTTGATTCGTCCTTGAAACTTGGTATTTATACCTAGGGTTTCGACTGTTCCTTGCCATAGAAGGATTATTGATTGAAGTTTCCTATTCAATCTCCGCTACTCGACTCCAATAAGGGCTCGTTTTCCTTATGGATTTTGGAATGGGTGAAGCTGTAACCCAAACCCAAGTAGGCTTATTTTTGGGCCGCAGGTATCGCCCCGCTATGTTAAATCCACTAAAGGATCTTGCCAAAAATACTTTTGGGCTCAAACAGGTGCCAATTAACCTCAATAGTACGCAGAGCTCTACGTGGGCGACATGAAACTCCATAATCCTTCAAGATCCGAAGCTCCTCCAAAGACTTAAACATGCATCCTATAACCAATCTACTAGAAGCTTGTAGAAGCTTGTATGTGGCCCAAAATAAGTCTCTGTAAAGCATCTATACCAATGAAACTACCTTCATGCTTCATTTTGTTTCTTGCCTACCAAATAAACCATAGTGTAGTAGTGAAGCAAAGTAGCCAAAGTTCCCTAAGTTGTTGGCTACGACCAGCCAAGCCAAAGAATAATAAGTCCATAATAGATAATGGCATATTATCCAACTCAAACCAAGTTAGCCAGCCTCCCCACAACGAATATGAATAAGAGCAAGAAAAAAAAAATATGAAACAATGATTCACCATCCAACCCACAAAGGACACAACGAGATGCCAAGGCAATTCCATGCCGTTGTAATACATCTTCTGACAACACCTTACCACATAGCACCTTCCATGAATGAAGAGAGATACGAGGAGTAAAGTATTTTGACCATATAAGCTTACCCCAATTTGCCTGAGGAAGATGTGGATGAAGAAAATGAAAAGCCTCTTCCACAGTTAACTCACCTGATGCGGAAGGAACCCAAATCAATTTGTCTGGCACCGGGGACGTAGCAACAGGAACAGTACTAATTAAATCACTGAGGTCTGGATAATGAATTTGAAGCAAGGAGGGGAAATTCCAAGCTCCATTATGAAGATATTCAGCCACCAACCCATCCATGAGAGCAGCCAAGCCTACATTATTATTCCCAAAAAAATCAAGAAGTGGCCTACCCATGAAATTATCTCGCCAGAACAACACTGGTCTCCCACAACCAATGAGCCACCTAGAATTTTTCTGAACCTAAACCCAAAATCTCCTCACCCCTGGCCAAATAGAAGAGCTTGCATATGAGCGACGCAAGACCCCATTATGCCAAAAAGGAGCTCGGAGGAAAGAGCTACCAACTGAAGAAGAGGAGAAGACTTCCCAGCTGCGCTTGAGAAGGAGATATTGATTTTGGAGAATAATTCAAGCTAGGTAATTAAACTAAAGTACCATTATACTGCAATACCACAACTTCTTGATCTCTGTTGTTTTAGATTGAAACTAGGCTCTCCACATAATTGAATGAGCTAAGGCAAACGTATTTTATTCCATGTTTTGGAATAACGGGAAGCTTTCTCACCTTTTGGCTCATAGGATCATATAAAAACAGGTCATCACCATCTTCATTTTTTTTCGTGAAAAGAAATTTATCCTTCCAAGCTCCTGAACATCCATCCAGGATTCAAATGTGAATTGTTTTGTCCAAGGCATTCTAGTAGCAGAAGACTGATCCTCGTGATTCATCACCCAAACCTTATCATTCCTTCCACGACGTCCTAGCAATGCCATGAATTTTTCCATGAAATGATTTAAAAAAAAAAAAAAAAATCTCTGGCAGTGATATTAGATTGAGACCTCGTCCCGCAAATCGAATGACAGAAGAAAACAGAATGAACCACCAGTGATGACTGTGAACTCCTTCATATACAGCACCCATTCAAGGTAACCCAACTACTTATTCCAAGACAACAAACTCTAGTACTAAATGAAAAGGTTTTGACTTCTCTATAAGAATCTGCACTTCTGGTGAAGACTTGGGCTTTAAAAACAACCTTGTTAGGCCTATCCTAACTCTGATGAATGGTCACCAATTTATAATCGCTAATTTCCTAAATGAACTCGAAACCTATAATACAATGATCTACAGGGAGTACACCTAGGAAGACACCAAGTTTTTTTGGTGGCTGGGTTACAAACTACTAGAATCTTCCGACTCAGAACTAAATTTCTGAAGACAAACTAAGCCTTTACTGGATCCCACGACATAAAAGTTTCTACCATTTAGGAAGGAAAATCTAGATTCAAAAGTGATGTTTCATCCCAAAGCAATGAGATAATAAATTTACGAGGCAGACCTTAGAGTTGTACTGATCCAATTAATGAGGAGACAAGTATTCAGCTCCGAGCAATGAAGATGAATAGTAGTAACATGAGAGCTTTTTATGAGAGCATTCCACTTCTTTGATACACACTTAAACCTAATCAAGGACTTCACAGGTAGCCGGGAGAGAATTTCTTCTACAAGATCTTCGGACAAAGAATTGCTCACTTTTTCTTTGCTTCTTCCGATTCCCATTCTTTCTACATGGCGAATCTATGTTGGGTTTGAACTTTGAAGAGACCGTACGAAATTGCTGCAACATGTGCAAGGGGTTCATGGTTTATAGTTATATTCATGGGCTTTAGGGTTTTCATGAAGAAGTTTAAGGAGTTGTTGAATCGGTGGGCTTCCTTTGGTTCGAGCATGATTTGGAGTTTTGGACTGGGTTTAAGTTCTCGAGTATTGTAACATATCTTGAGAGTCCTTAAAAGTAAGTTCACCTGTTAGGTCAGGGTCACTTGGTGAAAACTCAAGACATTGTTCACTGCCACTGGACGTGTGTTTCCACCCGTTGTGTCTAGATCACTGGAACAGTTATTGTGCATTGAATATTTTATTAATTTATTTATTATAAAAATAAAATATATTTGATGTAAATAGATAGTAGTGATGGACATTATGGATAACCTACCAACAAAATTATTTTAGGTAAATAAAACAAGACATCGAATTTTTACAATAGATTGTTGGGTGTGGAGGGTAAAGTAGATTGTAGGTATTCCGTATTCGTATTCATAGGAATTTTCTTTTACAATTTTTTATAAAATTTTTACCCGTTTTAATTTCAACGGTCATATATATATATATAGGCCTGATCACAGGTGGATGTCCGCAACTGATGCAATAGTGCGGACGCCGCTCACGGAGGCTTGAGGCGGCATCGATGGCTACTCTAGTTCTGTCCTCAGAGACCAGGGACACCCCGGACGTGATCGCCATCAAGTTGAGGGCCAACGTGATCGAAGTCGGAGGTCTGCGCCAGAAGCCGAGCAAACCAATTTCAACTTCAAACTCGTTACTGAGGAGTCCACAGGAAAACCAATTTCGACTTCGATCACGTCCGGGGTGTTCCTGGTCTCCGAGGATAGAACCAGGGCGCCGCCCCGAGCCTCTGTGAGCAGCGTCCGCACTTTTGCATTAGTTGCAGACATCTGCTTCTGAATGGCTCCGTGTGTGTGTGTGTGTGTGTGTGTGTGTGTGTGTGTGTGTGTGTGTGTGTGTGTGTGTGTGTGTGTGTGTATCACACACACACACACACACATACGTATACATTAATTTCATGGGTGGATGATGACTTCTACTTTAGTGTAAATATGTCATTAGGGAAAGGTCCCCAGTGAACTTTACTAGCTAATTATTAGCTACTTGGTACTTATTTGTTACTGTAAGACATGTTAGCTGACTTTAAATTTCAGTGTGGACGATGACTTCTATTCTAGTGTAAATATGCCATTAGGGAAAGGGCTCCAGTACACTTGACTAGCTCGTTTAGCTACTTAGTACTTATTTGTTCGTGCAAGACATGTTAGCTGACTTTAAATTTCAGGTGTGGGATGACTTCTATTTTAGTGTAAATATGCCATTAAGGAAAGGTCTCCAGTGAACTTTACTAACTCATTATTAGCTGCTTAGTACTTATTCATTCGTTTAAGACATGTTAGCTGACTTTAAATGTTAATGTGGATGATGACTTCTATTTTTGACCTTCCTTAATTGCACTCTTTCTTTGATTATTGGTGTGTGTTATACACCTATTGTTTATTGGATTTCTACATAGCATTAATAGCATTATGATTATTTATTTTTTTTTCATATAAAAACAAACGAACAGTTGTATTAGTGAAGTCTCACTTGACCTTTAAGGAACACTTCCTAACGTTGTGTCATGCTGAGACAATATTAAATTCTTGAGAAAGTTTTAAATGATGGAATCAAGAACTCCATCAATTCAATTGATTAATAATATTTTCTTACCTCTTCTGTCACCAGATTTCGTGGGTTTTTTTTTAATAAAATAAATAGATAATCTATTGTGAGTCGAACTAACGATCTCCTACATAAAGGGGAGACTTATACCACTAGACTAAATGGTACTAGGCCCAGATTTCGTGGGTTAGAATTATGATTTCAATATATTTTCTTTCCATTTTTGTGGATCCAATTTAATTTATTACTTTTCTAAATAACTTGTTAGTGTAAGGTAATAACTAACCTTCCATTAATTTTATTAAATTCATTTATTAAAAGAGTTTAATATTACTTCAATTTACCAGATTTCATGGGTTAGAACTACTATATTAATATATTTTGTTTCCATTTTTGTGGATCCAATTTTAATTTTTGACTTTTTTTTTATCAATTTTTTTTACTTTTGTGAGATAGAATTACAAATTAATACACACACACATTATACCATATTAATTCTATATCGAATATATATATATATATATATATGTGGGGTGTGTGTGTGTGTTTTGGGGGGAGGGGGGGTGTTTAGAATTACGACTCATAGTCAAAACAGAAAAAGGCTCTAGGGTGTCTCTCTAACCAGCTAGGGGAGGCGTCGTGAATACCATTCATCCCTCGTCTGGTGGCATCTCCAATGGCGTCTGGCCGCTATTATGATGCTGCCAGATGGGAAACGAATACTGATTGATCTGGGAGGTGGTTTGGCCTGAGGTTTTGATAGATTTTTATCGGTGTGATTTTTTTGGATCGGACTTGGAGGCAAGGCATCCATGGACACTTGTTCTAAGAGACAAGTTTGGTACTGGGTAGGACTGGATCAGAATCCATCACCTTTTCAGATTGCGATGACGGCGCTATAGCTCTGAATTCTTCTTAGAGGCGGGGCTTCAGTATGGCGTTGCAGTGCTGCTGCTTCCATGTTTTGTGGCAGTGGTGCAGCTGGTCCCTGAGTTCGTGGCGGCAATGGTGCAACCGATTAGTGGGCGCTTGCTCGAGATTCATTCACGTCTTGTCTACATCAGAGAAGGAAACTGGGTTAGGTAAACAGTTTTGGGCCTAGGGTTTAATTATCTTTTGGGCCTTGGGCAGCTATTTAACTAAGTTTTAGTTATTTCTATTCTCAATAAATTTCCCTACTTGTTTTTTAGGAATGAAGCACTTGTGCAATCTAGGTGTCTCTAGAGCCTCTGGAGTAGTACCAAAGGAGGATTCACACAATTTTTTTATGTAATTTGATGTCTAATTAGTGAACATATTGTCTATATACCACCGTGGGTACTACCACACTTTCTTGTCTGTCACTACTTAAGATGACAGTGAAAAAGTATGTTACAGCCACTCTAGCTTGAGATGAATATATTTACGCCATTTTTGGGTTGATTAAATATATATATATATATATATATATATATATATATATATATATATATATATATATATATATATATTCATAAATACAGATCCTGCTTTGAAATTAACGTGTGAAGTTCAAGTTTTGGGTCACTTTTCGATCGCATATCCACATCTCAACCGTTCAGTTTTAGGTACTAGTGTATAGATCATCTCTGCAAATTTTCAGCCAAATTGATGATCGTTAAGGCATTGATAACTGCCTTAAAACTAGTACGGTTCAGGTTGACATATTCAGTTCGTCCATTGGTTTACGCGAGTTAGATAGTTTAACGATCATCAATTTGGCTGAAAATTTGCAGAGATGATCATACATTAGCACCTAAAAACTGAACGGTCGAGATGTGGATATGCGACCGAAAAGTGACCAAAAACTCGAACTTCACACTTTAATTTCAAAGTGGAACTCCGCTCTGGATAAAATCTATTCATAAATATATATACACACACACACATTGTTTTTGGATGAATTATATATAAGAGATGTTTTAAATACACACCCCTAACTACTTAATACACACTTCCTACTTAATACACCACCCATTTAATTTCTCATTCTAATATTTTACTAAATACACACTACAAGAGAAAATGTCATCGGCGACAACCCAAAGTTGTCGTAAAAAGTCTAAATTTCTCGTTGAATTGAAAATGCAACGACTTTAGGTTGTCGCAACCAGTTGTCGCCTTATGTGTTTTACTGATTGTCAAAAGCGACGAAATTACATGGTTATCGCTTTTTCAATATGTGACGTATTTAGTTCCTCGCATATCACAAATTGTGAGACACACATGTATGTTACCAAAAATTATATGCAGGACTTTATATTTGTTGCTATTTTTAATATACGAGGCTTTGTTTACGTTGCATATTCCATATGCCGGGCTTGGATGCTTGTCGCATTTTCAATAAGCGACGCAATTTGTTCCTCCCATATGACATCTTGCGAGACACATAAGTGTGTTACAGAATGTTATATATGAGACTTTATGTTTGTTACAATTTGTAATATGCGAGACTTCGTTTACGTTGCATATTCCGTCTGCGGGGCTTATATGTTTGATCAAAAATTTATATGCGAGACTTTTTTTTGTTGGAAAAAATAACTGCGAGATTTCATTTTTGTTGCATATATTAATATGTGACATATATTTATTTGTTGTAGAAAATTATATGCGAGACTTCTTGTTTGTTTCATATAATTTCGTTGAGGAACTAATTGCGTCGCGTGTTGAAAAACAACAACCGTATAATTTCGTCGTTTTTGACAATCAATAAAACACATTAGGCGACAACTGGTTGCGACAACCCAAAGTCGTCGCATTTTCAATTAAACGAGAAATCATTGTTTGTTGCAAACGATTATAGACGAGGTTAGGTTGTTTGTCTCATTTAATAATAAGCAAAATGCAACAAATGGCTACATATTTCTTGCTCAAATTTAGTTATTTATTTAAAATTTTAAATTAATTTCAATATTAAAAAAAACATTAATATTATTTATCTGCAAATAATAATATTCGAAGACTTATTAAATCATAAACCAAATAAAGTTTACAAATATTGTACCCAAAAATAATAATAGCTAATAAAAAAGGAAAAAAATAGTTTACCAAGACTAGCTAAAACCTAAACTAATTATTACTCAAAACTTCTCAAAGTATCAAAATTCATCATCGTCATCAAATTCCTCATGTTCCAAATTGTCTGCATTGTTTGACACTATCTTCATCTCTTGGCTCTCCTTAAGGCATGTTAAATGAAAGGCACAGCTCCCCCACGATTCATACTCTTTTGTTTCTTCGGCTAGCTGAATTCTTGTTGCATTTTTCCTTCATAAATAATGTGAAGTCAAATATATATACTCTAAGATTTTTAATCCAAGCATAAAACTGGAAAAACATAACGAAAACATTTTGGAGAAAAAAAAAATGTAGCTGTAGAGAATACATACAATATACTTTGGATTGGTATTTATCACATAGCCATTGTCAATCCTCTCTCGGCCTCATACCCCATAGATCCGGTCAAATATTATCTCCATCTTCTCGTTGCAAATCCTAGCAATCATCTGAATCATACCCTTTCCAGTCGTTTTTCCGCGCTTTCTTTTCAATTCAGCAGGGTTAGAGGAAGCCTTTACTTGTGGAGCTTGAAATGTCATCTGCATTACGTACATAACAAGAAAGAGTCAAACCATTTATTCAAAGTTTAGTAGAAGTACAACTGTCTTTTGTTAAAAAAAAAAAAAAAAAAAAAGTTCAACTTATTCAAAGTTTCGTCTCGACCTAGACATCTAGACAGAGGTACAGACCAAAAAAACATTAATCATTGCCTAATTGGTTTTTTGCGAGAAAAGTAAAGTTGTCACATAAACATTAATCGACAACTCATAGAAGTCGTCACCTAATTGGCTTTCAGCGAGGAACTTCAAGTTGTCACATAAACATTAAGCGACAACCTGTAGAAGTCGTCATATAATTGGTCTTTTGCAAGAAAATTAAAATTGTCACACAAACATTAACCGACAACTCACAGAAGTCGTCGCCTAATCAGTCTTCACTAAGGAAGTTTCAGTTATCACATAAACATTAACCGACAAACCATAGAAGTTGTCGCTCAATTGACCTTTTGCGAGAAAATTAAAGTTGTCACACAAAAATTAACCGACAACTCACATAAGTTGTCGCCCAATTGGTCTTAGGTGAGGAAGTTCTAGTTGCCACATAAACATTAAGTGACAACCCGTAAAAATTGTCACCCAATTGGATTTCAGCGAGGAAGTTAAGGTTGTCACATAAACATTAACCAACATCTAGCAGAAGTCGTCGCCTAATTAGTTTTTAGTGGGGAAATTCAAGTTGTCACATAAACATTAAGCGACAACCCGATAAAGTTGTCACATAATCATTAACCGACAATTCAAAGAAATGGTCACTAAATCAGTATTCAGTAACAAAAATCTAGTTGTCACATTAACATCAAGCTACAATTCACAAAAGTCGTCGCTTAATTAATCTTTTGCGAGGAAGTTAAAGTTGTCACATAAACATTAACCGACAATTGGTAGAAATTGTCGCTTAATTGATATTTTGTGAGGAATTGGGTGTCGCATAATGTCATATGGGCGACAACTGTCAATTTCTTACAAATTCCTACTTTATGCGACAAATTGGTTGTCGCCGATGGGATTATGTGCGACAACTGAAATTTCCTCGTATTTGCCAAGCTTTTGCGACGAATTTTAGGTTGTCACAATGAAATTCCTCGCTTTTGTTATTTTCTCTTGTAGTGACACAACCCAAAGTACCTAAAATATCCTTAATCTTAAAAACTATGAAATATCCTATTATCTGACTGTATTAAGGCTACTATTTAATATGATTTGTATGTATCAGTAAATTGACGTTTTGTAAATGACCATATTGATTACTTGTATTAGTCATAGGGAAATCCATAACGATTTTTTTGGGTCCCTTCAAATAGATCGATGCTTAGAAATAAGTTTTGTATTATTTCATTCTCATCCACCAAACACCTTGTTGATCAAGTATAAAATTATGAGCTGAACATTCAACCAAAACTATATCAGTCGTTTCTCCACAGTGGCGAAAGAACGAACTTATCATTGGAGGGGCCAAACAAACTAACAGTTACAAAGTTTTCTACCTATGATGTTTTATATTAGAAAATAAATTGATTAGTCATAGTTTTTAGAACAAAAAAAAAAGTAAAAAAATGGGAGTAAAATGATATGTTTTAAAAAGGGTTAAATACTGTTTACTCCCTGAACTTTCAGGGAAAAAACAGTTCAGTCCCTACCTTTTTAATTTCACACGTTTACTCCCTCATCTCTCAATTTTGGACCAATAGGTCCATTCCGTTACTCTCCGTTAAGTTGCTGACGTGGCATCTCTTTCGCACCAAAATGTCTATTATACCCTCTCATACCCTTTTTTTTTTGGGGTGCTGTTTACCTCTTCTTCTTCTTCCAGCTCTTTCTCCATCTTTCTGTTTCCCAATCTTCCTCAGAAAATTAGATCGCCCAATCTTCCAGCTCTCTCTTCATTTTATTTTATTTTCCTTCTCTTCTTTCTTCTCTTCCTCAGTAAGAGAGCTAGAAACTTTGGCTTCAACAGTAGCAGTTTTGATTTCCACTTCTGCAGACCAATTTCTCCTCTACTAGTACTGCAGGCTCTCCGAGAAAAACTAGAGCAAGGATAGTAGTATGTGTCCGACAAAGCAGAAGCACCTGAGTTCCGGAGTCGATCACTCAGGCAAATGCTCCAGATCTGGAGAGAACACGACCTCCACTGCCGACTGGATTTCCGAGACAATCCAAGGCGGATCCTTACCCCACGTCGACCTCCACACTAGAACGAACGGCTGGGCTTGGCGGTTGGCTGTTCCACCCGGTCTGACTCGGCGTATCCGATCTGACTCGACATATCCGCAATCCAAGGAGGAGGTGCAGAGTATGGTCAGAAAGGAATCAAGATAGTGGTTTGTTGTTGGTTTCTTTATGGATAATGTGGCCAACTACATGTGGGTAGACCTAGGAGGGATCTAGAGGGAGGGAGGTGGAGTTTCCGGGAGGATATGGTGGCGGAATTGGCTTCGAAGATGGTGGCCTTTTAAGATCAAATTTGAATGAGAGGAAACTGAAATCGAAGCCAAGGAAGACGATGATATATGGCAAGTGGTCCCCCAACCAAGAGCCCGATGAAGACGAAGATGAAGAAGAAAACGAATCTCCGCCGGAGGGAAACAAGCTTCGCGCCTTCTCGATTCTAGTGCTCGAGGTCCCCGTCGCCGACGACGATAATGAGGAGTTCTTCAATGTGCGCGGCTCCGGCTTTGACTACTCTGAGGTCTTTGGAGGCTTCAACGGCCTGGATTTCGCCGTTGCGTATGACAACCTAGTCAAGCAACCCTGCGGCAGAGACGGTGGTTCCTCTAACGAAGCTTGGACTCTCAGCAGAATCTGGGTCTGAATCATTTTGTGAAGAACCAAAACTTTACATATGGAGATCCTTACTATTCATTTGATGGCAGCTCTGAGTTTGGCATATCATATAACAAAGCTCTTAAAAAAAAAGACATAAGGAAGAAGAAGCGGGGAAGGTTGTAGAGGAGATGGAGGAAGGTTTCTGGAGAAGAGAGAGCTTAAAGAAGGAAGAAGAAGAAGAGATAAAAATGAGAAAAAAAAAGAATTAAAGAAAAAAGTGAGGGTATAATGGACTTTTTGACACGGAATGATTGACACATCAGCAATTTAACGGGGTTTTTGAACGGAGAGTAACGGAATTGACCTATTGGTCTAAAATTGAGAGATGAGGGAGTAAACGTGTGAAATTAAAAAGAGAGGGATTGAACTGTTTTTTCCCTGAAAGTTCGGGAGTAAACAGTATTTAACCCTTTTAAAAACATTTAATTCAATTGATTTCGAAATTCTAAATATTATGGTTTCTCACCCCGTTTAATTACAATATATTTAAGAAAAATTAAATTAGATGGTTTTTAACTTTATTCTTGTATTAAATGGGGAGACCATGTATAGAAATTATCTAACTATTTATACATAATTATATAATAATATAAGGATTTAAGAAGCATCCTTGAGGCTAGGCTGGTCCTCAAGGCGGGCGTTAGGTGGAGAGTTGGAGATGGAATGAAGATTAATGTGTGGAACGATAATTGGATTCCTAACTGTCCTCAATATTTGATTCGTCGTCCTCATGAAACTATCATTGAGAGGGTAGCAGATCTTATAAACCAACAAGATAGGTCTTGGATCCCAGCCTCTGTACATCATCTCTTCCCCCCAGAAATAGCTTCACAGATTCTAGCCATACCACTGAGTAGACGGACCTCTCATGATAGACTTTGTTGGAAGCCAAAACCGAGAGGTATGTTCACCATCAAAACAGCATATTGGATTGCCCGAGAACATGTATTAGGCAGTGCCTTGGCTACCCCGTCAACTGGAGACCCTTTTCGACCATTATGGAGTAGATTGTGGAAAGCCAAAGTACCGGGGAAAGTTCAAATATGTGTGTGGAGAGCATGTCAAAACTTGCTGCCTACTAGGGAACGATTAACCCTCAAGGGATATACAGGGGATCTCAATTGCTTGCTCTGCCAGCACAGAATTGAGGACACAACTCACCTTTTCTGTACGTGTCCAGTAGCAATTGACATCTTCTCTACGTCACCTTTTCATTTGCAAAACTCTCTACAAACTGCTATGCCTTTCAAAGAGTGGATGCTTGAGAGAGCTTGTCATCTCAAGACTGATGTTTTTGACAAGTTGCTTATCACTATTTGGTCTTTATGGAAAAACTGGAATTCAAAGCTGTGGGACAATCACTCAAGACCTGCTGCAGACCTCTTTCTTAGTTCCATGGCTTGGCTTGAAGAATTTCAAAAGGCCCAAATGTCAAATATTGCTAAACAGTCTCTGGTTAAAGCACGTTGGACACCGGCGTCGAGCCCCTTCCTAAAGCTCAATGTTGATGGGGCTTTCCTACCATCAGTCAACCATGGTGGAGTTGGGGGCATTATTCGTAATGCAGAGGGACATTTTGTGGCTGCCTTTGCACAGCCCGTGCACCATGTATCTTCTGCCAAACAGGTTGAGTTATTAGCCATCCGAGCTGGGCTAGATTTGTTGCAGCAATTTCAACTGCCTCCAACAGTGATCGAAACTGACTGCCTAAGTGTTGTGCAAGATATCCAACATCAGGCCTCTGATCATTCTGTTTTTGGTAATATACTTGATGACATTCTTGTGGGAATGAGTAAATGCCCGGGTGTCCAAATCACTTATTCTTCCAGGAGCTGCAATCAAGTTGCACATCGATTAGCCAACATTGGCTTTGAAGCTAGTTGTAATGAAACTTGGACTATGCAGGTTCCAGATTGTATTTCGGATGTAGTCAACTATGATTGTAATCCCTTAAATTCTTAATGAATTTCTGTTCTTTAGTTCAAAAAAAAAAAAATAAATAAATAAATAAATAAGGATTTAAGAAAAATTAAATTAGATGGTTTTTAACTTTATTCTTGTATTAAATGGGGAGACCATGTATAGAAATTATCTAGCTATTTATACATAATTATATAATAATATAAGGAATTTTTTTTTTCTCTAATGCATAGATGTCTGTTTTAGTCATTTAACCTACTTATAATATATGATTTGAAATATAAAATAATAGGGATGTGTATAAAATAATATATGTATAAATATATAATGAAAAAAAAAAAAGTCAAAATAATATTTTTTTTTTTTAGAAGATAGCTAAAATAATTTAGAGTCATTAGATTTTGGAAGAATAAGTTAGTTTTTTTTTTACTCAAAATTATATGACATGATTTGGTAAATAGGTGATGTGTGTAGGTGACATAGCATGACACCTAGAATTGAGACCATAAATTATTTTCCATAATTGAAAAGCATTTTTTTTTTTTGAATTAAACCCAAATTGAGTGTCAATATATTTATCACAAGCCATAATAGACTGTTACATACCATTTCACTGTCATTTATAGACAGACAATAAGATAGTGGTAGTACCCTTTATAGACAGACAAGAAGATAGTGGTAGTACCCATAGTAGTACATAGATACAGACCCACTCATTAGACAATCAAATACGCAGACATAGCGAGAATCCTCCTTGGGTACTACTCCAGATGCACTAGAGGTACATAGAGTGCACACAAATGCTTAACTTTCTAATACAAGAAATTTATTTTAATTAGACAAACTAAAAAACATTGGAATGGGCTTAGGGAAAAACACCTATCACGCCCCGGACCTGATGTCAATGGATTTTAAGCACCTAATATCGAATCTGAGGTGTGAGTGTTACAAAGCAGAATGTAAATAAACTCTTCCTTCAAGGCTCTTCATTCTAGGCTCATCCAACCCACTTCGGCTCGTCAAAATCTAAGTACTTCTTTACAGAAGGTATTAGAGATGGGTGGGTGAGCAAAACCACCCGCTAAGTGAGTAGATCATGTAACATGCCAGTAAAGCCATGTCATTTTACACATGCTAGAAAGTAGTATATCGTATACACATCAATTCACAGCAATTCATCACATCGCATGATCCCTTCTTATTGATTATCCTTCAATTTAGTGTACTCCACGGGACCCCTAATAGCCTTCTCTAGCCATATACCACCGTGTGACACATCCTTACCTTGGCATAATCAATCAAGAAGTTCTCATGTTCCATGACTAATCAAATAATGGATCTAGCACATACTATATATATATAAACTCAGCATATTTCGCAAATAGACATGTTTAACTTGAAAATAGAGAGATATTCGAAAATAGATAAAATCATGCTTTTCCACCATTTTTATAGCAAATAAGAATATATGAAAAATACTACACAACCCACTCACCTCGACAATACGAATCGCCTCCTAGAATACTGATCGTAAACCGAACCTCCTAAAATGAGTTTTCTAGAAATCACTGTTGGATCTAACTCAAACCTCTATGGATAGACAGTACTCGTCTAGACAAATTCTTATCTTTTCGTTGATCCTGAATCGAAGTTATGGATCAAAAGTTATGATCCGTTGAAATTTTAGAGAGAGAAAACTAGAGAGAGACGTTGAGGAGAGAGAGAAAAAGAAAGTCTCTGCGAGAAAATCGGAGAAAATGAAAGAAGCATCAGTTGGTCCGTCCCCCCCCCCCCCCCCCCCCCCCCCCCACACACATGTCAACCAAAGGTAGTACATCCATAAGACATTTCCAATTCATTACACTATTTTCTGGTGAGAGTTGAACATAGAGAAAAGAGTAAACCATTAATCATACAATATTTGGATGCTATAGTCTAAACTGTCATGACCAAATTCTAACCCTCCTATGCTTTTATGTTTGAAGTATCAGAGAAATTAGCACTTTAGCAGACTTTGAACAATTCCTAATACTGTTCTACAGAGGAAAATGAATCAGTGGATTCCAGATACCACTCAAAATCAAAGCATGAAAATATATGCTCAAAATATTCAAGCTGCAAAGACGCAAATGCAACATATGTGCTCAAAATATATTGCTCCCATTCCAACAGCTCGAATCACCACTTTACAAACCCATATAGCTCTCTGGATTTCCATTGCTCTGGACCTCCAAACCCGGATTCGAATTCAACCCATGTCCTGATGAATCCACCACATTCTCCCCAAAATCACTAGTACAAATTCACAATAGGCTGTCCTACCCAAAATTGCTCTAATAACCTCCTGCCCTATGGACATAAGGAATACAAGATTCCTTCAACCACTGCTTCACAGAGCTAGTCGAAGTGGGCAGCACCATTTTGCTACATAAACCATTCTCCATAAATCAGTCTAATCACATCCACTATCAAATTCAATCACAGAGATATGCAATATCATCAAGACAATCCAAATTTCTGGGATGCAACTCACCACAAACTTGGTGTATATAATTCCAAATCCAAAATCATAAGAAATCATGTACCTTGATTGGAAGATTTTCCTTCAATTTTGCAAAACCCAATTTGCTTGCCATCAAATCCGATACAGGAACAGTGTGTTCATGAAATTATTCTACCCTGTTCTCTTTGATGAAGGCGATGAAGAAGTTGATAGCTTATAGACAAAAATAGAATTGGGAGGAGATAGAAGATAGAGATTAGCTAGGGAGGAAGACGAGAGCCATAAGAAAATCGCGAGGTTCAAATTCAATTAAATCTTCTCAGACCCAAAAAAGAATTTCAGATTACTTGCGCCCAAGGCGGCGAAGCAAATAAGAGAAAATGGACTTCATGCAAGATTTTCTAAACATCCCTCGTGCTTGGCATGTGCTTCACCATGCAGCCGCAGTAAAAAGGAGCTCACTTTTTTGGGTCAGGCGTTAGACAAACGCAGCGTGCATAGCACGTGCTGTTCATCCCCAGTTTGGATACCCATCTCGGGTGGTCAGCAGACACTCACGAAAAAATCGGAGAAAATGAAAGAGAAGCATCAGCTGGTCCCCCCCCACATGTCAACCAAAGGTGGTACACTTGGTGCCACGTGTCAACTTCACACCAAGCCTTTCCACAGTTTGGACAAGTTTCCAATAACTACTCCCACTTGCTGATGTCATCGTCATCCATATGGATGACGTCATGGTCAGCACGCCATGTTTCTCACCCAATAGCCAATCCGAACTCGCCAGTCGCCAGCATTTCTATTTTATTCCAATTAAACTTCAAAAATTCTTTAAAAATAACTCAGAAATCCGAAAAATGCTGCGAACTCGTGGCGACTTCTACTTTATATTTCTAAGCTCAAAAATAAAATTTGACCAACTTCAAAATTCAGAATCTCACAACACCCCGGCCTAAATTAAAAGCCCAAGAGGGCAGTCCCAAAAGAAGAGGCCCAACACAAGGCTCGGCATATTAGGGTTGACCCAAGCCCAAACACCATCACCATCACCTACTAGCTGCGCGCACAGTTACAGTACAGCTCCACCGGCAGTTAGTCCTAGAAGTCCCATGACGAAGCACGTTGCCGCTGGTCCTGGAAGCCCTTGACAAACCACGCCGTCCTTGTATAATCCGACCAGCACTCCCAGAGATGTCGCCTGATCTCCTCCGTTAACCCACTGTGCCAATCCCTCGAGCCAAACACCTCTCTCATGAAACTACCCAAGCAGTAGCATTCAAGTACCCGCTCGGCAGCAGCCCAATATCGGCATGGCAAACCAGCGCCGACCTCGAACGCTGTCGGACGAGAAGAAAATCTCAAAACCTCAACGCAAAATAGTCCGAGTTTTTTGGAGCTCTCAAAAAAGCTATCGTTTCTTTTAATTAAAAAACAGATATGCACGTGCATGATAAAATATGCAAATAATTATCGGAAACTATTATTTCATTAATCAAATAAAAGTTGTAACAACTTCATCTACAAGAATTCAAGAATCGCTCCATAATCTGATCGCGACTTGTCCACCACAATCACCAACCATACTTTATTCTTTACTTTCGTTCTATTATTCTATAAGACAACACCAACGTCAAATATCAAAAAAAAAAACACCAACGTCGTACAACTTTAAAACTTTAAAACTGTGAAAGTGAAGGACCACCGAGCTGATGGGAAACTTCCCTACGAAGGCAGCAAAAGGCACAGTAGGTTGGTACGTATGGTTTTACATGATGGCGCACGCTTGGGGATTTTCTTCACTGAAACAATCGGGGCGGGTCACGCAGTAACTAGTGGTATTGCTCCTCCCACCGCCGTAACTATCACACACCGGCCTTCCATAGTGGCCATCATACTGTATGTAAGGGACAGGCCCTCCGTAACCATACCCAGTTTCGCAGGGACCGCCAGGACGGCCTTCGTAACAATCCGTACAACACGTGTTCACCGGCCGCGGAGGGTAAGTTTCGCAGGGACCACCAGGACGGCCTTCGTAACAATCCGTACAACACGTGTTCACCGGCCGCGGAGGGTAAGTTTCGCAGGGACCACCAGGACGCCCTTCGTAACAATCCGTACAACACGTGTTCACCGGCCGCCGAGGGTAAGTTTCGCAGGGACCACCAGGACGCCCTTCGTAACAATCCGAGCAACACGGTTTCACCGGCCGCGGCGGAGGGCGAGTTTCGCAGGGACCACCAGGACGCCCTTGGTAACAATCCCAACAACACGGCCGCCGAGGGCAAGCAGGAACCAGAGGCAGAGGGCAAGCAGGAACCGGAGGCGGTTCAGGTTTCGGCTCAGGAGGCGGCTCAGGTTTCGGCTCAGGAGGCGGTTCAGGTTTCGACGCCGGAGGAGGTTTCGGTTTCGGTTTCGGTTTCGGCGCAGGAAGAGGCTTGGGCTTCTCGGGCTCTTTGATCTCGATCCACTTAATGACGCCACCTCCTTTGCAGCATAGCTTGTCCCTGATCTTTTCAGGACTGCAGCAGACCACTTTGATGATCACCAGGTTGTTCTTCTCGTCGTACATCTGGTCTTGTATTTCTATTGTTCACAAAATATCCAACCAGTACCACAAATCACTCAGTTTACGTTTTTCACAATATTATTGAACCGAGCTGGAAGAGAAAAGGAGAGACTCACGTGGGAATTTACAGAGAACTTTCTTGACCTTCCTGTAGCATTCCTCACACTGAAGGTCAACCTTCAGAATCATTATAGTCACCTGCATTAATACAATCACTTGCAGAAATTAGATAGATATAGAAAGTAGGTTACTGTTTTTTCTTCTGCAAAACAAAAGGGCGTGATTAAGAAAGAATTGATCGAGGTTGATGTTTTCGGGTTTGAAGATAAGAAATCGAATCCATCGATCAGGTTCTGTGTTTCTGACAGGAGAATGATGGATCGAGTAGATGTGACAAATTGAAGAAGAAACAAGCCAAAAACTTGAGAATTAAAATAATTAGTAGCAGCCACAAAAAAATACATATTGAGAGGAGCAGAATTGATCAAATGGATTATCTAGTTATCGATATCAAAAGAAAAAAGAAATGGAAAAGCATAAACAACTTTCTAGTGCATATAGAAATACCTTCTTTTCCCCCATTGTTGTAGCTGTCAGTGCTCGATCAGATGGGATCTGATGTTCTGAAGAGAGCCTCAGCTAAAATGGTTGAATAGGACGGGAGTCAGTCGGTGCATGAGCCGAGTTGGAAGAGAGGAAGAGAGGAAGAGATAGAAGGAGTATGAGGAGGAGGTTGTTATAAAATTATGACAAATATAATTGTTTTTCAAGAAATAAATTAAAGAGGTGATGATGCGGGAGCACAATATTTGGGAGAATTATTCTGTGGTGGTCCGGACACTTGAATTACTCGAATTTAGTGGGGATTTTGTAGTGGTAAAAAAAAAAATTTAATTAATAGAAGCAATTAGGAATAGGGCAATGATATTGAGACCCAATGAGGCCTAAAATTCGTGTGTCATGTCATGTAAATTTTATTTTCAATTCCACGTAATATATCTTGTCAAATCATAATCTCATAACACCAATTTACCCTTTTATATTTCCTTTTATATTAATTTAAGGGATATGTCTACAGATTCTTTGACTAATATTTTTCTTCACTTAATTAAATTCTTTCCTATAAATCTTCTCTCCAAATAGCATTAAACCTCGATATATATTTATATGAATATTGTTGTAGAGAAACTGAAATTGAGAGGAATTTGCTGTGTATTCTCATTGATAATAGGGGCTTCTTTATATAGAGGTTTACAATACATAGAGTCTGAATCATACAAGGAAATATAATATCTAGATTCTTCTAATTAAACCATATTATCACTAGGTCAAGTAACCTAGAGTTTGGGCTAAACACAAATTAGAGTTTTACTTGAACAAATATGTATTTTTCACATTATATTTTCATAATTTAGAGGAACCCAACAAAGTTCGAATTCATATACATGTGTTATGCAAATCTATTGATCGAATTACATGAAATATTGTTTATTCTTGATTGAAGGAAAAAAAAAATTGTTGTTTGAATCAAAGCATAAGTGTATTGAAAATGAAAAAAAAAAAAAAAAAACCGAGTGCCTTGAACTTTCTGGTATCATGTTGAAGGCCAACATGATCGAAGTCAGAGGTGTAATAACCTCGTTGGAGGAATAATACAACATTGTTGGAAGAATCATACGACCTCGTTGGAGGAATAATACTATCCTCGTGGAGAGGATCTCATGATCACCATGCCAGCAGACCATCTCTACATTTTCTCTTTCTCGTCCGAAAAACCATTTTTTTTCTCTCTCTCTCTTGCGAGACCGAAACCGAAAACAGAGCAAAGGCTCTCCGGCCCCTCTCTCCCTCCACCGGCCACCAAACGGCGTCGGACCACCTCCATTAGCTTCGCCTCGGCCTTGCGCAGCTGCCAGAGGAAGCCTTGCGCCGCGACACAGCTTCCAGCGATGGTGGGAAGCTCCGCCCAGTTTGAACTCGTTTTGGTTCCAAGCTTGATAACTCAAGCTACCGGCCACCAATCCTCACCAGACTTCTTCCATTGGCTTCGTCTGGTCCTTGCGCACCTGTCTGTGGCGTCCTTGCACGGCGGCGCGGCCTGTAGCGGCGGCGGCAAGCTTGGCCCGATTTGAGCTCGATTTTGAGTCAACGCCGATATCTCGAGTTCTAGACCACCAATATTCAAGATTATTGGCTTGATGAACTCGCCTTGAGTTTCTGAACAAGTCTCCTGAAGGAATCGAAGCGAAAGGAGGAAGTTTTTACGTCGGAATTCAAGCTCGCCTGATTCTGGAAATTTTCCGGCCACCAAGACTTTCGATCAAGATATCTCGAGTTGTAGAGCTTTGTTTTGAGTGATTCTTGATCAAGTGAGTTCAACTTCATGTTCTTAACAACTCTCCAGAAGGTATCGAGGCCTGAAATTGAAGTTTTTACGTCGAATTGGAGCTCGCCGGTTTCTGCAAATGTTCACCGGATTCTGGAAAAATTCCGGCGAACCCGTGTGTTCTAGGTAACTTTTCGACCACTTCCGTTCATTTTCTGATCTTGTGCTAGTTATGAAAAATGCTTAGAATGATGAGACGAAGAAGAAAAGCTTGGCCCCGACACCATTGGCGGTGGTCGGCGGCGGCTCTGCCCCTAACTCCGGCGGCCCTTTCCGGCCACCACCGGGGGTCAAAAATATGGTTTCTGTACATTTTTAGATTCCATATTTCAATACGATCATTTTGATATATTATACGCAATTTTTGGATATCGTACGATTTAGTTATGAATTTTACGATTTCGATTAATTTCGATCGCTCGATTCATGATCTGTGAAGATCGGACCGTCCGATGGACTTGTAGTTTGGATATGTTGATCGTATGACTGTCCCAGTGACCTTGTATGGTCATGGGCGAGGATCCGACCGTTGGATCTTCGTATAATTGTGAAATAGTGTTTTGGAAGGCGATTCGTGAGAATCCGACCGTCGGATTTTCATATAAATTTGTGGAGATGTTTGCAAGGACAATCCAGGAAGATCTGACCGTTGGATCTTCTTGATAATTTTGGAGGATGATCCTAAAGGCGATCCGTGAGGATCCGACCGTTAGATCATCATTTAATTTCGATCCGACCGTTGGATCATCATTAATTTAGAATCCGACCGTTGGATTGTAGTATTTGTGTGGTTGATGATTGATTTGCTAAGATAAGATCATATCTGATTAGGTGATTGACGGTTTGAGTTGGTGGACGTTTGTGGATCGTATTTTGAGCTGTTAAGAAGACGCAGCGGGATTAGAGGTGAGTAAACCTCACGTGGTTCATATTACGAACCGAATAAATTTAATTACCTTATTTTGTTGTAATTGCGTGAAAATATTTATGGAATAAATATTTGTTTTAAAATCATATGGACTTGATCAACTACGGTCCATGGGTAAGTAAAATGATTTTTACTATACAAATGAATTTCTCGGTTTTATTGCATGTGAACTATAGTTGGTAATAGTGATTATCCCTGAGCGGATAATTACGTATATATATATATTTACGTGATTATATGGGAATGATGTGACATTGAAGAGTGTGGAATTGGGATGATTAAATTATTATGAATTGACATGTGACTTACCATATTTATATGTGATGAACATGATTGATGAGTTCTTGTTAATATTCATGATTTACATTGGAGGATGTATAGAGTTAGAGAATGTAGGGTTCTGAGGATGAGGTGTCCGAAGTTCGACGGTTAAGGATAACCGGAGTGTTTGTGTGCTGAGGACCGGGATGTCCAAGGTGCGACGGTTTATTATTAACCGAAGTTGTGTGCTGAGGACGGGGATGTCCAAAGCGCGACGGTTTATTATTAACCGAAGTATATGGTGCTGAGGACGGGGATGTCCAAAGCGCGACGGTTTATTATTAACCGAAGTATGTCGCATTACTTGCACCTAGGCCAAGGTGACTGGTAGCGATGTGGTTAGAGCTCTAACGTGCTGTTGGGATGGACCAAAGTGGTGTTATGTGGGTTGGGTTTTTGCAGGACCAGTGTGGTGTATTGTGATTTGAGGATTGTGAAAATGTTTTCCTTGTGGTTTTCCATGAGTGGTTTGATGTCTCTTTGCAGACGAAATACTGTTGAATTTTACTTGAACTGTAATTTAATAAATCAACAGTTCTTTCTTTTTACTCATACGGGCTGTCAAAAGCTTACCGGGTTTTGTGTTGTTGCAATCCCGGTACACTATTCAAACGGTGTAGCGGATAACCCTGCAGGTCAGGAGAACCAGGACGGTGATCGGGCTGCTTAGAGTAGTGTTATGTGAATTACAGCATTTTATTGTGAGGTTTGTTATGCTCATTTAGAGCTTTACAATTTTACTTTGTAAGAGTGAATTGTAATAATTAACTCGAGGTTTTCGAGTTTTTGTGTTGAGTGGCGAGTGGTGTGTTTGTTTCTGAGAAAAAAATTCAGAACGTTATTTGTATTAATTGTTTATTCATGTTTCGGATTTGAATTGGTTATTCAAAATTCGGGGCGTGACAAGAGGTCTGCGCCAGAAGTTCAACAAAAACTTCAAGCAAACCAATTTCGACTTCGAACTCGTCACTGAGGAGTCCACCAGCAAACCAATTTTGACTTCGATCACGTCCGGGGTGTTCCTGGTCTCCGAGGACAGAACCAGAACTGCTATCGGCGCCGCCCCGAGCCTCTGTAAGCAGTGTCTGCTTCTGAACGACTCCGTGTACACACACACACACATACGTATACATTAATTTCATGGATGGATGATGACTTCTAGTTTAGTGTAGATATGTCATTAGGGAAAGATCCTCGGTGAACTTTACTAGCTAATTATTAGCTACTTGGTACTTATTTGTTACTGTAAGACATGTTAGCTGACTTTAAATTTCAGTGTGGACGATGACTTCTATTTTAGTGTACATATGCCATTAGGAAAAGGTCTCTAGTACACTTGACTAGCTCATTATAGCTTCTTAGTACTTATTTGTTCGTGTAAGACATGTTAGCTGACTTTAAATTTCAGATGTGGATGATGACTTCTATTTTAGTGTAAATATGCCATTAAGGAAAGGTCTCCAGTAAACTTTACTAACTCATTATTAGCTGCTTAGTACTTATTTATTCGTTTAAGACATGTTAGCTGACTTTAAATGTTAATGTGGATGATGACTTCTATTTTTGACCTTCCTTAATTGCACTCTTTCTTTGATTATTGGTGTGTGTCATACACCTATTGTTTATTGGATTTCTACATAACATTAATAGCATTATGATTTTTTTTTCTCATATAAAAACAAACGAACAGTTGTATTAGTGAAGTCTCACTTGACCTTTAAGGAACACTTCCTAACGTTATGTTATGCTGAGACAATATTAAATTCTCGAGAAAGTTTTAAATGATGGAATCAAGAACTCTATCAATTCAGTTGATTAATGATATTTTCTTACCTCTTCAGTCACCAGATTTCATGGTTTTTTTTTTGGGTGCGGCCATTGCCATCCTACCATTTTCTTTGTTCACCCTACTTGCTCATTACACCCTACATTTTAATTTCAATTATTAAATTTACTTATCTAACCCATTTCTCTTTCCAAGAATATCCTTATATGACATATCCAATTGAAAAAATTGTTTTTAACGAAAATCTCTCATTGAATTTATACCAATAAAAAAACTAAAATATATTAAAATTTCCTAATAAAATCATAATCTATTTCAAAAACTTAAATCATAATCTAGTTTACCTTCATTTTTTTTAAATTTTTTTTTTTTCAATTTCAGTGTTCTCTATTTCAATCCATGTAAAAAGATTAGTATCACTACTAAAAACAATTGCTTTTGCAAATTGAGCTTTTGCGACGGCAAATTGAGCTTTTTGCGACGGCAACACAGGCGTTGCAATATAGTGGCGTCACAAAATCCAATTGCTACGGCAATTTTCCGTCGCAAATGCTTTTTTGCGACGGTTTTCTCTTGCAGTCGCAAATTTATTGTTTTGCGACGGTCCATTTGCTACGGTGACTTCTGTCGCATTGTTTGTTTCAGGATAATCTATGTGGAGGTATTTGCGACGGCAAGGTTGCCATCGCAAAAAAAGGAATTTTTTTTTTATAAAAAAAATGGTGCTAATTGCACCATATTTTTATTCTAACATTCAAAAATGAAAACTATTATACATGCATCTGAAGTTAAACTACAATATCAAATCCATTATAACTAAACCAATCAACAATTACAACCTCACATCAGCGAAATAAATAACTAAATCCCATTGTGGCACATTGATTAGAATTTCTTCATACATAAAGATTGTGGCACCTATGTACTAGTTCAGGATCGATGATAAAGAATTGCAGCACCCAAGTAAGTGTATGCCAGCTTATGCCTAGGAAACTTTAGTTTTTTTTTTTTTTCAGGCTTCTTTGAGTTGTTGTCTCCATGCTTTGGCAAACTCAGTATCTGAATATAAGCACATGAAGTAGGTGAAGTGCGTATGTAGTGAAGAAGTAACAAGATCAGAATTGTAACACCAAGAACTAATGCAAACAAGAAAGATATTACTCTAGAGGAAAACTAGATAGCAACTCACCATCATAATGACAGATTGAAATAGAAACAACTACAGGCTGCAAATATGGTTTCACTTGCATCCTATATACATAATCACGTAAGAGCTCTATGTGCTACCAAATATTCAAGCCATTGGCTAATTGAGAGTCAGAGCCCACATGCCGCATGATGATTAAGGTAGTCTAGTAGATTAGTTCTTCAGTCCGCATATACTTTCAACTAAAAATTTTAGTTCAATTCCAATCATAATGATTGATTATAATAGTTACGATACATACATATAGATCAATTCCAATCCCTTTCCAATACAAAAACTAGAAATATCAGAATCTCGATGCTTTTCATTTGGCAATGCAATCTAATCTGATTAAATACAATCAATCATAACATGATGCTTTTTTAACTTCACATTTATATATATTGTGATTTCTAACCCATATGATAAAAGTGAAAAGCAAAAGAAAATATGTTACTTCAAAAATATAAGAGAATAAAGTTAACTACCTGCATTTAGAGACATGGTAGCGACAACCCATATATCTACATATACATTAGTACATTATCACATCACCCCACATGGTAGCATGGTTGCTGCTGTGATTTCCACCTGACAAGTAAAAATATGTACACAATATAAGCATGATAAAAGTATTCTGGTTAGTTCTCCTAGTTTAGCTATCATTAACCAACCTACAAAATGAGTCTATGGTCAGTAAAGTTACCACACTGGTTTGCAGGCCTAAGGTAACTCAGTACACCATCTAAGTCTGCAACTCACTCTACATGTAAGCAAACCTACAAAAGCAAAACTCAACAATAAGTAAAGTTCAATGCTCAGATAGTAGATCAAAACTAGCACCTTAATACTTTATTTCATTAAGTGAATTAACAAGTCAAAACCCACTATTCCTTCTTCGCTCACTATTCCTCCTTCCATGTCCTTGGAAGCATGAGACTCCTAAAATAATATGCACAAATCAATGGCAAAATCAAACAATGGTCAAGAAAAATCAAAGCAGTTAGTACTAAAACAGAAAACCAACATCCTAAAATCAATTGCCTCTCTCTCTCTCTCTCTCTCTCTCTCTCTCTCTCTCTCTCTCTCTCTCTCTCTCTCTCTCTCTCTCTCTCTCTCTCTCTCTCTCTCTCTCTCTCTCTCTCTCCCTCCCCCACAAAAACTTTTAGATTGTAACATACCCCCATGGAGCAAAAGGCGAACACACCCTGGGGTTAACACTCCTTGCTTCAAAGGAAACAATTTCTTGTCACAGCCTCCCATAATTTTGAACACATAACTCCTGAGTCCTGTTAAAAATTAACGAGAAAGACAAAAGAGTGCATTAATGTAAAGTGACTGCAACCAAAATTCTGGCAAACGTAAAGAACTTTAAGAATTGTCAGGAATCATACCTTGCAATCTGTGCATCACCATTGACTTCTTGACTGATCTCTTGTCCCATAATGCTCGGCTGCAGGTTAAATTATTTATGAAGGGATTAGTTCCAACAATGAAGCCAACATTGAATTGCCCGATCACGTAAGAGTTAGGAAACAACTGGAGGTCAAGTACAATCTAACATAATCAGAAAGCCAATTCATACACAGTAAGTTTAGGAGGCAATGGGTAGAGTTTAGGATATTTTGGAAACAAAGAACATTACATAAATATTGTTATCAAGAAACCGAAAGTAGTGCACAAAAATCAGCTAATGCAAGCAACAACCTTCATTCTACCAAAATCTTCCTTTCTGAGAAGTCTTCCCAACTCCGTGGCAGCTGCAGCTAAGGCCCTTGCTTTCCGCTCCTCATGTTCTGCTTGAGAAAGCTCCAGTGTTGCAGCAGTATTGCACCTGCTAGTGGCCAAGAAAATAAATTCCATAAAAACAGATTGCAGTCAGCCCATTTTGCACCTGTAAAAGGAATCCATTAAAGGTTAGGTTTGGAGTTTGAGGAGTATAATAGACCGTAGCCTCCGAAGCGTAATGGTTTGTAGGCATGGAAAGCAAATCATCCTAAACAGGCTATGGCAGATGCAGAGAGAAGAAAGATACATAAAAACCAATTAATGCTAGTTGAAAGCCACTCAAAAAATTAAAGAAGAAAACTTGCAACAAATCATATTAAGCACATATATACCTGATCGGAAAAGGGTGTGAAGAAAGCGGAGGGGAGATGGATTAGGGTTTGAACATGAAACATGCCGCACAGTGAGTGAAGAAATGGACCAAAACCGGAAGATCTACGAGCACCAAATTGGAAACGAACCTAAACATCAACTAAGACTAACATTGTTCAATTATGAACCTAAACATCAACATTAACCTAAACCCATCAAAACTCTGTAGCAATTCACAAAATTAAAGGAGCACCAAAACAAAATGGAACGAGAGGGAGAGAGAGAACGAACCGGAGCGAAAGAGGAGTTTATGGAGAGGAGAGAGATCTAGTCGACCTTTGGCCGGAAATCACAAACACTGAAAACCTAGAAAATAAACCGAATCAAAATTAGATCTTGACCCAAATGAAATCCACCCAAACCAAATCAAATTCGCACAATACCAAATTAAATGAAAGATCAACACAATCGATGAGCATGAGAGACAACTGGCGCCTTTTTCTCGATCTTTTCGGACCTCGACTGTGTCTTGTTCGAGGCGCTGCGGAGCTTGGGCGAGAGAGAGAGAGAGAGAGAGAGAGAGAGAGAGAGAGCTTGGGCGAGAAGAGAGCGAGAGAGTTTGGGCGCGATAGAGGTTAGGGCTGCAGATCGAGATGTTAGTGGGAAATTTGGTAACAAAAGGAAAAACATAGGGAAAAAGAATTAGGTCAGGCGCCAACGTGTTTTGGTTTTGCAATTTTTTATTTTTAGTATACAAAATAGAAATAAGTTTTGCGACGGCAAGAGGAAAAAGTGTCGCAATTGAGTATAAAGTTACTACGGCAAAAATTTTCCGTCGCAAATAATAAGGCTTAATCGCGACGGAACATTTTCTGTAGCAATTGGGTGTCAATTGCGACGGCAACTGTTGCCGAAGTAAAAAAGCGAAGCAATTGTAATTTTTTTTAGTAGTTTATGTTTCTTAAAAAAAAAAGATTAGTAAGTCTAGAACTATGAGCAATGAAAATGAGATTGATTTTTTTTTTTTTGTGTTTTAAATTTTTACTTTCGGTGTTCACAAATGGTATTACAAAGATTTTGATAAAGTAACACTAATGGTTTTGTGAATTGAATAACGAATTAACGATGAGGAGGCAACAAAAAGACAAAAAAAATGTAATAAATTCAAAATTGGTTGGAGAAGATAAAGATTAATGTTATCCAATGAAAAATTAAGTAATCTTTGTATTTAATTAATTACTTATGTATTTATTTTTCCTCACATATTTGGATTTTAGAAAATTAGTGTACTTATTAGTCATTTTGCACTTGGGTAATATAGTCTTTCAATAATTTAAATATTTGTAGGGTGAACTAAGAAAATGGTAGGGTGGCAATAGCCGCGCCCTTTTTTTTTATCAAATAAACAGATAATCTATTGTGAGTCGAACTTACAATCTCCTACATAAAGGGGAGACTTATATTACTAGACTAAATGGTACTAGGCCCAGATTTCGTGGGTTAGAATTATGATTTCAATATATTTTCTTTCTATTTTTGTGGATCCAATTTAATTTATTACTTTTCTAAATAACTTGTTAGTGTAAGGTAATAACTAACCTTCCATTAATTTTATTAAATTCATTTATTAAAAGAGTTTAATATTACTTCAATTTACCAGATTTCATGGGTTAGAACTACTATATTAATATATTTTGTTTCCATTTTTGTGGATCCAATTTTAATTTTTGACTTTTTTTTTATCAAATTTTTTTGACTTTTGTGGGATAGAATTACGAATTAATACGCACACACGCATACATTATACCATATTAATTCTACATCGAATATATATATATATATATATGAGAGTTTTTATTGGGACCTCCAAATCTGCTCACTTGACCTCATTCTATTATGAATTATTAAACATATATAACCTACTATAAAATGACTATTAAGGAAAATATATAATTTTACCAAAAAAATATTATATTTATTTTATGTAGACTTTCCAATTCAATAATATTAGATTATATTCTTTATTATTTTCCTTATCTATTTTCATTTTCCAATTTCACTACATACTCATTAAAGTATTCATATATATTTAATAAGAATTAAAAATATGATTAAGATCATGTGACATAAAAATGTATGATATATATGTTGAACGCATATTGGTGAGGGAAAACAAAATAAATCCTCTTATGATTTATGACCTAAATCTAAGTCAATCCATTATATTTGCACAAAAAAAAATATGAAAAAAAAAACTATAAATATTTAAATAATTAATCATGTGGTACAAAAAATACAGAAAAAAAATAAACATTAAAAAACGAATGATTTTTTTTTAGAATAAAAAAAATATGATTTTTTTTTTGCACAGCTAAAATAGAAAAAAAAAAACATAATAGTTCATGGCATTTTCTTATTGATTAGACATTAATTTTTAAAACTCAAGTTTGATTAAGAAGTATATTTAGTTAAGATTTATAGAGTCATTAAATCATTGAAATGACTAAATTTTTTATTTTAAATATAATAATTTGTTTGCAAATTATATGAGTGAGGTTATTTGAGGAAGTTTAGCAGACTTTTCTTAAATGACAGATTTTTTAAAAAGTCCACCGACTCTTAAAAAGTTGATAGACTGCTATTGATTTCTTAAAACCATTGATTTTAGCAACATACTTTTTATTGATTCTTGAAAATCTATATACTTTATTCTAAATGACTTCTATAGATTTTCTAGTAAATAAAAATAAAAAACAAAAAACACAACCAATGCAGTCCAAATGCAAAGCAATATAATAACTTGTTGCCTCTTCAATGGTCAAGTATCTTTTGCCTCTTCAATGGTCAAGTATCTTCTAGTAGAACTTGAATCAAATGAATGATTATTACTCTGTCTAACTACTTTGTTCTCATTTCTAATCTCCCAATCAACTTAAAGATACAATATAGATCACTTGATGTTTATGGTTAATTATTCTCATCAATTTTGTTTTCACCTATTAACATATATCATAAAAATATTGATCAATGTCTTGATCTATAATCAATCAATCAAAATTCAATTGTTCAACCTTTCCTTGAACCATGATATAAATTAAAATCGATGAGAATAATTAATAAGACAAAACCCAGTATTTCATAGCAACACTATTCAAGGTTTTAGGGGTAGACCACAATATTTGGGTCTTAGGGTTTCATAAATCATTTTTTATTGCTATTAGCGTTCCAAGTATCACAATTGAACAAAAAAAAAATCACATTCTAGTGATTCTACAATGAACATGTTGGGTATAAAAAAATATTGATATCATGAAAGATTAGAGAAAAGATAAGAAGAAACAAGAAAGAGAGCTGATAGATAACCAACCTCTTTGCACGTAGAGAGAAAACTTTGATAGATTAAAAAAAAAAAAAAAAATCTTTAATAGACTTTTTTAAATCTTTGGTCTGGTGGCTAGAAAATTATTGGAATTTGGTATGTATAGTTAACACTACAAAGTCCATGATTATCCTTGATTTTCTAATTCCATAAGTATGAATGAAATTTTGAATACCTCTGAACTTTTATTCATTTTTAAAAGTCCTAAATGAATACCCCAAGATTTTGGTGGAATTCATAAAGTCTTTAAAAATCCTAATCGAATACCCCAAGACTTTCATGGACTGCTGAAAGTCTATATTGAATACACCCAAACTTTTAGGGCCCGTTCGGTATCATTTTGCGATACTATTTTTACGAATTCAAAAACTTATGTAATTTGCGTTCGGTGCATTAAATTTGAAAAACAGAGAAAACAAATTTTAGGAAACAATTCAGGAACTATGAATAAATATGGGAAATGACTTTTTGACGTTTTCCTTGTTTCCTGAAAACAATCCGCCCTGCAATTAGAGAAAGTGATTTATTTTTATTTTTTTACTTTTAAGCACATAGATCCACAAACTCTTCTCCTCTCTTTCGATCTTTCTCTCCCACAATTTCCATTGAGACTTATCCTCTCTTCTCATGATCTCATCTACTTTATTTGCTGTTTTAACTTTCTTCTTCCCCGTCTTTTTCAATCAATTGAAACTTGCAGAATCATGCAGTGGAGAAGAATGAAGGATTTAGAAAATTCCTCTTTCATGTGTCAGATCTAATTTATATTGATGATTTAGGGTGAAAGTTTCGGCATTTTATGCTTCAATATAATTAGATTATCTTATGGGCTAGAGGAATTAACAACTAAGGTTGAGACATTTGATTGAATTATCGTTTTGAACTAAAAATTCAGGAGCTTGCAATTTCATATGATATATTTTATAAACAAAATTGAGGGATTTGGTTCTTCTTGTTCAATCTCCTTCACAATACTCTGTTTCTTTTCTCATAATAACCAATAAAGGATTCATGATCAATACAAACAAAATAGTCAATCTTTCATGATTACTGAGAAAAAACTAAAAATGATTTTTTCTGTTTGAAGAAAAAAAATAGAGCTTCAGATTGTATAAACTGAGTGCTACATATATATATATATATATATATATATATATATATTTTGGAATGATAGATATGTTTTTAATATTTCAAATTTTGAAATACTTGTGCCGAACATGTATTTACATCTTAAAAACTTGTAGTTTAATTCCATGTTTTCATTCTACAATCCAGTATTACAAAAATAGTTTCATAAAACGTTACAATCCAGTATTCCATAGATTTCTTAAAAAGTTCACTACTAGAAAAATCTCTAGTAGCCACCCCCTTTGGATACACTTTTCTAACCATATCATTTGAGTAGAGCAAATGGCACCCTTTTATAATTTTAGTGCTGGATTCTCAGGTATGTGTTTTGTGTTCATCCGCAATTGAGACAACTTTACATCTTTGCAGAGATTGTCCTTTTACGAAGCAAATACTCCAATCTAATGGAGCTTTGAGTCAGGTGTGTTTTAATCCTCACACTGAGAATTGTGACATCTTAGGATGGTTTAGCTTTTGTGTTCAAGAGCTTTCTTTGATGGATTTGGGTGATTTAATTCATCTACTTTGGGGCGTATGGAAAGAGAGAAATTGTAGAGTTTGGGAGAATAAGAGTCTTCCTGCTTGTGACGTGTTGATTAAGTCTATGGCCAGACTACATGCTTTTAGGTTTTATAATCTGAAAATGGGAATTGGTCGCACTGCAAGGTTTGCACGTTGGTCAGCCCCGCCTTTGGGATGGTACAAGATAAATGTTGATGGGTCTTTTGATCACACAACAAGGAATGGTGGTATTGGTTTTGTTATCAGAGACCATCAGGGAGCGTTTTTGGCAGGGGGAGGTCGACCACTACATGGTCTGCTTTCTCCTGAACATGCTGAAGTTTTGGCTTGTGATATGGCAGTGCAGTTTGCTGTGGACAATGGCTTTGTTCCAGCTATCATGGAGACGGACGCACAGAGCGTGCAGAGGCAATTAACTAAGTCTGATGGGAGTAATGTTTCCCTGTTGGGTCGCTTGTATGATGATCTTGTTTTGAGGTTGGAGAGCCATTCTAATCTGAAAATTGTTCACATCAGCCGAAATGCAAATAAGGTTGCACACATTATGGCAGCAAGGGCTACTACTGAGCTGCAGAGTTTCTTTTATTTTTCTACTTCCCCTGTTTTCTTATTAGCTGCGTTAGCAGCTGAAACCATTCCTTTGTAATCCTTTAGTTTGCAATAAAGTTTGACTTCTTTTCCCCAAAAAAAAAAAATATTTTTAGTGTTATTTGTTTTATGGGTACTGATAACAGTGACAAAATAAAAAATATAATCAACAAAATAAGTTAATACATTTATTAAAGACAAAAATCCGTATTCATTGCTAAATAAAATACTAAATTAATATATTATATTAAATATTCGGATAAGTATCTGATATAGGTACGGTTAAGAGTGTGAAGTAATAATATCTAATTATTTATTTGTATTTAATTTATTCAAATTTACAAATTAATCATCTTTCCTTGCAATCCGTATTTCAAAAAGTATCTGTGTAATTATTTTCTAGTGTTTTTATATTTAAAATGTTATTAGAGTTTTTATATAATTAGTTAATGGGCATAATTGCAAAATAAACTATGCATATCTGTATCCATTAAATTGTCATACGTTTCATAAAAATTGATGGTTGTTTAAACATAATTATTAACCAGATTTACTTTGCCAGCATAATTATGAGTTTTAGTTTGCCGTATATCTATTATTTCTAATATATTAGGTGTAGATTAAGAATAAGTTTTCAAAAAAAAAAAAAAAGTTTTAATTGAAGTGGGTAAAAGTCAAAATACAAATAAGATCCCAAATTCTTCTCTAACATACAGATAATCGTATTTAATTTTTATTAGCCACGTTCCTTGTTTTCGTATCCAATATGGTAACTAATAGCTACAATTTCAGTTTCCATATCCAATGCTAATTGTGCACCTTTTACCGTATCCAATGTTAGTTACGCATTGACTTTCCAAATCCAATTCTAATTGTGCATTGGTGCACTTCCATATTCAATCGTATTGCAAAAAATATATGTTTCATTATTTTCTTATGTTTTTAGATTTAATATGTTATTAGAGTTTTAGTATTATAAGTTAATGGGCATAATTGCAAAATAAATTATGTAATCTGTATCCATTAAATTGTCATACGTTTAGCAAAAATTGGTGGTATTTCAAGTATAATTATTAACCAGGTTTAATTCGCCGACATAATTATCCATTTTAATTTGCCGCATATCTATTATTTCTAATATATTAGGTGCAGATTGAGAATGAGTTTCAAAAAAAAAAAAAAAAAAATTTAATTGAATTTACTTACAAATAAGATTCCAAATTTTTCTCTAACATACGGATAATCATATTTAGTTTTTATTAGCCACGTTCCTTGTTTTTGTATCCAATATGGTAACCAATAGCTACAATTTCAGTTTCCATATCCAATGCAAATTGTGCACCCTTTTCCATATCCAATGTTAATTATGCATTCACTTTCCAAATCCAATTCTAATTGTGCACTGTGCACTTCCATATGCATAGTGCGTTGTGCACATCCAATGCATGCAAACCACTCAATGATATTGATGTTGAGGAGCTATAAATTGCGGTTCAGGAAACAAAATTTAATCAAACAAACTTTCAGTTGAAAAAGAGATAGCATCGATCATCAAAAGGTATTAATTTTTATTCCAATTATTATTAATATTTGTTTATCGATCCTTTTTTAGTATCAGTTATGACTTTAGAAATCAATTTTTATTTTCACCAAAAACTAAATACTCTTTCCTTTTTTTTTTCTATGCAGCTTGATAACAAATCTTTGATCAACGATATGGACAAGGAATGGATATTTTTAGATAAGCACACTGATGAATATAATGCTGGATTGGATGCATTCCTCAATTATGCCTTAGAGCATGCTTCTTTTGAAGGTACAATCAAGTGTCCGTGTAAAAGGTGTCATAATGGCTACAATAGACTGCCTGCTGTTGTTGAGCAGCATCTTAGGGTGGATGGCATGGATCCTAAATATGTTAACATCCCCTGGACCGAGCATGGTGAGCATTTACCAGCTGCAGTTGATCATAATATGGCAGGGCCTTCATCATATCAACCAGATTTTAATTTGTCGGGACCGTCGTCACATCAACCAGATTCTGATGTGCAAGATATGTTGCACGATGCATTTGGCATGTATGAAGGTGAAGATGATTTACAAGAACCATCAGAGCCTACTGAAGGTCCATCCTTGCCTAACGGCCCTACCCCTGATGCACAAAGATTTTACCAGCTTTTAGAAAAAGCTGACACTGAATTATACCCTGGTGCAGGAAAAAAGATGTTCGATTTTTTGATAAAGCTATATCAAATAAAAGCATTGAACAGTTGGAGTGATGTATCGTTCACACAGTTGCTTGAATTGTTAAAGGCTTATTTGCCCCCAGGGGAAACTCTTCCTGCTTCCTTCTATTTAACAAAAAAGTTCATCAAAAGTCTTGGGTTGACATACCAGAAAATCGATGCGTGTCCTAATGATTGCAAGTTATATTGGAAGGATTATGCTTCAAACACAGTTTGTCATGTATGTGGTACTAGTCGGTACAAAGAGAACACCTCCCCCATGAAGAAGGTACCAGCCAAAGTTTTGCGTTACTTTCCATTAGGGCCAAGACTTCAAAGGTTGTACATGTCTCGCCACACCTCTGAATTTATGGTTTGGCATTCTGAAAAGAGACCACGAGATGGGGTTCTACATCATCCAGCCGATTCTCTTGCTTGGAAAGAATTAGACAAAATTGACAATAATTTTGGCTCTGATGGTCGAAATGTTCGTTTGGGTCTAGCCAGTGACGGATTCAACCCTTTCGGTATGATGAGCTTGTCCCACAGTACTTGGCCTGTTATCGTTACTGTCTACAATCTCCCTCCTTGATTATGCATGAAAAAGTCATACATGATGCTATCGTTGCTCATCCCAGGCCCTAAAAGTCCCGGAAATGACATAGATGTGTATCTACAGCCTTTGATAGATGAATTGAAAATGCTATGGGCAGAAGGGGTTCCTACATATGACGCGTTTAAAAAAGAGGTTTTTCAGATGAGAGCTGCATTATTGTGGACTATAAATGACTTCCCTGCATATGCCATGTTGTCTGGGTATAGCACAAAGGGATCTAAGGCTTGCCCAACTTGTGGTGAAGAGACTGATTCTTTTAGGTTGCATCATGGTAAGAAAGAAATCTACATGGGACATCGAAAGTGGCTGCCAGATAACCATATTTTTCGCACATGGTATAATAACTTCAATGGATCAACTGAGCATCGTAAACCGCCTAAACCAATGACAGGTTTAGATTGTTTGAGAGCGTTAAGTACATTGAGCTTTCAATTCGGAAAGGGAAAGGAAACAAGTTCTGGTCGTAAAAGGAAACGAGTTCAGAATAATGATAGCACAAAATACACAGGACCGTGGAGGAAGCAGAGTATTTTTTTTCAACTACCTTATTGGAAGGACTTATTATTGCGTCATAATATAGATGTCATGCATGTTGAGAAGAATGTTACAGAGAGTGTCATTGGGACTTTGCTAGGAATTGATGGAAAAAATAAAGATAGCTTAAAGGCACGCCTTGACATGGTCTTAATGGGTGTTAAGCGTTCGCTCCATCCTGAGGCACGCGGTAACCGAACATGGCTGCCCCCAGCAAAATACACTTTATCCAATGATGAGAAGACACTAATGTGCAAAGTACTTGATTCGGTTCGGGTGTCTGATGGATTTTCATCGAACATTCGTAGATGTGTAAGAGTTGATGAAAGAAAATTGATTGGTCTTAAAAGTCATGATTGTCACATAATCATGCAGTATCTACTTCCAGTGGCCATCCGTCGTTCACTAAAACCAGACATAACCAAGGTGCTATTGGAACTCAGCGCATTTTTCAGACAATTATGTACCAAAGTTGGTACTGTGGACCATTTTCGTGATCTGTCAAATCGGATTGCTGAAACACTTTGCAAATTAGAGATGATAATGCCACCATCTTTTTTTGACGTCATGGTACACCTTCTAATACACTTGGCAGACGAGGCAGCAATTGCTGGACCTGTGCAATTTCGATGGATGTACCCAATCGAAAGGTATGTCAAATAATTTTTTTTTTTTAGATAGCTATTTTTTTTGAAACATTTATACAGTTTATATTTCTGATTTATATATGAAAAAAGAAAACTAGCTGTCGACATATATTATAGTTATATAGATATATTGACAACATGATATATATGCGTATATGCACTGTTTACCGGCTCCATTCAATTTAATTCATAGTTACTTTACTTACTTATTTTGTTTTAATTACTAACGCTTGTGAATATATATATATATATATATATATATATATAGCCCTATATATATATATATATATATATATATATATAGCCCTATATATATCATATATATTTTGTTTATGATCGACCAACAATTAATTTCATCATAAGGAGTGAATGATATATATCATAGCTAACAATTAACTTTTTTTTTTTTCCTTTTTTCTTTTGAGCCAGATACTTACATGACTTAAAAAAGTATGTACGCAATAGGAGTAGGCCTGAGACAAGCATTGCAGAGGGTTATATAATTGAAGAATGTCTATCATTTTGCACAATGTATTTGTCAGATGGAGTTGAGTCAAAAAGAACAAGAATTGGTCGTAATGCTGATGACCCTGGGATTGTTCCTCGTGAAGGATTACCATTATTTGTCGGGATGGGACGGTCTATAGAACCAGGACACGAGTTTACACTAACTGACCTTGAATGGGAACGCGCACATACACATGTGTTGATAAATTGCCCTCAGATTCAGCAACATCTAGAGTAAGTTATTTAATATTAATTGTTCATTATTGTGCTACCATTGATTAAACATAATTCATGTATCACTAACCAATCATTGTTGACATTGTTAGCGACCATGTGGCAAACACACAGCGGACTAAGAATAGACGCACAACTTTGATGGAGGCTGAAAGACAAGCAAATAATACATTTTCGACATATTTTCGGGAATTGGTAAGATTTTTTTTCCATATAAAGCATATCTTTTTATAACACTTGTGTCATATATACAAATGAAGCATCATATTTTAATAATACAGATTGAGAGAAGAGTACAATGAAAAGAATTCGTCGACCCAGACATTCGAGCCTTGGCTATAGGACCAGATAAAAAGGCAAGGCGATTCAACAAGTACATCATGAATGGGTTTCGCTTTTTTGTTAAATCTATTGATGCTCAATCAAATACTCAAAACTGCAGTGTGTTTGTTAAAGCTGGGGTGAGTAGCTATGCTACTGCGGGAGATCGTAGACCAAGGGATGGTGTAAAAGACTACTGTGGTGTACTAACAGACATCATTGAGCTAGATTATCACCATGGTCGGAAAGTCTTATTATTCGATTGTGATTGGGCAGATAATAGAGTTCGCAATAGAGCCGTCAAAATGGATGAGTATGGCTTCATTTTGGTAAATTTTGATCATCTACTTCCTAAACCAGACAATCTCATTCTTGCATCACAATCAGTGCAATTTTTCTATGTTCAAGACCCAACTGAACCGAATTGGCACACAGTGATCCGAACCCGACCCAGAGATTTATTTGATATGGGCACAGACATAGAACCAGAGCCCTATGATGCCCAAAATTTGATTGTAGGGATTAACGATGACGGAATAGCAAGAACAGACATGGACGGTGTTCTAGTGAATGATGTCATAGAATGAAATTGAAGTAGTTTTTTTTTTTAAACAATTTTTTTTTCTGGTAATTATTTTGTTGCAACTTTGGTACTGTTTTTGTTTTTCAATATATTAACAATTTTTGTTTTTTAATATATTTACACTATGCCACTTTTATCTATTTGTTATAATATCTTTCCTTTTATTAACGCTTAATGACAACGTACTCTTTTATGTGGTCACTGTGGTGCCCTAATTATATACATCTACTGCTTAAAGAGAAAGAAACAAAAGAAAAAAAGAAAAAAAACAAAAACATTCGAACTCAGGCCGTGTAATTACCCCAGCTCTCTACCTGTTTGCGTCATGTGCTGCCAGCTGCCGCACAACTTTGATAGAGATCTGCGTCTTTGCTCCACACAGAGACAGCAAGGGTGATGGAGGGAGAGAGACGGTAAAATCGCTTCTATTTGAGATCGGTCGAAGAGAGACAGTGTACAGCTTCCTTGGACATGATGAGCAGGTCTGGAGCTTTTGAGAGTTAAAGGAGGAAGAACGCAGTACTACAACGAATTGATTGAGGTACAAAGCTTTGTTTTTTTTTTGCATTTTACAACTGGGTATTTTACAGAAGAACGTCAATTTCATTTTATTATCAACATTTGGTTTGGATTCAATTTGATTATGATCTGTATTGTTATGGATTTTGAGGCAGGAATCTTCTCCAAACTACCGAAAGACATCAACAGTCTCGATGAGCCAACAAGGCATCAATTTGCAGAACTGCTCATGTTGTTATCTTCACTTGCAAATACCCCATTTCCTCTGCCCTCATCTGAAATTGGCCCTTTTCTAGTTGGCATTCTAGAGTCAGATTCGAGCAATGTCGAAACCAAACAGTCATGTTTGGGTGCACTTCACAACCTATCCACCATGTTGGACAATGCAGGAGATGAAGGCTATGGAAGCATCTTTTGTGCTTTATCAAGCAGAGAGGAAAAAAAGAACCTGATGAGGTACAAACTATATTCCTTTTATTTTATTCAGAAATCAACTAAATTGAATTATATAAAGAGGCTGTTTAGACTTTAGAGTATGTAGTCAATTAGAAAACCACCACAGCTTGACGTTTTCAATTGGGGGACCTTCACGGGTGCAGAGAGAGGGACAAAATAGAGTGAGAGCGGGACAAAAGATTGTGTTGCCGCCAATTGTGTATTAAAATCCCTTCGAACTTTCAAATGGATAAGACGTGGTTCTGCTATGATACGCATATAAAACAACCACGTCTGTAGAAGTGGAGGTCAATTCCCTATCAGGTTTAACAATCAATTCTCCTCCATCTCTCTCATCTCTTTGGTCTCAGTTGGAGGAGGTTTGCTTATCTCTGTTAATTACTATTTGTTTGGAGAATGGGTATGATTGTTTTTATTGATTTTTGTGGTTTTGACAGATGAGTCACCTATATGAGGATGAAGAGGATTACGAAGAAAATGGATATGACGATAGTGAGACACAAGATGTTGGTGGCGACTTTAATATTCAACAAGACGACGACAGCGAGACACAAGATGTTGGTGGCATATTTCATCAGCAAGATGACATCAATGTTTCATCAGAGGCTCCTGGGGGAATAAAGAAGCACCGTGGTCCAAACCAGAAGAATTGGGCAATGGAGGGTCGGGAAAAGCTCTTGTGGAATCGTTTTGGACTTCCTAAGGGTCCATGATTGAAGGTGGCAAGATTCTCAAGATTCTTGGGTATTTTGGCAAAAGACTTTACACTTTTTCCAATTAGTACACCTGATTACCGGCATTTCAATGCTAGTGACAATCTTGAAAGGGCTTGGAATCGTGTTAAGGTATATGTTGAATGTTTCAATCCTTTGTTAACATTGTCTTATATGTGACTTTCCATTATATTGATGCGTGTAAACAATCTGTGCAGGAAACTATTGATTGGTCTAATCCTTGGGTTGCAAGTTTGGAAGGTAAAATCAAGAAAAGGGTGAAGAGCAAGTTAAATGAACGGTGGAAGCACTGGAAGTCTCAGTTGCGCAAAAAATGGTATAAACCATTCATGAACACACCACGTAGGTTTCAAAAGCCTAATGATGATCATGTTAATGAGCGTCAATGGAAAATTTTTGTTGCAAACATGGACAAGAAGAAGCATCAGGTACATGAACAATTATTTCATCTTCTTCATGAAACTTAATTTAAAATTACTTACCGTTGTTTACATGTTGGAATATAGAGAATAGCGAGCATCAACAAAAGGAATCAGTCTCAAAAGAAGATGAATCAATCAACAGGAACTCGTACCTATGCAAATGTGGCTCATGAATATGTAAGTGAAAATTATTTCCTTTTATTTTTATTTTTTTTATAAGCTGGAGAACCTAATCAATTTGTTCCAAGAATCCATTTCTGTTTTTTTTTTGTCTATTTTTTTTCAATTAAGTAGAAACTTCAATGCAGACCTTAAATGTTATGTTAGTCCACCAATTGTTAAAAATGTCTCCATATATATACATTTCTTTTTGTGTCAAATTGGAGGTCCTTCAGTACTGAAGTCAGTAATCACTTCTCATGTATTAGCCTTTGAGCCAATACTTTCGGATCCTATTAGCAGAGTATTCAACTATTCATAGACTAGTACAAGTAAGCCATCGTGGCTAACCGCAATCCCATATGGCAGATAAAGTCCTCCTCCTTTCAACGGTGTCATTTCTTTAGTCTTGTGTGTAATACCCCGAAAAATCCAAATTAATTTCCGTGGATTTTTAGAAATGATTTCACGATAGTGGGAGCGAGTACGAGGCTCGGAGAAGTTGTGGAATTAGTTCGAACGATTTAATTTTTGAAAACGAACGTTATTTAGGGGGTCTCAAAAAGTGACTTTTTATACGTTCAAAATTTGGGAAAACTTCCTTCATGAAAGTTGTAGAGCTTGTTGATACGATCTCGTGCATATGTGGAACGCAATATTCGGAGTTCGTATGAATAAGTTATGAATATTTGAAAATTGGGAATTTTCTATAAATATGGAAAAATTTCTGATTCTGTCATTAAGGACAGAAAAATTGCGTTTTGGCCCCCGGAATCCTCCGTTCTCTCTCCTCCCTACGCGGCCGAACCGCTTGACCCGACCCGGACCCATCTTCGTCCTCCGCCGTCCTCCGGCCACGACCCGGCCATCCCTGGCTTCGCCGTGAGCCGCCCAGTCGCCCTGTGGGAGCGCCTTGCCCTGTCGCCGCCCCCAGACCTGGATCGAAGCCACCCAGCCTCCGATCGGTGACCCGGACGGAAATACACTTTTCCGGCGTCACCTCGGCCGATCCTTTTCATTTTCGTGATCGTCTCTTCCCCCTGATCATCCCCATGTAAGTCTTTCATCACGATTTTGAGTGTAGAACACTAGATCAAGGTTTGACTTTTTCGACGTCCCTGATTTAATCTGAAATCTGATCGGACGCACATGATTAATCCGACTTCCAAGCTTGATCTAGGACGATCTAGACCGAATCTCGCTTAGCTCCAGGTATGAAAGTCTATCAACCCTTCATTTTGAACCAGTTTGTAGTTGGTCACTTTGCCATCTGAGGTTGTTGACCGGCGTTGACCGCCACGTTGACCGCCGTCTGACCTCCGGGTGTGGCGGCGCGTCGGACCCTTTTTTTGAGTTTTCATTATCTAGGCGATGATCTACGCATCCATACGAGCGTTTTGATATATAACAAGGTTATGTTAGAAAAGTTGATAAATAGTGGATTTACGTTTTTACGTTACTATTTAACGTTTTTACGTTTTATCTTCAGTTTACGATCTGCGAAGATCTGACCATCGGTTTTACTTCAAATTTAGATATGTTGATCGTATGACTGTCCCGATGACTTTGTGTGGTCACGGGCGAAGATCCGACCGTTGGATCTTCTTATAATTGAGAAATGGTGATTCGGAAGGCGATTCGTGAGAATCCGACCGTCAGATTTTCGTATAATTTTGTGGAGATGTCTGTTAGAGTGATTCAAGAAGATCTGACCTATGGATCTTCGTGATAATTTTGGAGAATGATCCTAAAGGCGATCCGTGAGGATCCGACCGTTGGATCATCGTATAATTTCGATCCGACCGTTGGATCATCATTAAATTAGAATCCGACCGTTGGATTTCCGTATATGTGTGGTTTATGATTGATTTACTAAGTGAAGATAGTATCTGATTAGGTGATTGACGAATCGAGTTGGTGGACGATTCGGATCGATATTTGGCTTTTAGAAGACGCGGCGGGAATTGGAGGTGAGTAAACCTCACGTGGTTCATATTACGAACCGAATAAATTTAATTACTTTATTTTTATCGCAATTGTGTGAAAATATTTGTGGAATAAATATTTGTTTTAAATCATATGGACTTGATCAACTATAGTTGATATTATACAACTGATTTCATTTAAATAAGTAAATAAGTAAAATGATTTCATTTATACAAATGAATTTCACGGTTTTTATGCTTGAACTATAGTTGATATTAGTGGTCATCCCTGAGCGGATGATTACGTATATATATATTTACGTTGAATATATATATTGGTTGATGTGTGATTGGTGTGATGAAATGATTGAGAATGGATTTGATATTATTCAAGCTATTAATCTCGCATTTTAATTGTTGAATAATGAAATGTTGATCATGTGGTGTGAAAGCTATTTTATATGCCCAAATGTGATTATGTGGAAATTATTTTAAGAAATAAAGATTTATCTTGAAATAATATGTCTCTTTATGTGGGTGTACATATACATATATACGATCTATAAATCATAAAGATTGTATTTTGTGAATTTGATTATGTCTGAGAAGTACAGTTGTGAAGCCGGGTGATTTCTACAACCCCGTGCTTAAATGAATTACTGGTAAATATGTTTTGGTGTTATGAGACGTTAAGCCTGGGCCCTAGTCCCTACAGATAGTGCACTATTATACTCATAGGAAGGAAGTAGCTGACCTTGGGTATACATACTTGGGTATAGTACGTTGGACCCTAGTATGCTGCGGCTTTCCCGTACTTTGGGTATAGTATGTTGGACCCTAGTACGTGGATTTGTGATTTGTTACCAGTCAACCTGGCTTACTCGTGCTTTGGGTATAGTACGTTGGACCCTAGCACTTGTATTTATGATTTGTTACCAGTTAATCCGAAAATTCACTAAAAAGAAAAGTGTACTTATATTATTTTGATCAAATATATATTTGTGATATATTGTTAATATGTGAAGGTGTTAGTGAAAAGAGAATCAAGCATGCTTTGCTTTAATGTTATTTCACATATTAATGTTGCAATATTTGTTGGTTGTGATCAGTCAAATGTTGAGTTTTAAAAGAAAGCATCAAGAATATACTTATATGTTTCTGTGATTTTTGGAGTTACCTTGTGAGTGTGTTGATTGTCTACTTGAGTTATAATAAATATAATTGAATAAATCAACAGTTCTTTCTTGTTTACTCATACGGGCTGTCAAAAGCTTACCGGGTTTTGTGTTGTTGCAACTCCCGGTACACTATTCAAATTGTATAGCGGGTAATCCTACAGGTCAGGAGAATCAGGGCAGTGATCGTGCGGTTTAGAGTATTAGTATTGGATTTACAGCATTTGTTTTTGTGAGGAGTGTTATGCTCATTTGAGCTTTACACATTGATTTGGTGAGAGTGTGCTGTAATAAGTAACTTGAGGATTTGGTTATGTAATTTTTAAGAGGTGTAAGATGTAGTTGTTTTTGAGAAAAAAATTCTGAGATTATAAACAGGGTATTTTGAGTTTCATGCTTCGAATATGAATTACTTATTCAGAATTCGGGGTGTGACATTGTGATTATATTTCATTAACCTTCTCGTTGCATCCTTGCTACCCTCTGCCTTGAGCAAATCCCTATAACAAGTATACATAACAACAACTAGGGTTTAGTACTGTTTTACATATATTGAACTGTTATTCAGGTCCATATTGCCTACATCAGTATCTTTCTAACTCTTTGTATCTTTGTTACTTCTCTGTTTTACCTGCCCACCTTCTTGTGTATCTACTACATATTTTAAATATACAATCTGTTGCACAGGAAATTTCTCATGGTAAAGAGCCAGATAGGTGGGAGCTATTTAAATTAACACATCAAAGGAAAGGGTCCCAAGAACCGATCGATGCGGCATCTGCAAAGGCAATTGTAAGTTAATTTATCTGTAGCTTTATTATATTTGTAGATATTTCATGTCTCCTTTGCTTATGGTCTATCCATTATATTTATTGTAGGCGGATTTTGAAGAGGCTGAACAAAAGAGGCTAAGCATGAATGTTGACATCACTGCTCCAGAAATCCGTGAAGAAATGTATGCTGAAGTTCTTGGTAAGGAGAATGGGAACAGAGTGAGGGGTGTTGGAGCAGGCGTTACTTGGGATGAAGTCCCTGGAATCCATGTTGAAGAGCGAGGAGTATCAAGAGAAGTGAAACAGTTGCGAGAGCAATTGGAAGAGCAAGTGAAAAAGGCACAAGAGAGAGAAGCACACATGATGGAGGAACTACAAAGCAAAATGGCTGAGCAAACAAAACGGATGGAACAAATGTTTGAAGTGAGGTGTGTAGAGATGGCACTCCAAAAAATGGGAGAGATGTTTAAACAATGCGGAATATCAGTGGATACACAAGAAGATGTCATGCAAACGATGTCTCAGTTTGCTCGTGACACGTCTCAAAGGCCATCGAATGTTGCTTTTTCACCAGATGATGATGTCTACCGTCCCACAATGCCATTTGATTGCCCCAATATGCAAATTGATTAATCAAGTAAGATTATATTTATCTTTGCGTTTTGACTATACTTATTATGTGGAACTTTACAGTTCATATTATGATTTTGTACATATGCTATATATTTCTGATTAGTAACTCGTCTTTAACTTGGTCCATATGTTTAGGAATCATGCCTCTATCATCCATTATGCAACTAGAACGGGAGGTAATCGTGTGGAGATGGTGGTCATTGCTTCAAGACTATTAGGATTTCAATTCAATGTCATGTTAGGATTTCAATTCAGTGCTAGATTAGGATTTGAATTCGGCATTTATTTCAAATGATGTAGACCTTATAAATAACAAAACTATTTATGTACTTCTGGTCAAATTTAAATGTTAGTGGATTTGATTTTAAATGTTAGTGAATATTTAATTGAGGTTCTTCTTTGCCGGTGTTATAATTGTTGTAATCATGAAACAATTGATAACGAGATGTTAGATTATTGCAGCCATATGAATTTTCATAATAGCAGATTTTTTTTAAAAATAAAATAAAATTGCTCTGAATATTAATGGTAGGTATTTAATATAAAAATTCAAATGATACCTTTGTCATAGGGTATCCAACGAATAATAGATACTGAAGAAGATTCGTAGCTTTGCTTAATTAACATTATATAAAAATTTATAATATTAAATGAAATCTCTAAAAAAAAAATATTAAATGAAATATTAAGGTATTTAGTATCTTATACGTATAAAACAAGTATTTTTATATTTTGATTAATATATAAATAGGAATTAAAAGAAAACGAAGAGAGAGAAAGAAAAACATTAATATAACATTTAAAATAAAATAAAAAATAGAGACACCAAAGTCAAAAGCGTGGCTTTTGGTTATTGGAGCCTGCAGTAGAGGATACACTTTTTCAATCCGTGGCTGCACCGTACCTAATGACTTTTTGATACGGTTATCCATATTCTCTAGAGCAAAAGATACAGAAAAATTAAAGTGTTCTATAAGGCATATGCTAGTAGTGGTTCCATTAATTCCATATACAATACACCCTCCTTAGTGAGTAAATTTAGTATTTAAAAATTTAATAAGAGGTGTAAAAAGCATAGAGGTCAAGTGAGTAAATTTAGAGGTTCCAATAGAAAAACTCTATATATGTATATGTATATATATATATATATATATATATATATATATATATATATATATATATGTGGTGTGTGTTTTTTTTTTTTTTTTTTTGGGGGGTGGGGTGGATTTCCATTGCTCTGGACCTCAAAACCCGGATTCGAATTCAACCCATGTCCTGATGAATCCACCACATTCTCCCCAAAATCACTAGTACAAATTCACAATAGGCTGTCCTACCCAAAATTGCTCTAATAACCTCCTGCCCTATGGACATAAGGAATACAAGATTCCTTCAACCACTGGTTCACCGAGCTAGTCGAAGTGGGCAGCACCATTTTGCTACATAAACCATTCTCCATAAATCAGTCTAATCACATCCACGTACTATCAAATTCAATCACAGAGATATGCAATATCATCAAGACAATCCAAATTTCTGGGATGCAACTCACCACAAGCTTGGTGTATATAATTCCAAATCCAAAATCATAAGAAATCAATTATTCAACCCTGTTCTCTTTGATGAAGGCGATGAAGAAGTTGATAGCTCATGGACAAAAATAGAATTGGGAGGAGATAGAACATAGAGATTAGCTAGGGAGGAAGACGAGAGCCATAAGGAAATCGCGAGGTTCAAATTCAATTAAATCTTCTCAGACCCACAAAAGAATTTCAGATTATTACTTGCGCCCAAGGCGGCGAAGCAAATAAGAGAAAATGGATGAAGATGCAAGATTCCCGTTTTCTAAACCATGCAGCCGCAGTAAAAAGGAGCTCACTTTTTTGGGTCAGGCGTTAGACGCATAGCACCCGATGTTAATTAATTCCCAATTGGATACCCACTCTCACGAAAAAATCGGAGAAAATTAAAGAGAAGCATCAGCTGGTCCCCCTCCCCCCCACATGTCAACCAAAGGTGGTACACTTTGTGCCACGTGTCAACTTCACACCAAGCCTTTCCACAGTTTGGCAAGTTATTAACTACTCCCACTTGCTGATGTCATCGTCATCAAAATGGATGACGTCATGGTCAGCACGCCATGTTTCTCACCCAATAGCCAATCCGAACTCGCCAGCATTTCTATTTTATTACAATTAAACTTCAAAAATTCCTTAAAAATAACTCGGGAATCCGAAAAATTCACCGAAAAATGCTGCGAACTCATGGCGACTTCTACTTTATATTTCTAAGCTCAAAAATAAAATTTGACCAACTTCAAAATTCAGAATCTCACAACACCCCGGCCTAAATTAAAAGCCCAAGAGGGCAGTCCCAAAAGAAGAGGCCCAACACAAGGCTCGGCATATTAGGGTTGACCCAAGCCCAAACACCATCACCATCACCTACTAGCTGCGCGCTCAGTTACAGTACAGCTCCACCGGCAGTTAGTCCTAGAAGTCCCATGACGAAGCACGCTGCCGCTGGTCCTGGAAGCCCTTGACAAACCACGCCGTCCTTGTATAATCCGACCAGCACTCCCAGAGATGTCGCCTAGTCTCCTCCGTTAACCCACTGTGCCAATCCCTCGAGCCAAACACCTCTCTCATGAAACTACCCAAGCAGTAGCATTCAAGTACCCGCCCGGCAGCAGCCCAATATCGGCATGGCAAACCAGCGCCGACCTCGAACGTCCTCAGACGAGAAGAAAATCTCAAAACCTGAACGTAAAATAGTTCGAGTTTTTTGAAGCTCTCAAAAAAGCTATCGTTTTTTTTAATTGAAAAACATATATGCATGTGCAGGACAAAATATGCAAATAATTATCGGAAACTATTATTTCATTAATCAAATAAAAGTTGTAACAACTTCATCTTGTAGCTAGTTAATGAATCGCTCCATAATCTGATCGCGACTTGTCCACCACCATCACCAAGACACCAACCATACTTTATTCTTTACTTTCGTTCTATTATTCTCTAAGACAACACCAACGTCAAATATAAAAAAAAAAACACCAACGTCGTACAACTTTAAAACTGTGAAAGTGAAGGACCACCGAGCTGATGGGAAACTTCCCTACGAAGGCAGCAAAAGGCACAGTAGGTTGGTACGTATGGTTTTACATGATGGCGCACGCTTGGGGATTTTCTTCACTGAAACAATCGGGGCGGGTCACGCAGTAACTAGTGGTATTGCTCCTCCCACCGCCGTAACTATCATACACCGGCCTTCCATACTGTATGTAAGGGACAGGCCCACCGTAACCATACCCAGTTTCGCAGGGACCGCCAGGACGCCCTTCGTAACAATCCGTACAACACGTGTTCACCTGCCGCGGAGGGTGAGTTTCGCAAGGACCACCAGGACGCCCTTCGTAACAATCCGAACAACACGGTTTCACCGGCCGCGGAGGGAAAGTTTCGCAGGGACCACCAGGACGCCCTTCGTGACAATCCGAGCAACACGGTTTCACCGGCCGCCGAGGGTAAGTTTCGCAGGGACCACCAGGACGCCCTTCGTAACAATCCCAACAACACGGTTTCACCGGCCGGCAAGGGCACCGGCAAGGAGGCGGAGGAGGAGAAGGCTCTTTGATCGGAGGCGGAGGAGGAGGAGGCTCTTTGATCGGAGGCGGAGGAGGCGGAGGCTCTTTGATCGGAGGCGGAGGAGGCGGAGGCTCTTTGATCGGAGGCGGAGGAGGAGGAGGCTCTTTGATCGGAGGCGGAGGAGGAGGCTCTTCGATCTCGATCCACTTAATGACGCCACCTCCTTTGCAGCATAGCTTGTCCCTGATCTTTTCAGGACTGCAGCAGACCACTTTGATGATCACCAGGTTGTTCTTCTCGTCGTACCTCTGGTCTCGTATTTCTATTGTTCACAAAATATCCAACCAATACCACAAATCACTCAGTTTACGTCGTTTGTCACAATATTATTGAACCGAACTGGAAGAGAAAAGAGAGACTCACGTGGGAATTTACAGAGAACTTGCTTGACCTTCCTGTAGCATTCCTCACACTGAAGGTCAACCTTCAGAATCATTATAGTCACCTGACATTAATACAATCATTTGCAGAAATTAGATAGATATAGAAAGGAGGTTACTTTCTTTCTTTTTTCTGCAAAACAAAGAGGGCGTGATTAAGAAAGAATTGATCGAGGTTGATGTTTCTGACAGGAGAATGATGGATCGAGTAGTATGTGACAAATTGAAGAAGAAACAAGCCAAAAACTTGAGAATTAAAATAATTCGTAGCAGCCACAAAAAAATACATATTCAGAGGAGCAGAATTGATCAAATGGGTTATCTAGTTATCTATATCATAAGGAATTAAAAAGAAATGGAAAAGCATAAACAACTTTCTAGTGCATAGACAAATATATACCTTCTTTTCCCCCATTGTTGTAGCAGTGAGTGCTCGATCAGATGGGATCTGATGTTCTGAAGAGAGCCTCAGCTAAAATGATTGAATAGGACGGGAGTCAGTCGGTGCATGAGCCGAGTTGCATATAAATTGAGCAACTGGATCTGAGTGGAAGAGAGGAAGAGATAGAAGGAGTATGAGGAGGAGGTTGTTATAAAATTATGACAAATTGTTTCTCAAGAAACAAAAGAGGTGATGGTGCGAGAGCACATGCAATATTTGGGAGAATTATTCTGTGGTGGTTCGGGCATTTAAATTACTCGAATTTGGTGTATAGGGGTAGGGCAATGATAAGATGCCTCAAAAAGGCCTAAGATTTGTGGCATCAATCCTATGTGTCATGCCATGTAAATAAATACAAATTTTTATTTTCAATTCCACATAATATATCTTGTCAAATCATAATCTTACAACACCAATTTACCCTTTTATATTTCCTTTTATATTAATTTAAGGGATATGTCTACAAATTCTTTGACCAATATTTGTCTTCATTTAATTAAATTCTTTCTTATAAATTTTCTTTCAAAATAGCATTAAAGCTCAGATATATATATTCATATGAATATGTATTTTTCACATTATGTTTTCATAATTTAGAGGAACCCAACAAGGTTCGAATTCATATACATGTGTTATGCAAATCTATTGATCGAATTACATGAAATATTTTTTATTCTTGATTGAAGGAAAAAAAAAAATTATTGTTTGAATCTAAGTATGAGTGTATTGAAAAGAAAAAAATAAAAAGCCAAAACTTTTTTTTTTTTTTTGAAAATAAAGCCAAAATGATTTAGAGTCATTAGATTTTAATAGGATAAGATAGTCTACTTATTCAAGTATTACATGACATAATTTGACAAATAGATTATGTGTGTAGGTGATATGACATGACATCTAAGATTAATGCCACAAATCTTAGAGCATCTCTAGCAGTGATGTCAAAAGTAACAAGTCAAATTCAAGTTTGACAGCTTACATGGCAGACGGTCAATTTGCATATCATCCCCTCCATCCATATTTCATTTCATTTCGTTATCCTCTCCTTTTTTAACAAAAGTTATCATTAAACATAATAAAAAAATCATAAAGAATGCCTAAAGAGTTTGAATGTGCATGGGTCCCATTTATAAACAATTCAAAAAAATAAATGACAAATGCTACAGTGCTATATCAAATATAACAAATCTCCTTCATTTGTTATTTCCACTTCAGCTTTAACATATTGGCTGAACCTTCATTTCTGTCAAAACTTACTGTTAGAAATTGTCATCTGTTTATCAATTGACACATCCATTGGAGATGGTCTTAGGCCTCATTGAGACCAACAATTATTTTTCTTCAGCGTAATCAATTTATACCGATAGTACATGATCTCAGCTATAAATGATGAAAAGCATTTCGATATCTCTCCAAGAATTTGTATCTCCGGTGAAGACTTGGGCTTGAAATGTAACATCTTTTTTTCCGGGGAGAATTTTCACCAACTTGTAGCCACCAATGTCATGAAGGAATGCAAAACCTAAAAGAGGATAATACTTTTTGTCATTCTCGAAGGCTGTGATAGCTTTAGGAAGATGCCTCAATTTTTTTAGTTGCTGGATTCCATAGTACTATTATTGCTCTATCATCATTTGTTGGTGCACACGAATCAACGAGGTGAAGAAACACCAAGCCATTACTAGATCCAACAATATCTACATATTTAAATCATTTAAAGTTCTTCAATTTCTACCTTTTGGTTAGGTTTATACTAGAATACTATATTTTCTCTTTGCGAGGTGAAAATATATGCCTCTGTATGAGGTAGAACACTCATGCTTGCATACTTTCTGGTTAAATTGATTTCAAGTTCTTGAATTATACCTCGTGATTAGGTTGACTTGATGTTTTAAGTTTTATATTGTTTAGTTATGTTTATTTTATATTTATTCATAATTTTTGGAATAATTATGTATAATTAATAATGAAAATTTCACAAAATCAGGTAATTTAAATTTGTTTTCTTTCTTGACCTGAAGGGGCAAATTCGAAATAACAAATAGTCAATGGACTACAATTAACAAAGAAAAAGTGACCGGACTACATCCACTATTGAACTACGAAATTGGACCTTGATTTAAATTCCTCTTAAAGATAAGCTACTGTCAAGCATTATGAAACATACTACCAAACATTCTAAAACATACTCCAAAGCAAAACAATCGCTACTGCGAAAGACTATCAAACCTACTAGCAACCAACACAAAATCTACTACCATAAATTATGAATGTTACTGCCAAAAAATACAAAACTTACTGCTAGTCTGTTTAAAAGGTACTACAAATAAATACAAAAATTACTGACAAATAAAACAAAAGCTACTGCCAACCAGAGAAACACATAATATTAACCAAAGAGACTGCAAACCAACCAAAAACCTACTCTCAACCAGAGAGAAAGCTACTATCAACCAATACATAATCTACTCCCAACCTTCAAAACAACTACTACAACAACAGTAATCAAAGAAAGCTACATTCATTAACAAAACAATTCTTCTCGAAATTTTATATTTGGTTCTAAGTGACTCCTACGTGACTCTCCATTATAACTTTTAGCTATCTCACTTTTAAATATAGAGAGCGAGATGAGGCTCTCTATAATTTAAAATATTCCTCTTAAGTTATTTTATGTAATTTATAAATACATTTAAACTATTTAATCTTCATTTAAACAATAATATAAATTCAAAACTAGCTAAAATAGATAGCATTGATGCAGACGTATTTCTAAAGTGACTAGCTAAAATGACTTTTTAGTTACTTTGGCTAAAATTTGACTGAAAAATGGCTAGCATTGCTAAAGATGCTCTTAGGAGTATTGTGCAGCTACTAAAATAAATAAAAAGCTAAACATGCTCTCCAAAATAGCTGAGGAGCCAAAATAGAGAGTCTGCTAAAGATGCTCTAATTGAGTGATCAAAAATTTAAATATCATAGTTGGACAACTTTATCAAATGGAGAACTGACAGGACCCGCCCCGGATTTCACCATGAAATCCGAAATGGCCCTGCGGGGCCCACCTTACAAGAAATTCTACCAATAATTTGGCGGAACTTCCCTTAAAAATGGACTACCCAAAACTTGTAGAAAGACATTTACACTTCTAAACCATCCATCCTTATTCTCCTGGAGCCACCCTACTCCCCAAATCACAACATTTTCCAATTCACATTACACAATTCCCAACTTAATAACATTAATTCCACGGTTATCAGAGCAATTCTAAAACAAAAGGTGTAATAGAATAAAAAGTAAAGAGGGTAAAGGATCGATAAATCCTACAATGCGGAAGCAGTGACAACTATGCCTCAACTCCATGTACGCCCGACCTCAACTAATCTAACCTGCAAACTGGGCATTTGAAACCGAAGGGCCCAGGGGAAAAGTATTGAAAAACACGTTAGTGTGAGTGGACAAAAATAAATAATCAAGATAATTTAAATGAAGCAAACTTGAATACTTGCCCACTTATTTAAATTTATAAAACCTCAATGCATGCAATGTTTATAAAACATATTTCTTTAAACTCAAAATCTCGTGAAAACATACCAGTCCCGCTGGTTAAGAGAAATCAGACTATCCCCGCTAGTCAAAATAAATATAAAATATGGGGAAAGCGTTATCACCATACTATAAAAAGGGAGCCTCCCAGGCTCTTGAGCATCCCATGCTCTTTGCTCAACTCACCCCCAAACACATAGTAAGCGGGGAGGAGTACTAATAGGCTAGCTAGCAATAAAATATATCGACCCAGGTATGGTGGGTTAAAACCACGAAAGTCGAAAATCAGAAAGGCTTCCCCAATATCTCACAAGAAAAGAAATAAGTATATTCCAATGACGTGGGCCTGCACGCCAAAATTATTCACGAATTCTTAAACAAATAGGCGAGAAATAAGATATATAAATAATTTCCTCGAAAATCTCACTTCCGATACTAATCCATGCAGAAAACTCCACATCGACTAATAAAGTATAATATAAATTTTCAGAATTCTCCTCGGAAAATATTATTCGATAAATCACACAAATCACAAATTTAAAATCGAGCGTAGCAGACTTCAATTCGAAAATCCAAACGATATAACAAATAAATATTTAGATCCGATTAATATGCTCAATAATTTAAAACAATAATTTGAATCACAATTCCATTTCCCAAATCACAATCGAGATAGAAAATCAATTTTCGAAGATCATCAATTCAAGTAAAATCCATGAGATAAATTGATATCAAATTCCAAGATCAAACCATATGCTCGAAATGTAATATGATAATTAAATAGAACATTAATTCAAGAAATAAACGCACGCATCACATTTTAAAATAAAAGTCCACTCACAGTATACGGCTAAGATTGCCATTTATTCGAAGTTTCCCCGTGTGATTCCTCCTCACGTCCTGTATATATAACACTCGCTGCAATCCACTTCAAGAGGCTTGGAGGGCTTCAAGATCTTGCCAATGCGCTTCCAATGGACCCTAGATCATGGCCGAAGGTGGTTGGGTTTGCAAGAAACCGGCGTTGACCGATTCTGCAACAGTAAACTTTAAGGTCGTGGTTCCTCGTTTTCCGGCCACGGTACGGTGTTCCACCACAACAGGAGAGTTGACGAAAGGGAGAGGAAGCGAATGGTGGCCGCGGCTCGTCCCTAGGTGGCCGGACGACGGAATTCCAGAGGTGAGTCGAAGAGAGAGAGAGAGATCGCGCGGGAGGAGAGATCGAGAAAGAGAGAGAGAGAGAGAGTTACATGGTGGGTAGGTTTCCGGAAATGGAAACCTACCACAGTAACTTTCCATTTATATAGAAACTTACCATGAACAGTAACTTCGCATATTTCATCCATAACTTTCGCATACAAACTCCAATTTTTACGTACCACATGTGCACGGACTCGATTTAACGTCCTCTACGACTTTTTAGAAGAAAATTTTCTCAAATTTTGACTCGAACAAAAAGTCAACTTTTAGGGCCACTAAAAGTATCAAAACAAAGTAAAAAATGAAAGTAATTGCCGTTTACCGTCCAAATGACTAGTAAACCGGTAAATTGAAATACGGGACGCAAGAAGAACATTGATTATCAAATGGAGAACCTCCCAACAATACTAAATACTTACATATCTTTTGGTCTAATATTAATTTTATTATGTTCACAACACAAATGTTGTCGGAATTGTAAAATGATTGATAATCTTGTAAATGATGTAGTTTTTGAAGTAATTACTACAAATAGAACAAAGGTTACCACTTCTACATCAATTGTCGGGGGTTGTGGTAAAATGTGTAGTCATTGTAATAATCATTTCATTACTGATAAAAACATAAAGATTTACCACTCCGACAACAAGTTTGTTGTCACACTTGTTAAATTGTCTATAAAGTAGTGCATTAGTTTAGGTGGAGTAATTACTACAAATAGAACAAAAGTTACCGCTTTTACATCAATTGACGTGGATTGTGGTAAAATACATGGTCATTGAAGTAATTATTTCATTAATGATAAAAACATAAAGATTTACCACTCCGACAACAAATTAGTTGTCACACATGTTAAATTGTTCATAAACTAGTACATAGGTTGTAGATGGAGTAATTACTACAATTAGAACAAAAATTATCGTTTTTACATCAATTGTTGTAGTTTGTGGTAAATTATGTCAACTGGAAGTAATTACGACTTCGACTATAGAAATTACACAATATATTACTTTAGTTATGCAAGGGAGAACTTCATTACACCAATGAGGACATACGTGGTTTTAGTCAAAATATAATGGTTTACCTATATGATAACACATTGTGGTAACATTTGTAAATTAGTTCAAAACAGTAATAATAAGTTGTACGTGAAGTAGTTACTACATCTAAAACAAATATTATCTATTTTTACATCAATGGTAGTGGATGTCGTAAAATGCATGTAAAAAAAATTATATTTGGTTAAGAAAACTACTAATGATATAATTAATTAGTAATAAAGTCTATTTAACTAATCTAATTTCGGAAATAGATGCACTTTATTATTCCATAATAAAAGATTACATACAAGTTTCTCTCTTCCTCGAGAGAAACCCAAAAACCGGCTTTTCTTCCGTGAGAATTCGACCTCATTCGGCGGCGATCAACGGGTGCTGGCCTCCGGCCTCGCCGTCGTCTTGGGGTCTGCTGCCGGACGGGTATTCGATCCAATATGGTTTCGAGGGTTTCCTTGGATGGTTGCGCTCGATGTAGTCGCAGAAAGCCTAGGTTTGGTTTTTCTGGTCACATCTCGACTGACGACGTGATTGTGCTATGCAAGGCCGACATCATGGGTTCTGCTTCGATGGTGGGCAGAGGATGAGGAGGTGGACCGGCGTGCTTTAGGTCGGCGTTTGCTGTGGTGCGGTTTGGGTCGAAGTGGCAGGAGGTCGCGGTGGAGTAGATCGGGACGGCACTTGAGCGAAGCAGAGCCGGCTGGGTGGAGCTGCTGGGCTTGTGTGTACGACATGTCGTCTGGGGAGGATGGGCTGAGATCAAGTGGGCTTGATGGGCTCTAGAGTTGGACTACTCTTGGGCTGACTATTTTGGGCTAGGATTTTTGCCTTGGGCCTTTACTATGTTTTAGCTGTCTTTTATGATGATTTCCTTGTTTTTAGGAACCTAAGCACTGATGTGCACCAAATATCTCTCTAGTGTCTCTGGAGTAGTACCGAAGGAGGATATCCCCTACCTCTACGTTTTTAAATGTATAATGAGTAGGACTATATGTACGTACCACTTGTGGGTACTACCACTAGCTTCTTGTCTGTCTATGCCCTTAAATGACAGCGGAAGGGTATGTAACGGCCTATTCTGGCTTGTGATGAATATACTTTTCTTTAACTCAAAAAAAAAAAAAAACAACAACAACAACAACTAAACTAATTCTGTGAGCCTAAGTTAGAAGATTTTTGTTTTTAATAAGGAAAAAAATGTAATTGTCAATTGTGTAACTGTCAATTGATAATTAAGCATTAATCAAACATTAATTGGCTAATGATCAAATTAATTAGTAATAAAGACTAAAGACTATTTAACTAATAGTAATTTGGTGAGCCTAGATTAGAAGGTTTTTTTTTATTTTTTTAAAAAAAGGAAAATAGGTAATTATCAATTGATAATCAAACAATAATTGGCTAAGGGCTAAACAGGTTACCAAATTTTAAATATTTTGGAACATTGGATTAGTAATATATCCAATGGTCTAAAATATTTAACAAAATAAATATATGACAAACACTCGGGTACCTAAGAAAATTCTGATCCCACAATATCTACATGAACATCACACCCCTGTGATTTTGAGGAAAGATAAATCTAAACTAGTCACAGGCGTTGCCCAATACCATTTGGTATAGTGGCATAGTCTTCCCTTCGTAAGTAGGAGGTTGTGAGTTCGGTTCGACTCACTAAATACTAGTCGTAGCATTTGAATTGTTTATTTGATAAAAAATAAAATAAAATAAAATAAATCGATTCGACAAGTATTATCACCTAGTCTGAAAGTCCCCTCGAGGAGAACAGAGAGATTAGGATCTGAACGGTGAAGGTGAACAGCAGTAAAATAGGAGCTTTTGATGAGAGCATACTACTTTTTTGATACGCATGTGAACCCAAGTATAGATTTCATGGGTAATTGCGAGAGAATTTCTACTGCATTGGACTCGGGTAACGTTTGTCCTATGTTCATAGTTATTCGATCTATGGAAAATGCATGCCCTATTTAAAGAATGGAAGAAAGAAATATTAGAGAATAGAGGCCTCAGGTTTGAAGTGATCAATGATCGATCAAAAAATTACAATAAACTTCTATCAAGCATTCTCTTCATTTGCATTCTATCTTAACCCAATATTGGCTGGGTTTTCCTAATTCTAGTTGGGTTATGTTTACTTTTCCTATTAACCTTTGACTTTTAATATATTGCCTACAAAAACCTGTTCCAAGATGAAACAAGGAAGATTGATGAAAGAAATCCACATTCATGTTCGATCATCTGGCCACGTTAAGAGAATAAGAGCCATGCATTGACTGCTAACATTCCTTGACGACTGCAATTCAGAGCAACTCATTTCCATCGATCTACTAACTATCGAGTACTGATCTATATACATATTTAAAACCGTACTTGATCGTTCACATCGCAACCAATTGATTCCATTTTCCGATTCCAACTCATCAAGTTCTCTTTTGAACATGAAAAAAAAAAGGTGTTCCTAATTAAGCATCAAATTCTCTCTTTTCATGCAAAAGATTTAAAACCGATGCATGCATTAAAGTGAAATGCCATGCATAAAGGCTCGCTTTCTCTTTTATCCCACTTGTTTTTTACAGCTTCGAGCTTTGCTTTGGCTGTGTTTGTTTGGCTTCAAGGGAAAGCAAATCTCCGACTGGGTATCTTTATTATCTTTAATCTTGCTTTTTCAATTTTTAACTTAGCTATAGCGAACTCCTTTATTTTTCTTTTTATCCCTTCTTTTTCTGTTATGAAAAGTAGATAAAAGTTGCAGTATAGTGGAGGAACGTACTTGGCTTTAGAAGGCAATAATAAGATCATGATTTCTTGTAATTAAGGTGCACCAAAGCCAAGCAACGGGATTAAACAAGTGAATAAGAAGGTAAAAGTAAGCAGGGGGTGTTTCATGGCCTCGATCTATGGTTTAATCCCATGCAGATTAATTAAGAATCGTACACGTTCTTTGTAAACGTGTCATGCAAATTATACAGTCGCATATAAAAGTTAAAGTATCTCTGCTTTTTGGTGGCATATGTATTCTTCTGTATTGGAAGGCTGCGAAAAAACAGAGGCGGGGTAAATCGAGAAATATCATAGGCAAGGCAACTTAATGAAGAAATTCTTCTCTCTCTCTCTCTCTCTCTCTCTCTCTCAACATATATATATGGGTCCTTGACCAAAAACCCCAAAATGAGCTAAAGTTATCCCATTTACCCCAGCAAGAGATTAGATTTTTATTCCCACTTACCCTATTTGAAGTAAAATGACTATTTTTCCCTTAAAGTAATTAATTAATTACATTTGCCACTCTCTCTTCACGATCTACCCCCTCTCTCTCTCCACACGATCTGCTCTCTCTCTCTCTCTCTCTCTCTCTCTCTCTCTCTCTCTCTCTCTCTCTCTTTCTCCGATCTGCTCTCTCTCCGATCTCTTTCTCTCTCGGCTCAGAAAGACGGCGCCGGAAGATTCATCGACGGTAGAAACAGAAACTCGACGAGTTTGATGGTCCGCCGGAATTGTGAGCTCGGAGAGTTGTGGTTCGCCGTCTCCGATTCCAAGCATCGTCGCTACGCGAAGAAGAACTCCCAATCTCCGTCGATGATGCTCGGCCTCTGGAAGGACTTTCCGGCCAAGCTCCACCACAAGGTCTACAAATTCTCAATGTCGCCGGTAACCGCCTCTCCAGCGAAATCAAAACCGGAGCTCATCTTCGGCGAGATTTGGCGCTCGAGCTCGACCTCCGGTGCTCGACACAGGGGGGTGGCAGAGGAAAACGTTGATATGCTATACCGGTGGCAGAGGAAAGCCCATATATCCAACCTATTTGATAACAAAAACGAAACAAGAACGAATTGCCCGTTATCTTACAACGGTCAAAATTGGTTCTTGCTGGGTATGTGTCATCAGAGTTCACCTCAATCCCAAAATTGGGATTCATTGCGATTATGGGAAAATGAAGCAATATTGCTCTGTGTTTTGTGGTAAGAGAAGTTCGTTTGTGATTGCACACTAAAATTGCTTCCGTTGCGTACTATTGATGCAGTCAAGAATGGAATTTTGCTTCGTATTTAGAAAATTGCAGATGGTTCTACATCAGAACTACATAATTGCATGAATTATCCTCCTTTAGTTATTTGCGAAACTTGTTTTATAAATTTTGTTGGATATTGTCTACATATGTGAATCTATGTCTTGATGCAGGTCTATCAAGCAATTGTTGCTTATACAAATAACAACAACTTTGTGTTTTTCTCGCTGTATTGATATTGTTGTTTATAATAAGTTGAAAAACAAGGAAGATGGATATGTGGCTTTCTGGGAATACTATGGAAGATGGAGCCATAGCACTTTTTTTGCGGTAAAATGGGTCAAAAGCCCAAAATGAAAGAAAAATGAAAGAAAAAAAAAAGTTCTATTGGGGCAATAGAGGCTCGTAAAAGGTCTATTGGGGGGCAGTAAACGTCTATTGGGGGGCAATAGACGTTTTGAATTGATGTAATCTCTTCGTTTTTTTTCTTTAATGGAAGTTTTATTTGTTTAATGTAGAAAAATTAGTTCTCATTCCGGTGATCGAAAGTTGTATTGAGGGGCAATAGACGTCTATTGGGGGGCAATACAGGTGTATTGGGGGACAATAGACATCACGTCTATTGGGGGGCAATACATGGCTGATAGACGTCTATTGGGGGGCAATAGGCATCTATTGGGGGCCAATATACATCTATTGGGGGCAATAGACCACTATTGCCCCTCCATTGGGGAGCAATAGACGTTTATTGGGGTAATAAACATGTCCGGCGGCCGGTGACGGGCTCCGGCGAAGTCTCCTATGGTTTCTCTCTCTCTCTCTAAGTAACAAAATGGTGAGGGGTAAAATGGTATTAAAAAAAATTTAAAACAAAAAAAAAATCTTAATGGGGTATTAGGGAAGACTCCCTTAGAGTGTATTGGGTAAGAGAGAATTAAAAAAACTTAATGGGGTAAGTGGGAAAAAAATCCCTAGAAATGGGGTAAATGGACAAAAACCCTATATATATATATATGTTCAAGTAAATCCAAAATATGTGTCTGGCCCAAACTCTAGGTTACTTGACATAGTTGTAATAGGGTTTTGAATTATAAATATTCTTGGAGATATTCATAGATATCCGATTAATTGTACGATTATCTTTCCTTGTACAACTCTGATTCTATATATTGTAATCCTCTATATAAAGAGACCCCTATTATCAATGAAAGTATGACTCAATTCTCTCCCAATTTCAGTTTTCCTTAAACACGTTATCAGCACGAAGCTCTAACCCTGAAATCCCAAAAACCAAAAATTCCTAAAACTCTAGAACACCTTGCCACAGCGAGCCACTACCCTACCACAACGCGCCACACCTTGCCACAGCACGCCACACCGTGCCCCACCTCTAGCCGCACAGCTACCACAGTAGAAACCCTAACTAGAGGTATGTTTTAATTTTTGTTCCTTTTCTCTTCTTTTTCCTCAGGGACTTGCAAACTCCCTTCTTCTACCCCCCCCCTTTCTTTATCATAGGGGATACCTAATTAAGCAGAACTGTAGGGGTTCGTGCTCACTCCAAGCTTGGAGATTATTGAGTCCTCCAAACTTAGAGTTTGTTGAGAAGTTATGATCGACCACAAACACATCATTGTTTCGATCTAATCCAATTCCTCTTGGAATCGGATTTCTTGGAAGCGACTACGCTCATAAATCCCTAATTTCTTGGAAGCGACTACGCTAAGAAATTTTATACGTTTTCATGGTAGCTTTTTCCTTTTCGAAACTAACCCTTTTTCTTGTTCTCTTTCAGGATGAGTAACCTGAACAAATTGGACTTTGCTCCATTGGGAACAACTGGCTCTGGATATCACAGGTGGGTTCGTGATGTTCACCAGCATCTCAATGCCGATGGAATCCTGGATAAGATTCTCGAGCCTAACCAGGACGTGCTAACTGTTGACCAAGCTCAAGATTTAGAAGCAAATAGAGCAGCCGTATAGGCAAATAAGGCGAAAGCCATCATCCTAATGACTCGTTATATAGATGATTCGCTCCAGTACGAGTGTATGAATGAAGAAGACCCCAGAAGGCTGTGGGTCTCATTCGAAGAAAGATTTAGCAACGTCTGTGACTCACTGCTTCCTGAACTAGAAGTGAGATGGCATAGCCTCCGCTTCTGTGATTTCAAGTCAGTTATTGACTACAACTAGGAAGCACTTCGCATTAAATCCTTAATGGAATTTTGTGGAAAATATATCACAGATGCGATGTTGATTGAGATGACTCTCTCTACCTTCCCCGTCTCTGCTTTGATGGTTTCAAAGAACTATCGAATCGATGTTACTGCAGAACGGATCACAAGATTTCATGAGCTCACTGGAGCTATGAATGTCGCTGAAAAGCATGACAACATCCTTGTGAAGAACTATAATTCGAGACCCGTGGGAACAGAGCATATTCTAGAGTCTAATTATAGTCGCGCCCTTGAGGGAGGACGCCAAGAGCAAAACTCTAAGTCTAGGGACAATTTTGGACGTTCTGGTCCATATTCTCGCTCTAATGAGGAAGGTAACCGCCAAAATAGGTGGACACGAAACCGAAGAGGTGGACACGGAAACGTAGAAAGAGAGAGAGAGAGACAGACAGACAGACAGACAGACAACGCCTCTGGCCATGTTGGTGGCCCCACCAACACTAAGAGCCATCCTAATGACGCTTTCAAATCGCCTCAATCAATAGAGGCTGAGCACAGAGATGTATGTTCCTGATGTGGATTATCCGGTTATTGGGCACACATTTGTAGAGCTCGTGAAGAAATTGTCACCGCCTACAAAGCATATTATGAAGCAAGAGAAACTCACTATGTGGAACAAGAAGATCAAGAAGATGATCTAGAGTGAAGGGTTGAAGACTACAAATCTGGCTAGGATCAATAGATCGCCAATTCTGTTTAAATTATTATTTTTCCAAGAAATGTAATAGACAATTGCCATATACTTTGTAATAAATGCCACATAGGCTCATCCAAAATGAGTATGATGTCTAGGAAGGTTTTGAGATAAGTAGTACTTAAGCGAGCTTTGCTCCACCGACATCTCTCTACTCACCTGGTCATATTTATTTTGGAGTTACCGAAAGAAGTCAAACAACTACCTTTGTTTTGCATTAGCTAGCATTTGGATTAGATTCTCCTAATGGTTAAGAGACAATGATGTACTCCGTTGGCTTATGAAAAAAAATTTGAGTTCTTTTCATTATCACTCCATTTTGATTCTGAGCATATTATTTTGTGACTACGATGGCTGGGCCATTAGTATTAATTCAAGGACATGGAATAGCCCAAGTTCCCCTTGCCAAATGGCACCTTGATTACATCACAGAAACTCTCTACGCTCCTAGGGCAAATCGTACCCTATGAATAGCTAACGGATTCCATGCAGAAACTCATGTAGAGAATGAAAATGAGTTCCTTTGCAATACCTTTAATGATTGCATCTTAGAGAAGTTTATGTGTCTCTCTAGTGGACTCTATGTCACTATTCAAGCTATTAAATCCAATAAAGTGATCTTCTTGGATTTAGACACATATTGGCTTTCTCACGACAGGATAGCTCATCTTGGTCATGATATGATGATCCGTCTACTAAAGACTTCACACGGACATCCATTCTCTCGAGCGAAACGAAGCATGAATCAAAAATTGATTCCTGGACTAAGTGTGACCCTCACCGCTGCCCCTGACGCTGCCGCCGTCCACCACCAGCCTAGGGCTAGCACAGTCCCTATCTATGATGCCATGGATGACATCCATCATGGTGATGGCGTCCTAGGTGATGCTACAATCATCAACTTTGCTTAAAATAGCGTTTCAGACGCTCAGGCCCAACCAAAATCCTCATTGGTTGCTTTAAAGCCTCTCTCTCGTTTTACAAAGCATGTTCCTTAGGGAAATTAGGACTGAGACCGTCCTATGCAAAGGATATGAAAATACTCATTATGTTCTTATATAGAATCCATGGGGATTCTGTGGATTGATTCAACCAACTTACGGACGTTTGAATATTTCATGATGTTGGTTGACACATAAACACGTTGGTCATGTGGTGTGCCATTGTCCACCTATAAATGTTGCTTATGCCACACTCCTAGCGCATATCACATGACAACAGTGTTCTAAAACTCGGCCCCCAGGTCGCCTAGGCGCTGGGCGGGCGGCTTTCCGAGTCAAGGAATGCCAAATCGGCTAGGTTGGGCGGGCTGAGGTTAGACGGCCGCCTAGGCGGCCTATGTGGGCGACTAGGCGCTGGGCGGTTGGGCGGTTGGGTGGTTGGGCGATAGTCGGGCTTTCTACGCCGCTTGCAAAGAACGCCGAACATCCAAAACTCACCTTCAAGATCCCAACCATTCACTTTAGGATCCAAATTCCCAATATAAACTCGAGTCATCATCGCTAGACCTGAGAAATCCAAATTCACAGATCAAACTAGGTCTGATCGCGAAACTGAGGTCGCGGTGGAGAAAGCTATAGCTTTCCAAGCTTGACAAAAAGTGTGAAAGGGAAGAGAGAGAGGATTAGAGCTCACCTTGGATAAATTCTTTGGTGTTTGTGTGCGATGGTCGATCGAAGTGAGAAGACTACGAATGAGAGAGAAGCTGGGTTCTGGCCTCGAGTTTGACGATGTACTTTGGTTCTCCAGATTTTTTATTTTTGCCGGTGTCTAATTAATGTTGTTTGTTGGGTGTTTGTGTTGAATAGGGAACCCATCAGGTTATATGTTTTGACTAGCATTGGAATGTGAGAATAAAAAAATATTCTTATTATTCTTATATATAATACATTTATATATATATATATATGGACTAAATACTCGTTACTCCTCATACTTTTCCCTGAAAAACAGTTTGGTCCCTCGCCTTTTAAATTAAACTGAATAGTCCTTATTCTTTCTAATTCTCACATTACAGGTCCAAAATGATCCAAAATGACTATTATACCCCTCATTTCATCTTTTTATTTTTATTTTTATTTTTTTGTCTATTTTTTTAATTTTTCTCCCCTTTTTTATACTCTCTCTCTCTCCCTCCCTCCCTCTCTGCCCCCTCTCCCCCTTCCTAAAAACAAAATCCCTAAAACTCTATCAGCTTTCTCTCTCGCCAGAGCCACTCTCGGCCTTGAATCGGAGCTCAACAGAGAACACAACCATAGCTTCCCTTTTCCAACAGAATCTCATCGTTTCCTCCAAGTCCAGAATTCAAGAACGTGAGCCGAAAGGATTATGCCATGAACTTATATGGTGGTGGTATGGCTCGATTTTTACCGGAGAGTGGAGAATACCTAAGTGCAGAGGCGAGAGCTCCGGCAATGGCGCTGGTGGTGTCGTCCGGCGGTGGTGGGTGACGGGGCTCCTGGGTTTTTCTCCTTCTTGTTTACTGAGTTGAGCCAAGGTGGTGGTGAAGCAAGGAGATCACCGGAAATTGAAGAAAGGTGAGGAGCAGTGGCGCTGGAGCTTGTGGTGTACGTGTGGGGACCGGGATCGACGTATGGCCGTGATTGGCTCGAGTTTAGGTCTAGATTCGATTGGTGATGGTGGCGTTGTGAGATGGTGGCCGGAAGTGGTGGTCTCCGGTGATGGCAGAGGAAGAGTAAAAGAAGAGAGGTCGAGGGAGAGAGAGAGACCGTGCGGCCAGGAGAGAGGGAGAGAAATTCCAGGTTGCCAGTCGAGTTGGGGAGGTTGGGGTGGAGCCGATTTCAGGAGCAGCTTGTCGAGATTGAAAAGAGAGAGAGAGAGAGAGAGAGCCGCGGTGGCCTTGGTTTCATGGTAGAGGCTGGGGTGGGACACGTCGGGAACGTTGACGGTGACGGAATGGCCGCGGCGGGAGGCGGTCTCGTGAGCGTAGAGGGCCAAGAGGACGACCTCAAAGTCAGCGAGGGGGATGCGGGAGAGGTAGAGGCCGGCGATGAGGGGGAGGAAGCAGAGGACGAGGATGTGTCGGTGTCGTGGAGGAGGGAACGGGCGGTGGTGTGGGAGGTAGAGGGATTGGATTGCCGCTGCTTAGGGTAGAGAGAGAGAGAGAGAGAGAGAATAAAAAAACAGAGAGAAAAACAAAAAAGAGGAATACGTTAAAAAAATAGATAAAAAAAGAAAAATAAAAATAAAAAGATGAAATGAGGGGTATAATAGTCATTTTGAATCATTTTGGACATGTTATGTGAGAATTAGAAAGAATAAGGACTATTCAGTTTAATTTAAAAGGCGAGGGACCAAACTGTTTTTCAGGGAAAGTATGAGGAGTAACGAGTATTTAGTCATATATATATATATCTTTTAAGTCTATGTATAGTTTCTTCTCAAAAGACAAAAGTCTATATATAAATATATACTCTTATTTATATTTTTATATGAATAAAAATAAATTAAAATTAAAAAAAAGGCTAAATACTGGTTACTACCTTGTACTTTAGGTCTAAAATCAATTCAGTCCCTGAACTTCTAATTTCATCAGAAACACCCCTGCACTATTTTATTCTCATCCAATTAATCACTCTGTCAATAGTCGGTTAACTGGAGGCGTTAATTCGCTGATGTGGCATGCCAATTCAGCTCATGTGGGGCTCACATGCAAGTAAAATGCCCAAATTAGCCCTAGCTCACTTTTACCCTTTTTTTTTCGTCTTCTTCTAGAACTTAATTGTTTCAAAAACAGTTGATCCATCATCCAAAAATTTTAACGAACCCAGAAAAGAATGAAATTACTCTAGTTCCTGATTTGAGCATTTTTCATTCGCCTATCGCGTAACAATCAACACGGTCATCAAAGATGAGTAGTATTTACGTCCCGGTTTATCGTACCTCGGGGATTACGAGCTAGCTAAGAATCATATGGTTCTAGGTCACCGAAAATCACTTACACAAACAAATAAAAATAGAAAAAATGCTAAACAAGGCACCGAGCCTCATTCAAGCATAACTTTGCATCACACAAAGTCACATAGACGGCCTTGCACCAAGCAAGGCCTAGATAGGGCCGTGAAACACACAAAAGTGTTTGTAATGCTCACGCCCACATGGATTTACAAATGAATGGTAGTGGGAAAGTCACAATGTTTTTTTTTTTTTTTTCATAAATGATAAATAAACTAACTAACTACGACATAAAAATAAGATAGATAGAAGGATGGGATGCATCGCATCAAGGGTCACCATGGAATTCAAGGTTCTCCACACAAATCTAAAATCATATGGAATGACGATGATTAATTCAAATGATGCTTCAAATATTTTGTTGGATTTCCATTTAGCATTAAGAGGTCGAAAAGAAAGCTAAATTGATTGTCATAAAATAGTAGTCAAACCCTAAGCAAAAACAAGAAGAAGAAAGAATACTTAGTTTTGGGCTACCCTATACTAGTCTCAAACCTTATGCTTTGTTAGGGCCATAAGTGCTCAAAACTAAATGCTTTAGGTTTCGACAATCGATTGTAACACACTCTAGCAACTATCACCACAAATAATAAGGTCGAAAAGAGTACTTGTGATAACAATTACCCTACCCAACAATTCCGAATACTATTTCGACAATCAAGGGTAATAATACTCAAAATTGGGTGACTTGAGAACCACAATCTAAGAAATCCAAATGGAAATAGAGATATGCAATGGGCAAATTAATTCCACCATACTCATGCCATAATCTAAATTGAAATATAAATTCCCCAATTTAATATTCTAATTCCAACACACCAAACATAGATTAAGGAGGGGAAAACCTAAACCATACATCTAGAGTGAAGAAATTAAAGCAAGAGTACACAAATCATATGAATAAACATCAATTTTATTAATTCCTCAACAAAACCATATAAAACTAAACTTGGGTTTCAAAACCCTAAAACCATGAGAGGTCACACACAAGTATATATCAATACACATCAAACAACACCATAAGCAAGAAATAAGAGAGAGAAAGAAGAGGGAAAGAGAGGAGAAATCCATGAAATTTAAGGCAAAGCTTGTCACTAGCTATTGCCATAACTTCATGGCTTCTCTTGCTACCCTTATGAAGCCATGGTGTAGAGATGGTGGCCTAGATACCGGAAATGTGTGTGCCTCCTCCTTGTGCAAGCTTACATGTGAAGAATGGGGGATGAAAAAGAGGTGAGAAGGGAGAGAAGTCCCCAAATTCGGCCAAAAAGCCTAGGGTGAAGAAAAATGGGTCTTAAGCTTCTGCAATGTGTGTGCAAAGGTGTTTAAATACCCCATTGAGTTCAAGGGTCAAGATTAGACTTGTACGCTAGATCCAAGGGCTCAAAAACAAGTAGAAAATAGGTAAAATGAAAAGACTAAAACAACCTAATAAAAATGTAGAGAATTAGAAGTTTAGAAAACATTTTAGAAAATATAAAGAAAACCGGAGGGCAAAAGTATAAGTGAGTGTGTGCCTAGTGTGAACACAAATAAATATCTTCATCCACATGTGTGATGTGTGTGAGGTGTGGTCCACTATTATTATTGTCATTACATCCATTTTGAATTTGAAATTTAAATACAAATTAAGATGCAATACAAATAGGCTTGGGTCTTCACTTGTGCTTCTTTGGTCTTGGGCCTTGAACTTCATGCTATCGGGCCAGGTTGACTTGGTTGACCCGATGGTCAACCAGTTGACTTTTGTCCTTTAGTCAGAAGTTGACTTTTCACTCGAAATCGCTCTTTGATTCATCTTTTCCCTCTCTTGACCATAATTTCCTACAAATGAAGAAAACAAAGTAATACTACAAAATAATGCTCGAGTATTCGCTAATTTCAAGGTAATTAAGGTTAGAAACACACGTAAATTACGTGTGAATCAGATCCATACAAGCTTCAACACTGATGACTCTAAGAAAATTTCCTTAATCCCAATCACTGGCGACTAGCACCAGTGCACCACCCTCAAGGATGGGAGCGGTAACCGGTGGTGCTGGAGCAAAATCCCAACCATCTCACGCAACTGGTCGTCGAATTTCTCGTCGTCGTCTCGAATGTCAGATTTCTTTGTTGACCCTTCTCCTTCCTTCTCGACTGTGCTGAATCGGTTTTCCTTCGAATCAATCAACCTCTTTCACTTCTCTAACGAATTCAACCCTCCTCTAGTTCTGATAAACCTCTTCGACTCTCAGCCTCTCTTCGAATTGCACCTCCTCATAACGATTCTATCGCCGACACTCTCACTGACTTTGAAGTCCGATGATTCCCATTCGTGGTTTGCCATGGCCATAGCGATGAGCTTGGCGACGAAGAAACAGAGGATAAGCGCCATCAACGCTGTCCAAAACAAGTCATGAACAAGGTCCATATCCGATCACCGCAAGTCCAAAATACTCGCTTAGATAGGACCCATTGCAATTTCTCTATGAATTGGTATGGTTTAAGTGATTGGTACTTCAATTTGATGGTGTTTTGGTTGGTTGGATGATATGAGAGACCAATTTGATATGAAAGATTTGTTCTTTCACATTTCTGCAGGCTTGGGTTTTCTCATTGTTTAAGAAATTTTGTGAAAGATGTGAATTGATGGTCTAAATTTGTGGTAGAAAGGGCTTTCAGGTTCAATTTTTTGGTTTGGATAGAGAAATTAGAAAAACTGAGAGCAAAAATGGCTCGTCTGTTCCGATCCAAATCTTGCGGACTCGTCGGACTCACCAAGTTCACCGTTGCTCCTCCGACTCGGTTTTGCCAAAACCATGAAGACGAAACAGAGAGAGAAGAAGAAGATGACGAGGAAGACGAAAAAGGGTCTGAATTTGATGAAGAAGACGAAGAAGAATTGTGTGAAGTGTCGACCCCATTTATCAATCTGGTGAGCAGAGCCAATGGGACTCATAAAGGTCGAGACTTTTACACTGGGCAAAACAACCAATTTGCGATTATGGATATTCTGGGTTTCTGGGTTTGCCTATTGAGCTTGAGCCTGAGGTTCCCAGGAAGACACCTAGTATATCTGGGTCCGGATGAGTTCGACAACCCGACGTACGTGGACAACGATTTTAAGGTCGATGACACTAGCGGAGGATGTAGATTTTGGGGGTTTTTGGTGAAATCAGGGGGAACAGAGAGTCAAGGTTAATTTGGGGATTTTCCCTTGCATATGGACCCCACAAGAGCTGTGTTGGCATGCCGTATCATCAAGTTAACGCCTCAAGTTAACGGACTGATCTATTGGAAGATAAATAATAGTGCAGAGGTGTTTCTGATGAAATTAGAAGTTCAGGGACTGAATTGATTTTGGACCTAAAGTACAAGGTAGTAACCAGTATTTAGCCCTTAAAAAAACTAAAACCGCCTAGGCGCAAGTCCCTTGGCCACCGCCCGACTAGCACCTAGCGATTTTTCGAACCTTGCATGAGAACGAGCTCACTCCATGGATCATCCTATTCAGTCAATTGGATTTGACAATGCTAGAGGGTTTACATCGAAGACTTTCGATGGTTATTGCAATGGGACTGATGTTGGACATCATATTCCCATGAACACACCCAAATGGTCTGGTGGAAACGACTACGATGGTAGCCCGGATATTAGTAATGCGCACCAATCTCCTTATATCCGCTTGAGGTGATGCAATATCGCATGCAGCTATGCTAATTCGTCTACGACCCACCGCCACTCAATCTACCTCTGCATTACAGCTAGTGACTGGGTACAAGTATCATACTTACGCATATTTGAGTGTGCCAATTGCGCCGCCACAGCGCTCTATGATGGGTCCTTACAGACGAATGGGCAACTACGTTGGATTTGAGACTCCAACAATCGTCTGCCACTTAATGCCCTTGCAAGGCGATCTCCTTACCGCTAGATTTGCGGATTGTCACTTTGATGAAACAGTCTTCCCGTCGTTAGGGGGAGATAAGAACACTAATGACGTTCAGCAGGAATGACAGGAATTGTCGTAGTCTATCCCCACTATGTCTCATCTCGATCCCTGTTAAAGTGACGAGATCACACATCTGCTGCAAATATGCCTGCAAGGAAGGACGTCCCTACGAGAGGACGTAGCGCCACCCTACACGGAGGTAGGTATGGCGCCAACGCCAAAGAGAGTGGCACTCTGGTGTTATAGGCCATGGCCCCAGGTAGGATGCATGGGAGGCCCGTGAGTTTGAAGGATACTTTGGCACATTTCAATCCTTTGATCATCAAGACTCAAAATCAATCCGTCTCATGAGAATCTTCCGGATTATAGTTATCGTTGGGGGACGCCTCAACGTCAGAACATATTCCTGAGAATATAGAGCTCTTTGAAAATTACACTAGTGTACATGAGACGTGGGATAGAAACTCCATTATAATTGATGATGTAGTCGTGCATTTCATTGCGCATGAGTTTGTTGAGTCTGATAATATCGAACCACGCTCCGTTAATGAATGAATACCAACGTAGAGAAATTTGGCATAAATGGAAAGATGCGATCCAGGTTAAGTTGGATTCTCTAACGAAGAGGAAGGTTTTCGAGCCAGTGATGCCAACACCTCCTAACATAAAACCTGTTGACTAATGGGTCTTCGTTAGAAAGCGTGATGAGAAAAACACATAGTAATCTCGGCTTATGGCGCAAGGTTTCTCACAAAACACCCTGGAATCGACTACGATGAGACATATTCTCTCGTAATGGATGTCATTGCACTCTACTACCCTGTCAATTTGGTAGTTTCCAAATAACTGAACATGCAGCTTACGAATGTAGTCACTACGTATCTCCATGTGGATCTAAATACGAAATATACATGAAGGTTCATGGTGAACTTCATTTACCCAAGTCAAGTGGCTCTAGACCACGGAGTGCGTTTACAAAGAGGTTGAAACGCTAACTAAAGTGACTACTTGATTGGGAAGAGATATGCCCACGCGTTTCCATAACAAGTTCTATCGCGGTTCATGTTGGACATGATCTTCATTGGAAACCCTTAAAGAGTTAAGGGAAACCGCCGAACACTTGAAATTTGAGTTTGAGATGAAGGATTTTGGGAGAACATGATTATCTCTCGGTTTGGAACTTGAGCATCGTGTTGATAGATGCTTAGGCATTTTGACAAGATCAAACCTTCAACCACCCCCATGATCGTCCATAGTCTTGATCCTAAAAAGGATCCTCTTCGTCCAAAGGATGATAACGAAGACGTGCTAAAGGCAAAAGTGTCATGCTTAAGTACAATAGGTACATTATTGTACTTAGCTCAATGCACAAGACCGAACATCTCATTTGCCATGAACTTGTTAGGTAGATATAGATTTGCGCCAACGCGACGCCATTGGATTGATGTAAAAGATATCTTTCGGTACTTGAGATGTACGCTTGATATGGGCTTGTTCTATCCCTATAGAGAGATGATGGATTTGGACCGATCACACACCAGGAATGCCGCCAACACTGGCCTGCGTCCACTATCGCCATCCTAAAACGACATGTGTTTTGGAAGGTTTTACTGGGTATCTCACTGATCCACACAAAGGTCATTTCCAAACTGGTTAAGTGTTCACCATTGGTAAAGACCGTGATATCTTGGAGGTCTACAGAATAGACCCTAGTCGCTATATCTTCGAACAATGCAGAGATTATTGCTCTTCACGAAGCAATTTGTGAATGTATATGGATTGGATCCATAATTCCGCATGTTCGAACAATTGTGGTTTGAAGTCTACCACAGATGAGCCTACGAGCATTTAGGATAATGCTGCTTGTTTTGAATAAATGAAGCAAGGCTACATCAAAAGCAACAACACCAAACATAATCAACAACAACAGACTCTTCTCAAGATCAAAGTGAACTAGGTTCAATATGATCAGGACAGTGTGGCAGACTTGCTCACTAAGTCATTGCCTAAATTCCACTTTCGAGAAACATGGTGGTAGCATCATTTGTGGAAGTTATCCGAACTCTCATGACCGTTGTCATCAGGGGGAGATGCAGACATCAGGGGGAGATGTCTACATGTATAGTCTTGAAACGTGAAGGGTCTGTTGTGCTCTTTTTTCCCTTCGACTGAGGTTATTTTTGTCCCACTGGGTTTTTGTTACTCGGCAAGATTTTTAATGAGGCAACGAGAGGAGCACCACGTTTGGGAGACACAAGGGGGAGTGTTCAAGTAAATCCAGAATATGTGTCTGGCCCAAATTCTAGGTTACTTGACCTAATTGTAATAGGGTTTTGAATTATAGATATTCTAGGAGATATTCATAGATATCCGATTAATTGTACGATTATCTTTCCTTGTACAACTCTGATTCTATGTCTTGTAATCCTCTATATAAAGAGACCCCTATTATTAATGAAAGTACGACTCAATTCTCTCCCAATTTCAGTTTTCCTTAAACAATATATATATATATATATATATATATATATATATATAGTTAATTACTGTTTACTCCCTATACTTATAGGGTTTCGTCGTTTCAATCCCTGACCTTCGAATTTCACCTAAAAAGTCCCTGAACTCTTAATTTCCTCCCAATTAGTCCCTGCCGTCAACTTTCTGTCAAAGATCTCGTTATTTTGCTGACGTGGCATTAATTTCACGCTAAAATGTCTATTATACCCTTATTTACTCTTTTAAAAAAAAAAAATTATTTTCTCTCCTTTTTTTTTTTGTCTTTTTCTTTTTACCTCTTCTTCTTCCAGCTCTCTCCCCTCCTCTTTTTATCTCCGCCATCACCCCAATATGAATGGCTAAGCCAGCCACCCAAGTCCTCTACCTCTAACGAGCACACCTCGTGCTTGTCGCCGCCAATAGAGAATCCAATATGTGTGTCCGATCGGGGTCGATCAATTTGACCCGATCTTAATCAACCCAGATCCAAGAATCCTCTCTTCCACCACCATGGCCCCAGAGCCCCCGTCATTGCTCCGATCAAAAACAAATGGTGGCTTCCTCGTTCTGCCCGCCCAACAAGGTCATGATCTATGAAGATCGCCAGTCCCGGTGCGTCAGTGAGCGCTCGTTCCGGTCCGAGGTCAAGTTGATCAGGCTCCACCGCGACCGAATCGTAGTTGTTCTTCTCCACAAGATCGTCGTCTTCAATTTCAACGATTAGAAGCCGTTTGATAATATTGTGACCGTGGAAAACCCTAAGGGACTGTGTGAGGTCGAGCAAAAGTACGGGCCGGCGGTGTTGGCGTGTCCGGGGCTCCACCAGGGTCAAATTCGGGTCGAGCATTCGGGTGAGGATTCTTGGATTGGAGATCATCTTGGGTTTGGTTTTGGGAGATCATTTAGTGGTGTATGTGTTAAAGATTTGGAAGGTCTGTGAGCTGTAGTACATAATCACAGCAGCTCCGGCCAAATATGTAGTACATAATCACAACAGCTCCGGCGGCGGTCGTCATTGTCCCCACCGCCATCAGATCGAAGCGCCGATCAGGTATCTATATATCTTCGTTTTTGTTTCCGATTGCCATTTGATCTGAGCTTCATTTGCTTTTATCTGGTGCAACGAGAATGAGAAGAACGGATTCATCAACCTCATCTGTCCCTATCTCAGGTAATTCAATTATGCTTCCTCTCTCCTCATTTCAATTTCTCTGCTTTTCTCTGTCATTATGTGATTCTAGGATCTGGTTTGTGTAGATGTGAATATGAAATGGTTAATTTGTATTGTATGAATCTGAATTTGTTATAGGTTTTTTCTTTATAGCACCGGCCTGGTTTTGGTTTGTGAATTTGTGATCTGAAGCATTTGTTTGGCTTTGTTCTTCTTGTGTGGTATTGGATTTGCTATTGGGATATTGTATTACATTTTATAGATTTGAGATGATTGTTGCTTCATTTATTGGTTTGGTTGCGATTAAGTTATAGACGTGAGTTCAGCTTGTTTTTACTTTTCTCTTGCAGATGGTGGAGCTGGTGGGTGGCGTTGGCGTTTGTGAAGGAGGAGAGTAGGAGATAAACAGAGGATGAGATAGAGATGGAAGAAGAAGAAGAAGAGGTAAAGAGAAAAAATAAAAAATAAAGAGAATTGTTTTTTAAGTGAGGATAAAATAGAAATTTTGGCATAAAATGGCTGCCACGTCAGCAATTTAACGAGAATTTGGACGGAGCTTGACGGCAGGGACGAATTGGGAGGAAATTGAGAGTTCAGGGACTTTTTAGGTGAAATTCGAAGGTCAAGGACTGAAACGATGAAACCCTATAAGTATAGGGAGTAACCAGTATTTAATCCATATATATATAAGTGCAAAGCCAATGCTTGGTTAAGATATAATGCAAATTAATGAAGTTAACCAGAGAATGCTTGATTAAATGTGTAATGAACTTCTATTAACATATCTTCAGCCACAACCACAAACACTCAAAAGAGAATGCTTGCACCTTAAGAATATAAATCTTACTACTTAATCTCAATCTGCATTATTGAGGAGATACTAAAAACATTTATTTATAGCAGTCTAGTGGATTTTTTCCTATCTAGTTTAGCATTTGGTCTTGGTTTTTGTCGGCTTATTTCTCAGTGTCTCTAGTTGTACACCAATTGAGGTCTCTAGGCGACTAGATTTACTGTTTTGAGAGTTAGGTTGGGAGGGTCGGGTCCTTCTATTTCCAACGTAGTACCAAAGGAGGATCCCGCTATGTCTACATATTTGATTGTACAATGAGTAAATCTATTTCCAATGTACCACTGTGGGTACTGTCATTATCTTCTTATTTGTCTATAGATAGCAGCGGAATGATATGTAATGGCCTATTCTGGTTTGTGATGAATATATTTTTTCGCCCTTTAGGCTCGATTAAAAAAAAAAATCAGATGAATTGGAACGATGCAGAGAAGATAAACACTGCTAGCTCCTGCACAAGGATGACATGCATAATCGATAAATAATCCCAAATCCATAAGTTTTGTGTCTGGTCGATCAATTTTTTGTTTGCATATATAGCCCACCGTTTTAAATGATAGGGATGTAAACTTTGACGAGAGTAGTAGCAAACTAGCAATAACGAAGTTCCTGTTGTGCTTTTACTATAGAGCAGCATTCAAATACTTTAGAAAGTTAATTACATTACAAATTGATATAGGGAAAATCGTCCGTACAGTATCTGACCTTTGTCCCATTCTAAACTTCAGTACCTCACGTTCAGAAAATATCAGAACGGTACCTGAGGTTTTGACCCCGACCGAAGAATGGTACTTGGAGCCGTTAGCTCCATTACGGAAGCTGACAGCTGGCATATTTTGATAAGTAAATGACCAATTTACCCTTTGTTTTTTGTTTTACTTAATTATCTTCATATAATAAAAAATAAAAATAAAAAAGTAAAAGAAATTTTTGTTTATTATTTTTTTTTTTTGGGATGCCAGAATTGCTCCGCCTCCGGCGCCCCCAGTCGGTGCCGTACATTCATAGACTACTTCCTCTTCTTCCTTTACTCCAAGAAGCTCGGGAATGCAAAAGAAGAATTTTGACCATCACCTCCTACTTCGTTCTAGTTCCTTCTTTCTTACTTCTTCTTCATTTCAATCATCTTTTTCACTTCCCAGAGATCAGAAATCACAGTTCTTGGCAAGGAAACTAGTGCAGCTACTTGATTGTACATTCTTGATTTCTATTCAAAGTTGAATGCTTTTGGGTTTGTTTGTGAAAATATGTGTGATAAAGATTTCTGGGTGGTCATCTTTGTTGTTGGGTTTTGCTTCCAAGCTCGGGTTTTAAGCTCTCAGAACCTGACCTGCAATCTGATTGAGGGTTAAACTCTTTCTCACAATTAAGAAAACTGCAATCCAGTTTGCACCAACATAATTACACGACATGCGGAAGCTGCAATGCATAAATTGGAAAGGAAAATTAGGGAAACAAAATTGCTCATGGAACATGAAACAGAGAGCCCTCAATCTTTCTCACAATTTCCTTAAAAACTCACTTCCTGCCTCACTGTTCCAATTCAAACCCAGCAACATATTGATGGCAATTATCTCAACATCGCGTGGATTGATCTTCACAGTACCCAATTCTTCCCTCTTTCTCATAGCTTCCAAATCAGCTTCTGAGGGTGGCAACAATGGAAGCCATGGCCTTCTGGAATCATGTCGAATTGAGCTGGCGATCTGAGACGCGGTCAGTGAGCTTATCGAAGGCTTTGCTCTGTTGCTGCAAGCCCTTGGAGTCCTCGATCGTATCAATTCCTTCTTCGAGTCAGTGAAGGCTGGGTCCGATCTGAGAGACTGCAATGATACCGATGGCTCCATTAAGACTGAATTGAGATTTGGATTCGAGAGAGAGAGAGATCGAAGTTGTTGTCGGAGTTTAGGTCGGTGAAGGCTGAGTCCAATTTGAGAGACGGTGGCGAGCTTGAGACCGAGGAGATTTGAATGAGAGAGAGAGAGAGAGAGAGAGAGAGAGAGAGTAACAGTAGGGAGAAAGAAAAAGAAATAGAAAAAGATGAATTAGATAAAATAAAAAATTGGATTAAGACATGAAAAGACAAAAATATCTTTCAATTGTCAGCTTCCGTAACGGAGCTAACGGCTCCAGGTACCATTCTTCGGTCGGGGTCAGAATCTCAGGTACCGTTCTGATATTTTCTGAACGTGAGATACTGAAGTTTAGAATGGGGCAAAAGTCAGGTACTATACGGACGATTTTCCCATTGATATAACACAAACTAGTTTAGTTAATGGAACATTATAAGAGGAATAAGAAACAAGCTACCTCTAGCTAGGCAAAAGTAACTAGCAGCACGTATAACATATGGAATAATACTCCGACCGGAAAAGAGAAGGAAAAAAAAAAACTAATATTGGAGTGATTGATATATTCAAATTCAACGTAATTAAATTAAATAGTAGCAAGATGTACACCTTAATATGTAAGAGCCTAATCTGCAACTTCTTCCGTCTGTCTAGACTGGAAGAAGGTCCTCCATAAAATAAATGTTGGAAATATTTATCATTCTCTACAATAACTCTCCGCTTCTGGCTCACAGGGTCATACAAGAACTTCACCGTCTTCAAAGAAATTGATCCTTCCAACTACCAACGATTTCTGCTACCGATAAGCATTTGATTACAACTTGTATAGTCCACTTCATTTGTGTACCTTCAATCTTATTAGAGTTCTCTGAGATCACCCAAATCTCATAGAGCAAACTATCACGATATAGAAATGCAGGTGAGTTTTTCCATGAAAGCAGTCGAATAGTTTCTCCTCTCTCCGGTGGTAACGGTATGACTTTGAAGACCTCAGCACTCAAGTCGAATGACAACATAGAGTAGATTGATCTATTATCAATTCCTCCCACCAATGAATACAGCACCCCATTCAGTGTAATCAATTTATAATGATAATACAGAGAGTGTTTGTAAGCTAGCTCCACAGGACGTAAAACCTTCTACATCTCTCCAAGAATTCGTACTTCCGGTGAAGACTTGGGCTTGAAATGTAACATCTTCGTTTCCGGGGAGAATTTTCACCAACTTGTAGTGATCACCAATGCCATGAAGGAATACAAAACCTAAAAGAGGATAATAATTATCTTATTCTCCATGGCTGCTACAGCTTTAGGAAGACAGCCTGTATCGTTTCGTTGCTGGATTCCATACTATTATTGCTGTAACATCCGAAGTTGGTGCACTCAAATCAAAGAGGGCAAGACACACTAAGCCATTACTAGATCCAACAATATCTATGGAGATATTACACGTACGAGCTGATGTTCAGGAAAGACAAATCCGAACTACTCGATCAAAGGCTTTGCTCCATCTCATAGCAAATTTATTCGATAGTTATTATCAGCTCTATAAGTCCTCTTGAGGAGGAGAGAAAGATTAGGATCTGACCAGTGAAGGTGAACAGCAGTAATTAAAATAAGAACTTTTGACGAGAGCATACCAGTCCTTTGATACGCGTTTGAACCTAAGTAAAGACTTGACGGGTAATTTCGAGAGAATTTCTACCCCATTAAACTCCGGTAACGCTTGTTCTATTTCCATTGTCAATAAAGAAGAGTAGAGTAGAGAGCGTCAGGTTTGAAGTGATAAATCTTATGAGATCAAACAATCACAATAAGAATTCTGTGATTTTATTTTTCTATGTCTTGCAGGTTTTTATAAGCAATACACATTTAATCAAACTAAAAAATAAACATGGATTAGTAAACTCAATCAAACTAGGAACGATCTTCATCTCTAGCTAGCAGCAAGCTGGGGTTTGTTGATCGTGGTCTTTGAATTAGGATGCTTATATAAAACGTTCTGCTAGAGTTCCTTCCTAGCCGCGTTTTTGATTTGGCTTATCGGCGACAGATCGAGATTCTGTGCGGGGATCCAGCGGGTTCGGGTCGCTGGTTGTTGCGACTGATTCTCGAGTAGCAGCTCCCCGCTTCTGCCAATGGTGTGGCGGCGGCGGCCTCAGGAGCTCAGACGGTGGAGGCGGTCCAGTTCGGGTGGCAGGGGAGATGGGTTGTTCTGGGCTTGGTCTTTGGGTCGGGCTCAGAGTGGCCTGATTCCTTGGATCCAAAACAGGGGTATGGACAATGGGTTTGGGTTTAGGCTTTGGGCCTGCTACCTGACCTCATTTTTTTGCTTCCGTTTTTAGGCTTTTCAAGTCTAGCATTTGCGGAAATAGCTTCTAGGAGTTTTCTAAGATCTTTCTATATTTCATTTGTAACACATTTGCCTGTAGGTAAGCGAGGTGTAGTTGAATGATTTTTCATTTGTACCACAATAGTTTCTATGCGATTGTCCGTTGTTTTATAATGAGCTCCAGGCCTGGATAGAAGATTGGTTGTTCCAATGTTCCTCCGCCACGACTCTGTTTTTAACATTTGTAGACTAGAACTATAGCGACTGCTGATCTAATAATATCTTAAAGAAGAAGAAAAAATTGTGGAACCTCCCTTTTTCCTGTTCTACAAAATGTCTATGAAACATGAAGTTGAAGAGGTAAGCTATGAGGTATTTGCCTATCCAGTATGTATTCAAAGATATATATACTTCTCATGCACTCTTCAATCGATGTGCATCATGCCCTAAATATGTTAGCAACAAAGCAAAAGGGGCTTACATGGTTGACAACATATTTTTCAAATCTATAGTTTGTTTAAAATGTATGTAAAGCTATTCCATATACGCGAACGATATGGTTGACAAATAAATACATTTATATTATAAGCAATGGTATCACATAAACTACTAAGGAGTTGACAAATAAATATATTTATATTATAAGCAATGGAATCACATAAACTACTAAGAAGCTCTTTGAATTGTATGTGCTTCATATCTGAAAAGATCAAATATCAGATTTGTAATTGTGGATAGGACCCTATCAAGATATTAAAGAATCAATCAATTTTTGCCTTTAGGGACCATTCAATTATGGAGAACAGCCGGTTGGCTCTGATTTAATTGAAAAAAAAATTGTGTGTGTATCTATCTATACTATTATTAAGAGAATAGTGTTTGTTAGCTAAAAGAGAAATTTTTTATTGAAATAGCCCTCAAATATTAAAAAAGTTTAAAAAATTTTAATGTGCAAGGATAAAATTGTGAATTACAAAAGGAAAAAAGATAAAGAAAAATATAAAAATAAGCATTATCCATCTACTCTCCCAAACTGTTACTGCCACCCACTAACTTCAACTGTTCCCCCTATTCGACTACTAAAAATTGGTTTCATTATTTAAAATTTTTTTTTTTCAAAATTAAATGCACAATGTTTATTCTTTTTTTTGGGGTTGTGGGTTCTTTTTTTGTTTATTCTTTTAATAAAAATATATTTTGTAAATGTCATAATTGTCCTTATAATTTAATTAAGGGTGTTGCTATTCGCACCACCAATTTTTTCTATTCACACACCCCCTCTATTTTTTCATTACTTTAATGCAATTTTTTTTTTTTACAAATTACCCTAACTACCCTTTCTTGCAATTCTTTTTCTTTTTTCTTTTTTTTTATTGGCAAGTCAATCATCCCCAAATCCTAAACCCTTATTTTTCGGCAGACACAAAGAACTTCAAGACTCTTTACAATTTTCTCTTTTCTTTTCCATCAAGAACTTCTCTAGCATAGTCATTCTATCTCTCTAACGTGTTGCTTTGAGGTTTAATTATGGTAGAACAAGCAATTTTAGACCCATCTTTGGAGAAAATTTTACATTTGATTTGCAATAGAGACATGGAAGAAAAATATGAGGTTAGTGATCATTCGAGCCCCTATTCATCATTCCTTGTAAAATTCTACTAAAATTATTTGGTGTATTTCAATCAATCGCTCTCCGCTAAAAAGATCAATTTCTCAGCGATTTGGTGGACTGAGAGCTTTAAATTTGTGCGTTCTGTTCGTCTTAGTTTGATTTTGGTATGGCTTGCTTGCTAATCATGGTTTTGATTTGAGTTGATTAATAATTTTGAAATTGTTGACGTTTTGATTTCATTTTGACTTATGTCATATCATCACTGTGCAGAATGCTTTTTCACTGGGAATGGTATCTTGAATCAACGTTGTTTAATCAGATGTGAGAGGTTTTGGATCTCCTTTAGTTTAGGTTATATGTTTATACATTTCTTCAGTTTTGTATAGCAATCATGACATATCTAAATCCCCAAAATCAGTTACATCGGGATTTTTCATCTGAGCCCTAAACTTTGCCACACTAATTGTAGAATTTTTGATAGATTGCACTTTGTTCTGCCCATCATTTTTTTCCTAAATCAGCAATGACATTCACAAGAAAAAAAATTAGTTTATTGTATAATGATGTTTAATTCATGATTGACTTGCCAAATAAAAATAAAAAATAAACATAATTACAAGAGAGGGTAGTTAGGGTAATTTGTAAAAAAAATTATATTAAAGTAATGGAAAAATAGAGGGGGTGTGTGAATGTGTGAATAGCACCACCCTTTAATTAATTATCAAAGTTTATTAATTTTATAAGGTCATTTCTGTTAAAATTTTAAATTATGACTACCAAACCCTTTTTTTTTTTTTGAATAGAAGTTTTTTTTATTTTTTTTTATTTTTAAAAGAGGATTGATTGTTCTCTTAATAATAGTGTGTGTGTATATATTCTTGTTTAATTTAATTGTAAAAAAAATGAGTGTCAATTTCAATTCCCTATACTTTCTAGAAGCAGAAAGTCAGAAACCAAGCAGCCAACCAAAACGTTGCTCAACAGTAAAAAAGCGAAGTTAGGAAACATTATATATATTCATAATAACTTAATCTTAGTTTAACGATAAGTACAAGAGATGGAAGTTGATCGAGTCCAGGAGTCCTAAACCAGCCTACTGAAACAGTACTTTACAACATCAGCCCCAAACTACTACGAGTTTCTACTACAGCCTAGTTCTACAAGTCCATGGTGGTAAAAATTCAAACTCAGCCTTTACTACTAGGCTTGGCTTCAGAAATTTGACAAAATTAAAGAATGTAACACATATTCACCAAAGCACCTTAAAGACACACATGTTTTCCCTTTCCTCTTCTTCTAGCTTACACATCCAGTATGCTGAAATCCCCTAGTTAAACAATACAGGATAGAAGGTTCTCTGATTTTATCTTTCACATCGTCCACACCAGCAAGACAGACGTTTTCACCCTTAGTCACCATGGCAGCAGAACATTAAAAAAGACTCAACTGCCTGTGTTCTGATGCTCACCTCCCAATAGAGCAATTTTATATTTTTACTTTATATATGTCTTGCCATCATTCTTCATTCTGCAACATCCAATACTTGTACACGGATTCCTCAAGTCAGATGGAGAAAAGCGCTCGTTTCATTTTCAATTTTCATGAGCTCCTTGCCAAATCTTTGCCACTGTATTCTCCACTTCCAAATGATGCAGCTGCAGCAGCCACATCTATACCACCACCGATGGATGTAATTAGGGCTGACAGGCCACCATTGGGGTTATTACCGGCAGCCATTCCCAATCCCAAAAGATCAAGTGTGGTTTGCTTAGGACCAAACATTGAAGGACTTCCCATCATTAATTCCTTCCATCCAGAACCATCACAAGGAAGACCAAGTCCAAGCCCTGCAGCAATTGAGGCACTGTCCGATTCTGCTTGCCGCTGATTCCATTGCATGCTATCTTGCTGTGTGGAAGAAGATGAGGAGACGATGCCAAACCCGCGAAGCAACGATGCGTTAGTTGCTGCTGCACCCATTTGAGCAGCTTTCTGAAGTAGTGCAGTGGCAGACATAGCTGGTTGTGGTGGAGGCGCATACTGCCTACGCTCCTGTCCTGCAGATCCAAAAATTGAGGATGCGTGACTGGTTGAGAGGCCAAGAGAGATAGGCTCAATTGAAGAAGATGGCGCTAGGTCAGTTGGTTGATCCGGTTGCCCCATGGCTCGAATTAAGTCGGTAAATGCAGGAGGCTGAGGAGGTTGCAAGCTTGCTCCAGATGTTGTCGAAGAAGCAAATAAACTTGCAAATACACTGCTGCTTGTACTACCGTTGCTGCTTGAGCTGTTGCTGCTGCTACAGTGTCCTTTCCGCTGAGTCACAGCAGGGGCATCTTCTGGGGGATTTTCGGGCAACTCTGGCACTCCAACTAAAGGAGACAAGATAAAACCAAATATGAGTCCCTTAAGCATACATCATGGAAAGTTAAGCCTTTCTCTATGAAAGACTTTTGAAAGGAAAAGGAGGATCAATAATGGTTTCTTTTCTCTAACCCACTCTCTCTTTTTGAGCTTTTGATCACTTGTATCTTTATTGAGATTAAACAGTTTAATGGAACCTCTAAGAAGCTTATTTTTATTAATTTGTCCAATTCCCAAATCTCTGATCAGTTTCCATGCTGTGTGATATATATTGCAGTTGACAAGAAAATTCATAACAGACAAAAACTACTAAACTCCAAGATCTATAAGAGAAAGAGACAGAGAGACAGAATAAGGATAACAAAGATTTTGGATTTGTTGTTTATTTAGACTCAAAACACATCCAGACAAAACCCAACTGAAAAGATGGGAATTTTCCAAATTTGGGTATATTTACCTGAACCCTGAATAGGCAGAGCTGCTGGCTGAGACGGAGCTGAAGAAGTAGTGGGTTGGGATGGAACTGAAGCCTGTGCTGCTGCTGCAGGTGGAGGTGAATTTACTGTTTGAACCTTTGGGTCTGATTCTGAATTCAAATTCACATTTTGAGTCTGAGAAGGACCTCTAGCACTTTCCTCAGCCAAAGCATCACAGAAAGCCCTGTGTGTTATGAAGCTATCCCTCCTTCAAAAACCAAAACCAAAATCTTCAGCAAAAACCCAAAACCCAACAAGTCAAGCACAAAATCACAAAACTTTAGAATAAAGATTATAACTTTACCTTGAAAACAAAGTCCCACAATCACATTTATACTCTCTGGTGCCACAAATCTTAGAATGAGCTTTCCAATCCGACTGAACCGCGTATTTCTTCGAGCACTTGTCGCATTTCCACTTCTTCTCGCCGTGCTTTCTGCAAAAGTGCTTCTTAATCCCAGTCAGATCGCCCAAAGCTCTAGAAGGATCGTGGTGGACACAAGAAGCTTCAGGGCAGACATAGACTCTCTTCTTGATCTCTTTGCTCGATCTCTGCCTCAGCTTCCACGGCAGATTATGACCTCGCCGATGGAGCTGCAGATTCTGATCCCTCTGAAACCCTTTGTTGCAAATTTCGCAAACAAATCGGTTCGTTGCCATAAGGGTCTTGGGAGACAGAGCAATCACCTCTGCATCTGGATCTGCAACAAAGTCAAACAGCCCAGAAATCCAATTTAACCAAACAAGTCGTGGTACCAAAACTGTACAGAATCGATTTGGGAGCTTTCGAATTACCTGGCATTCCCGGCAAGTTTCGCTTTTTCTTGGTGGTGGGTTTTGGAGCCGGAGCTGTTTGGTTACCGGAGGAAGAAACACTGGCCTCCCCTGAAGCTGTGGAGGAGTTATCTAAGTCGGTCGGCATCGGAAAACTAAGGACACTTCTTACTTGTGTGTTGGTTTTTGGAATTCAATCTACAGAAGAAGAAGAAGAGCAACAAAAAAACAAAAATCTACCACTTGGGTTTTATCTCAAAACTCCTAAAGAAGAAGCTTTGTAGGTACAAGTATTCATTTTCTAGGGTTCAGTTTCATCTCTATCCCATCTACCGGTCAAGGTCTCCCTCTTTTGTTGGCTATTCCCACCTACCAGCTCATAATCTCTGACCAAAATATCTATTACGCCCCCAGAAACACAATGATTAAACCCAAGACTGTAAAAACAAAGGAAACCCCAAAATTCAAAACTGCCCCCAACAGTGAAAATTGGTCATAATCAGAAAATTGAACCCAACTTCTATCTATCTCAAAGCTGCTTTTCTGAGTCCTACTTCACAACTACTTACACTATATGAACAAAACCCAATTGAGCTTTCAGCTCAACGGAACAGAGATGAGAAAAAGACAGCGTTTTTATAAGACCCCTCTGTGAACAGAGAGAGAGGGATTGAGATTCTGTGAATAAAAGCTCTGTGTGACTTGTTAGAGACGAAGTCTTTAGCTGAAAAGTACAGAGAGAGAGAGAGAGAGAGAGAGAGAGAGCGATTAAGTGAGGTTTAATCTAGTGTTAAGCTGGGTTGGCCATGACTTCTAGTTCAAGCTTTGCAGCTATTCAAAGTCCACGTGTCGGGTTTTGGAGGCGTATAATGTCGGGCGAGGTGGTTGTCGTTTAGTGAAGTGTTTGAATGCGTTTTGGTCTACCAAAAAGGACAAGATTAATGGTCGACGACCGGGGATTTAAGTTCAGAAAAGTCAAACTACTTTTGTCCTGATATGAAATTTGGTGGCCTTTCTTGTGTTCTGACCCACTCTGATGTTGGACGCGTTGTTGGGTTGCCTAGGCCTGACAGCGTGGAATTACTGCTCCGTTTTTTTTTTTTGGGTTACTGCGCGGTGAAATGAGACGTGGGTTTGCACGTGGGAGTGGAAATGTATTCACGTGGATTTTTGTGCGTAATAGCGGGTGTGATAATCATAGTCAATCCGACCTCATGCAGCAGAAGAAAACCCTAGAATAATACCATGGTTTCTATAGTTCTATTGCTTTGATGGAAATGGAACCCTGTTTTATAGACTATAGGATAAGACTTTGAGGCATCGAGCATTGGAATCTCGCATTCCGAAGAGAAAAAGGTGAGTACGAAACTCACCGAACGAATTGAAAATCGAAATGGAAATGAAAAGAATAGTAGTATAGTCTATTTTAGGGTTTGATTTCTAATGGAGATGTATATGAAGGCTAGAGTCAAACCTCATATATGGAGCCTCAACAAACTAGGAAGTTAAAAGCTTTATTGAACATGAAGAAGATTAACATAGGTCAGTTTAGATAATTATATTGCTATAAAATCTCATTTACATATAAACACTTTTTACGAACTTAATTTAGTGTGAATTACATGTGATCACTATTAATCCTCGTATTTTGAGTAATTATCATATATACATGTTTTTAACTTATCTATCATAAACTAAATGTAGTTTAACATATCTTTATATACTCTTTATATCTTCTTATTCAACTATATTCGCTACTAATCACGTAAATTAATGCGCCTTATTGATATGCTAATTATATATATATATATATATTAAATAAACTACCTTAATACAAGTCCATAGTATTTAGATTCATTGTCCAAAAGATTAGTATTCTGACTACCTAAGATGCATTCAAACCAGCTAGAACAGGAATCCTGAGTACTATTACGTTTGCGATTTTATTTTCCATGTAAGAGAAATACGATCATATTAGACAGAAAACAACAGTATAAGGATAAGACGAAAGGTTGACGTAAAATATAAAACAACTAAATGATACCTGGCATGCATGAAGACAACGAAGGCAAGAAGAAGACACATAGCATTCCACCATAAAACGACAGCTTAATTAAGATCAACGAAGTCGTCTTGATCGATCTTCTCCAGAAACAAAGCAAAAACCCAGTTGGGTGTCTTCATCGATAAGATGGATTTATGCAGTAGGTGCTATAAATTAAAGGGTAGGGTCAAAGATATAGAAAGGGTCAGAACAGTGAGAACACCATTCAAATATCCTAATGTTCTTGGTTTGTCTGTATTCACTTGTAAGTGGCACTAATTTCATCGGTTCATCCTAAAGCCATTTTATTATAGAAATGAAATCAACGTTTTTCATGCAACGTAGATTTTTTGCGATTCATGCACACTCTTTTTCGTCCTCTATTCCATCAACATGTTCTGGGTCATAGATGATTAAGAGGAAATTAATAATACTTTAAAGGAGGATAATCTTAAATAACAGGCTGGCTAGGGACATATTTTCAAATTTCTCGGCCCCATTTTTCTGGGATAGAGACAAGTCCTAGCAATTAAACATCGATCTCGTGGTTCATACTCAGCAGTACAGGCGACCATTGAAATCCTTGATTTCGGTACATTTGAATTGTCGGAACAAGAATTTTTCTGTGAGAGTCCAAGCCATAAAAGGATAATTGGGGATTTTTCTGATAGGGAATCGGGGTAGTGTTCTGGGAATATTAATAGATATGTGTGTGCTAAATATACGTTTGAAGGACTCTACTCACTCTATAACATTTTCGAAGCTTTATATATTTTATGACGTGTTTCCTTATTCAAAATAATAAACTCGTGAATTGATGATGAAGACTTGCGAGTTGCGAGAATGAGAATTGTTTGTTTTTCAATTATCGATCGAGTTGTTAAAAAAAATTGAATTAATTTATTGAGACCAGCTTAAATTCTTATTCTCGATCTTTACATTAATAAAGACAAAAGAACTCTTATTTTTATTATTATTATTATTATTTGGATGCACACGCTATATAATAAGGATATGATTGATACGAAATCTGAAACAAAACATTTGATCAAGAGTTTTTATTTTTTTTTAAAAGGGAGCTAATGCGGCTGTCTCGAGTTTTGATTAATAAAACTGTAAAATACAAGGGGGAATATAGACCATGAACCCCATATTATAATAAGTATCGAGAGAACATCGTGAAATAATATCAGGAATCTCCACTAAATTTATGTATTCGACATGCACTAATTAGCAAATAGTATTCGACTGCCTACTCTATTTCTATTTCTATTTTTATTTTTATCGATATCACATGGTATTCTTAAAGGCTTTCTAGACCCATAGACTAATCCGTGTCAGGAGAGGGGAGTCATGTCATAACACTTTCCCCTCTAACCACCAAGAATAGATTAGGATTTAACTCTAATCAACGTCGGCGGGATTCGAAGCCGCTGTAGGGTACCACACTTGGAGGCTCTTACCAACTCGACCACTTCTATTTTTCTTAACAAAGCGGTAACATACCGGAAAAATAACTCTATCACGAAGAAGCATCATTACAAATAGCACAACTTTCGTACTATGTTGTCGCACAAAAACAAATCCGACGACCCTCTGTTTCATCATGCCACTAGGAGGTTGCATTCGTTTAATCAAGTAAATAGCTTGTTGCCTCACTAAGTTAGACAATGCACACTGATGTGTGCATACCGGGACAAGCACACGTCGCCCTACTACGTATCGGTAAGAACTTATTTCCGGCATAAAGCCACAATCTACTAAAAAGCAACAATAAAACAAACCAAGAAAAATAACAGCAGGCCAAAAATGACCCAATGACTCAATCCATGCCCAATCTCCTACCCAGCCAACGTAGAAATTGCAGGCGCCCAACTGCCAGGCCCAACAGCTCCCTTGACTGCCTGCCACCGTCACACCTCCATCTACTTTGCACCGCCACCGTCGTCACTCCACTGCAGTCCCCTCACCACCATCCATGGTCAAACTACATCTGCCCCTCACCGTTTCAGCCAACCTCATCAAAGCCAACGCCTCCTCGTCTCTAGGATCCCGGAAGGAGACCAACCTCGCAATCGAGACCACCGTCCAACTTGCACACCATTCAAACCATGGAACCCACCACCACGGTGACCTACTTGAACCAAGCGACATCCATTGATAGTGCAGAATCAACCAACCAGCCCTCGAACTGCACAAGCCAAAGTGAAACCAAACAGACGCCTTGCAAACACGGATCAGAAGTGCCGACCTGACCTCTCGCCACTTGTTTGTTGTTGAACGCTTGCAAGAGATACCCAACAGAATCCTCGCCATTTGAGAGAAACATCAGGAGGAACCTACAAGCCTAAGAAAGACAGAGCCTGTTCAGCTGCACGCGCCACACTCTGACGAGGCCCGAGGCCCACGCCCACACTGATGCGCCGAGGCCCACGCCCACGCGGATGCGCCGCAGGACAAGAAGAGTTGTCCACTAGGAAAAACCCTAGCTATTAGAGAGAAAACGAGAGCGGCCTGCATCAAGAGTTTATTATGAGTAGTTAAGAAAATCACAACATTGCCATAATAAAGTTAGTGTGAAAGTTTTTTACATGATGCTACGTGCTTCAAAAATGGTTTTAGTTTGCTTGATATATTTGAGTTTTTTTTAGGGTGAAAAAAGGAGCCAGAGGCCCAAAGCAAAACTTGAAAGGTTTTTACATGATACCTAACAGGCTTTATGGCACTTTTGGGACATATAAGTGGTTTCCAATGGTAAAGTATAAGTTTAAAATGTGGTTAATTTAGTTTGTGGGCGTCCAGGAAACTTAAAAAAAAAAAAAAAAAAAAACGTCTGTGGGCGTCCATAGTTCCTTTATCTTCATATTTCCCCATAAAAGCACACGTTATGCTTGACGTGCACGCGTGAACGCTTTGACAAAATGATCCTTTTGTTTATCTTTACATGGTTTTGAAACATAATTAGTACATGGGGTTTAAAAATTACTATGATTAGTATTTTATGTTCAAATTTGTTTAACAAAAGCTAGCAGAACAGCAAGCTAGGTTCATGAGCAAAATAGTTAAAGGTTCAATTGGATTACAACCAAAAAGCCGGCAGAGATTCTATGCAGATTTTCATTATCACTTGGGATAGGCTTGGATTGCATCTTGTTTTATAGTTTCAAAGTAATTAGGCAGGAATGAGGCCCTTTGAAGAAATTCATTAGGGTTTATAGACCGCTCACTATTTTCATTGAAGTGGTGTAGTTTGGTACAAACTAAAAGTGTGATGGGAGAAACCGATGAAGTTTCAATACATGGTGAAAGAGCATAAACTTTTTAAAATAAAATCTCACACTTAATTGTATTTTGACAATAGGGGATTAACGTTTTAACAATATCAGTTGTATGACGTACACCAATAACCAATAGTATTGAAGCATCACAGAAAATGCTAGTCTTTAATTTGACTCAACAGGAGAGAAGCAGATTGAACTTGTAAATGAAAGTAGAATCGAAGAACCTTAGGCAGTAGCCAAACGGCGTTGAGGAGGGTTACTTAATTGACCTTTACGAACAGTAGATGTCAATTTGACCTACTAATAACCCACCCTTCTAAAGGACATGCAACACTAGAATTGAAGAAACTTATGGATAATGTAAAAGTAGAACTATGCTAACATCGTACTTGATTATCTTTTTCTGTAGGTTCTGATATAGTGATATTTTTCAACAAAATTTTTGACTACGCCACACAGTAAGATTCACAAAATATTTGACTAGAGCAAGTTGATTGGATTTTGAATACATTTTCATTAATTTTTCTTATGGTCTGGAAGCAACACTTTCTGACTTTCAGTTAACAACAATGCAAGTTATTCGTTTAATTTTTTTTTTTTTTTTTTGAGAAGAAGTTATTCGTTTAATTGAAAAATAATTAAGAAAGATACTGAAATAGGATAGGCTAAATTAAGTACGTACGAAGAGTAAGCTTAAACAAGGGGGCTAATTGTGATTTTTGAATCCCTTAATATATCGAGGTGATGATAGTAAATGACCCTACAACGCTTTTTTGTCAAATATTGCAGCTTCTGTTCGTATAACATTGCTGAGATCTGCCATTAAGTTTATAGGGTCCATGAATCGATCTGGACCATCTTCTGAATTCGATCTGGTATATTTTGCAACATGGATCTAGCTCGGGATAGGATTTTCAGATAACTGAATATGAGACTACAAACTCACACGATCGATCCATCAAGAAATATATGAAAAAAATAAAAAAATAAATTACACAGTCGATCGAAAGCTAAGGTTGATGAAAGTTAAGAGTTTTTGATGTTTGATTTTCTAATCTCTAATGTAAGCTGCTCATGATTTACATGGAGTTAGAACTCAATAGCTCTTTGTAAAAAAGAGAAAATCACCACATGACTTTTCTTTCAAATGGATCTTGCTTTGTTTACTTGTAATATATCACAACTTGTACGTACTTAGCCTATACGGCATGATTTCCTGCATGGATCATTTTGAATTTATAATTTGTAATCGAGACTCGATGCCAAAGTTTATAAAGTATGGTAGGTATCGAGTCGATGATGAAAATGCTTAAAAGTTACATACCCACAACAAGAAAAGATCTAGAGCTTTAATGAAAAAAGCTTCAATCGATCTTCTTGTTGCTCTAATGTTCCATCACTTACATGAATCTTGCCATGCATACATGTGCTTTTCACGACCCTTTTCTCTTTCTCCCTCTGTCTTGTTCCTTTCATGATGTGGTTTTTTCAGGTCATCAGTTGCTGCGATATGAAAACTACGAGTCATGGACCAATTAAACAGTCATTTATACAATTTGGTTCAAATTAAAGAGCTATTGGAATATGACTGGCCTGTATAGCTAAGCTAGGTCTCATAGTTCATTAGGTGAGAAGTGGATATCTCAAACTTTTCTAATAGGGTTCCCATCTCCCTTTGGCAACCTCACTACAAAAGGTGATTCCATCTCTTTAATTTGCAAATTGTGCATGACAGAGACACAAGAGGGTGGCCAGCGGGATATCACGATTTCAACTCTTAAAATCATCCAAACCCAAAGAAAGATTGTATTGATGGACGTTGCTGCCACAACAAAAGGAGAATGGAATCACATCTATGTGAGATAGGAAATCGATATTTCTGCACAAAAACGATGGATAGAAGAACATATACAAACCCTAAGATTGAACCAACAATAACGTAATCACGAACACATAAATAAATTATTGAACTATTGGTTGATGTAAAATCTTATATTAATTAGGTTGTAATAATAGTTTAATAACGTAATCACAAACGTATAAATGAATGATTGACAATCGTTGATTGATGTAAATCTTATATTAATGTTGTTTAGATGAATTTTTAACTAGAGTACTAGACATTCATGCATGTATTTATAGTAGAAGAGAAACTAGACTTCATCATCTTCAGCAAATTAAGTAAAGAAAAAGAAAAGATCATTGTGCTAGGAAAAGTAATGTTGATAAAGGAGACTTTTTAGTGTAAAAGTAGAAAGAACACTAGCCAACTATCTGATCGAATTAGATGACACAATGTGGATTTTGATATTCCACACGTCTAATATAATTTTTGGAAATAACTATAGATAGAAGTCATTAATTTTAGGGTTTGTAGCCTATGAATTTTAACAATATCGTGTCAAATTAAACAATCAAATTCTTCTATTTCCAGTTGTTAGGAGTGGCCTCATTAAAACACTGTCCGTTAAAAGGAACAAATCGATCAGTACTACAAGTCTACAACCAACTAGGTACGAAACAATTTCAAAGTTTTACAAAATCATAAGAATCTGAAAAATGGTCTTAAGTGGTGATGGGAGGCAATGAGCATGAATAAATTGCTCGACGGCCAGATCAACATTGATTGATTAGCTTGACCACCTGCTATTCCAAATTTCAAAACTCATCTGCCTCAAACGAAGCATTAATATGAAAGAATCATTGATAAAAAACATGCCCACTTTTTGAACTAAGATTCTCTAATCACACTAATTGCGTACTGTTCTCTTTTCAGGACCAATGAAGGGATTTAGTGAATTAATTCTTGTATATGTTTTGGTGGACACTTAGTTTGTTGCCACTGTGAAGAATGTGTTGGACTGTTGGTTGGAACTGGGAACCTGTTCCTGTGTTACCGAGTGACCTTTATTACTCCAAAAGAAAATGAAACAATAAAATGATGGCTGGGCCGCCATGTACTAGTTAAACAATGTTTTCCGATCCTTTAGATGTCCCAATAAAGCCTCGCAAAATAATTGCTTCATGTATTGTTTTTTCTTGTGAGCTGCGATGATTAACAAGTCAGAAGAATAGAAACTCTCTGATAGGGTTATAATCTGTTTCTCAGCACCCAAGCAAAAGATGAAAAGATCACGGAAATATTATACATAGTAGCACTATAATGCTTAGTGTACACCGTTTGTTTCTATATATCACACCGCAACATGAGGTCTCCAACAAATGATGTATGATTTCAAATGGAACTAAAATTATTTTTCACATGCCCAAAAAAGGAGATTGGTTCTTAACTTCTTATGGGTTATGATGTTACTCTCAAGACCAAACCCTCTTGATACTCTCATTCCCAACTCTTGTATATTTAGGGCTCAATTACGTAAGAAGGCTCTTGTAACGTAACACTCTTATAAAAGCGATTTTGTTACAAGCACATAGAAGGTTCCTTTGTAAAAAATTTCAAGCACTTGCAATAGTTTTTTTTTTTTTTTGATCAAATGCAAAGTTTTTTTAGGACTTCAAAAAATCACCAGAAGTACCTTTTCTATGTTTGGGCTTAGAGTTTGGCCCAACCTCAAATCCAAGCTCTTGCTGAGCCCAAGACCTGTATATATTTGCTCAAAAACTTGGCCGTCACGGTTTAAAAACGGCACACCCACAAAGCCCACCAAAGAAAAAAACACTCCTCCACAACCTCCCCAAAACCTCACAGTCTCACGGCGTCGCCTTCCGTTTCCCGCCGTTCACCGGAGCATTAGAACCACAGAGTTCCGGCGAGTATGGACTTAGACGACCTCGAAGGGCCGAGCAAGCCTGCTCGGGTCTCCAGGTTCATGCCCCGGTCCAAAAACGCCCCACCGAAACCGAAACCCGAACCCGCCGTCAAAAAGGAACCTGCAAAACCGGTCCCAAAATCCGAGCCGGAACCGCCGCAGCTGCTCAAGCCAAAGCCGGAAGCACTCGATGACGTGGCGGTTCTCGCAGTGCGGGAGAAGAAAGAAGAGAAGCAAGAAGAAGGCGCCAATGGAGATGATTCAAATGGCGCCGTGAAAATGGAGACCGATGGAGAAGCGAAGGAGGACGACGATCCTATGGAAGAAGACGACGCTGAAGACACCGTCGTTCGTGAAATTGACGTCTTCTTTAATCCTAGAGTCGATTCCAACACTCAGGTCTGTCACTCTCTGTGTACTAGACTCTAATCTGTCTTAATTTCCCCTAATTCGTTTTTCAATTTGGGATTTTCAGTTGTACGTTTTGCAATATCCTCTGAGGCCTCGGTGGCGGCCGTACGAGTTGGAGAATCGGTGCGAGGAGGTGAGATTTTCGGCTTGGGATGACTGTTGTATCGAGCATTTGCTTTGAGAGGAGTTGCAGGTAGTGACATTGGGATTCTTTTTTACAGATAAGAGTGAAACCTGCCACTGCTGAAGTGGAGGTGGATTTGTCTCTAGATGTTTACTCGAAGAATTGTGATCAAGAGTTTGCTGACAGGCTCAAAATGACAAAGCAGGTCGATTTCTTATGCATATGAACTTTGAATGTTGTGACATTGTTGCCTATAGTTTTATGTTAAGTAATGGGGTAGTGTGTTTTTGTGCTTTTTCTTAGACTTTGGCTACAGAATGGGATCCCTGCCGTTCAACTGGCTATGCCGTTGGGGTTTTGATGGGCAACAAGGTATGTATTGCAGTATCATCCTACTTTTGTGATATGTGGATGCTCGTCGTACTTATGCCATCTCTTAGTTCCTGAAAAAGTCTGCCAAAAGCATGAGCATCTTAGGGAACAAAACTAAGGATTTTCGGTTTGTTAAACGTGCCACATTAAAAAAAAAGGTAGTTCATTAAAAAAAGGTGCTTTTGATATGTAATTTGGACATTTATGAATTTATGGGATTGCTTGGTTGATGGAAACTATGCATTTGGCTTCACCGAATGTATAATCTAAATTTTGTTTCATGATTTTCATGGACTGTGCCATTCCCTTGGTAGAAACGTGTGTGGGTTGACTAATTGATGTTGGGTCGTTGAAAATGTGTCGCACTTTCTTCATCTTGCAGTTACACTTGAATCCTGTTCATGCAGTTGTGCAGCTCCGACCATCACTGGAGCATTTAAAGCCTGGTGGCTCAAAAAGGAAGGGCAAGGCCACAGGGGATGCAGAAGTTACTGTTAAAAGAGAGATTTATAGTGAGGAAAAATCTTTGGCTCCATCAAAGAAACAGGTACTCTCTTTCATCCCAGAGATTGACTGTGTATCACAAGTTTTGGTTCTATATTCTCTTCTGTTATTTAGGTCTATTCCATAACACTTAACTGAATTCTATGTTGTGAAACTAACAATTCATCTATTTCTGTTCCAGAACAAGCGTGTGGAGTCCTCAACTGAAGATGAAGAGGTATGTGAATTTGCTATATGAATTCTGATTTCGTAAGAAAGGTTGATATACAACAATGGTTTGCTATAATCAGCCATTACTAGCGTTTCCCTTTATTTTGCTTTTCATTTTATTGTTCTTGATTGTTGTTGTTTTTACTGCAGCCATAATTTTTGGCTTTATATGTAAGGAAGTTAATTCTTTTATGGATTCATGATTCAATCCTGTAACTCAACATAAGTCCTGTAACTCTTGTTTTCCTTTCTGTTGAATCCTTTGACTCAAGATTCAATCTAATGATTTTTGCATCTTTGATTACTTCTCTTGGGTCTTTAACATCCTTTATCTTCTAATTTGTTGATAGCTTGAGGACCAAACAAATTGGTCATTTTTCTTCATTGTTATGTCGACAATTTTTCATGCTTTTGGATTGTGGTTTTACATTGTTGTTGTTTTATTTCTGATATACTACGGGTCATACATCTATTTCGTTTTGTTAGAAAGTACTTTATCAAACTTGAGAAACTCTGCTGGTGAGATTCTTCTTTTGATTTTGGTTATTTTGGTGGTTATTCCTTTTTTTTTTTTTTTTTTGGAGAATGATGGTGGTTATTCTTTATCTTACCTGATGTGGATAAAAAAAAATTGTATGCCGTTTGGAGAAACAATGGGAATCATATTAATCTTTATCATGATAACAAGTAGACATGCCACTATAGCAATCTTTATTAAGCATTGCACAACTGTGGTCTGTTTGACGTGTTACATATTTCAATCTTATTGTATTCTATCCAAGTTTGAGTTTCTAAATGATCCAGTATGGATTGCAGGGTTGATTTTACTAGACCAGTTGTGATAAATATATATATATATATATATATATGTATGTATATATATATGGTATATTATATTCTGCATCAATATGTATCATGTATCTGTTTTTCCTCTGCCAGAGTTGGGTTCCACTTGAGTACCAGGGCTCAGAAAGTGATTTTTCAGCTAGATATTTAAAAAGAATGGTGGTACAAGAAAGTTCTCCTATAGAATTTACAATGACTCCGTATGTCCTGTTCCTACCCAGTACTTACATTTTCATTTATTCTTCAGAGTATTTAAATAAGCCAAACTGATGTTTGAATGGTTACTACTTTTGAAGGTATGACTATGTTAACTCCTTGTGTCCTAGAACGTGCAAAGGCTCTTCCAAAAGGTGCGATCATTTCATATTATTGGGTTCTCATTTTCATTTCTCTTTATTGGAAAAATCTTAATATGTTATACCCATTTATTGAGCTTCCCTTTTAAATGCATTATCATTAAATAGGCTGGAAACAAAGTTTTTTGTCAATCACATGGTTTTGTATTCATTTGATGTGTATCTTTATATATTTATTTGTTTGCTGCGGTCACAACTCACAACTAATGAATAGAAACTTGCCTGCTTTTGATTTTAATTCGAAAGACATGAATTGATGTTGTTTCAGGGCTCTGCTAAACCTGCCTCTGGAGGAGCGTATCCAGAAGTTGCTTGTTGAGGTTTGTTGCAACTTGAGATTTCTTTGATTGTTGTTGTGAGTATAGTTCCCACATATGGGATTCAAAGCCTTTATATTGGGACTCTCCACCCATTGCCATTTGGTGTTGGGTTGGATGCTTCAACATTAACATGATATTACCGTGGTAAATTTGAAGCTAATGCATGTCTTTATGGTGTCACCCGGGATCACCTTTTCAAACATATCAACGGCATATCTTCACTTATTGTCTTGATGTCTGAAAAGTTTTTAAAGTAACCAAGCAATTTTCCATTAATTAAAGATTAATTCTGCCTTAACAGGAACCTATAGCTCGCCGGTTCAGTGATCTTAAGAAGTACTATGCTCCTCGTAACCAGGAAAAAGAACTTTTGGATGTCCTTCAAAAGCATGGTCTATTGCTGCGTGATCTTTGGGTTCCAAAAACTGCATTGCTATATCCCAAGAAAGAGGGCTCGTCTAGAAAGAAAGAGGATGACAATCTGCGTACAGCTAGAAATTACATTCTAAATTCATTTTGGAAGAACCCTGTAATTAGTTATTCAGAACTAAACGTCTACCCGCCACTAAAGCCTCATTTTGACGAAACCTTGAAAGTCTTAGCTGTCTACAGACCTTCGACTCGAGATTGGAAATTTAAAGGGCAATCAGACGTGTCATTTGCAGAACTCTATCCAGAGATTTCTGAAAGCCAGGAACAGATCTGGGAGAGGATGGATAAACAATTGGTGGAAGCCCTTAAGCCTCACCGTGATATGAAGAATGCTAGCATGACTAGTAAGATTGGGAAATCACCAAATTCTGATAAAGGTCCTAGTAAAAGTGCAAGTGGAGTTCCCAGTGGAGGAGTGAGAACCATGTCAGATGAAACCCGAGCAGCTCTACCTGATGCCATCAAGGAAGTTCTTCAGAAACACAAGGTTTGCAAGTAAGATATTGGAGCTTTAACCTTTGCACATTTCACATTGCAGAGAAACTATATCCGTTTTTATTATTCAATGATTTATTTTAACCCAGAAGGTGGCTTTATGCCAAAGAAATTTTCTGTAGCAGACATATTGGACTCAAAATATAATTGCTAACTTTGGCTAGCATCACAAGGTTCAAAATTTTCTATGGGCCTTATCATAATGAAATAGGACCAGTTCTTTCTTAAAAACAAAATAAAAAGAAATAATAATAATTATGAAAATAGGACCTGTTGACACTTAATTCCAGTGTAAACCTTTCTACTTCTCATGCCACCTGCTATATTTTTACCATTTTTTTTATCATGCTTGCTATTTAATGCATAGGTTTCATATAGCAGTTTTTTTTTTTACACCAAATTTCTGGCCAATCTGTCATTGCTTTTTGGCAGTTGTGCTACTTATGCATAACTCATCAATTACTTCAATTTATCAGGTACAAATGTACAAGGAATAATTAGTAGTTAAAAATGTCGGATTGATTTGAATATGCACGTTTAATGAATCATGAATGTATATTGAACTCAACAGTTAGAATCATCACTTACAAACAGAACAGACCCTAGAAGTAGTTATAAGGTGGTGTAGAAGATTGTTAACTTTACGTTAAGTGTATTTCAATCTTCTCCCTATGAGCATTTTTGCTCTTCAATGAAGTGCCTCTCATGTGATACTTTCTTATTCTCTTGTTTGTTTGATGAGGATAACCTGGGAGAAACCTTTTTTTTTAAGCTCATTTTGAGATTGCTGGAGGCAGATATTAGAGTTATGATATAGTACAATGAGAGACAAAAGTACACTTCTCTAGTCGAAGTGAAAAAAAAAAAAAAATGATGAATAAACACTCATGAAGGATGAATTGGTGTTTTTCGTAAGGATCTTTGTAGGTGCTTGTGTGATTTGTGACAAAAAATCTTGCTCTTTATATGATTTGGTGGAAGAGGTTGATGAGGAAAGAAATAGGAAGGGAAGTAGTTTGGATTTTGGATCACTATATGAGTATTCTTGTGATCAAAATATTTTTGTAGCCAGGGTATCTATAGATGCTTGATGTTTGTTCATACTATGATACTTAGTCATTAAAGTTTCTTTTCAAATCTTTTTGGTTTGACTGATATGCAAATTTCTTGGCAGCTTTCAGCTGATATGTGATGGATTACGTCATTTGACAGTCGACAGAATGCAGCATCCAAAAGTTGATCCTAAGAGTAAAAAGTTAACAGCTGCAAGGAATGGCCTTGAGGCTCCTCCAGAAGAGCTGCAGAAAGTCATAACACAAGTTGCAGTGAACATTCATGGTTCATATGTCCTGATATCATCGCCAGACCACCCAGAGCATGATCAGTTAAGGTTGGTCTCGTTCTCTTCTATATATTGACTATTAGGTGTTGGAACTGTATGGTGTTCTCAAAGAGGTTGTAAGAATCATTCATTGCATTTTTTTAAGTGCAACTATAGTGATGCTGTGGTGTCTGTTACAAGGTTATTTCCTAATGATCTATCCTTGGTTGTTCGTGCAGGGATGTTGTAATTAAACTTCTACAAGGTAAGAATAAAGGGCCACTTAAAAAGCTGGATGTTACTATAGCTGCTAAGGAGGAACTTGGGAGGGAAATCAGTAATAATGAATATAGCAAGGTAAGTTGTATTTTATGTTTGTAATCTGGCACCTATCGTCACCTTTCTCCTTTCTCCAGGCATGGGAATTCTTTTATTTTTTCTTTTCACAAGAAAATAAGACTAGGCATTAAAATCCTGAGAAAAGCACATTGCATTCCTTTTTTGTTGCTTAGGATTCCTCTGATACTGAGATATATATTCTTCTTCTGCAGGTCATGACTGAACTTTGTGTGTCTAAAGGTTCTCAATGGTACCTGAAAAGTGGGGATGGCGGGCCGAAATAATACTGGAGAAACTGATGATTGAATTGATGACATTATTTTTTCGCGGTTCAAGGAAACTATATTGTAGTTTTATGTTTATGGCGACACTAGTGTGTGTGGACGCCACTTTGATATATTTAAAGCTATGAATGTTTTCTTTGATCGACGTTAGGTAAATGACCAATGAAACAAACAAACCATTAGATTTTGTGAACAAGGTTGAAGTGGACCAAATAAGCATCATACCTGCTGCTTTGCTTAGAGGTTGAGAAGGCTATTATGATTGAATTACTCAACTTTATGAATCGATTTGGTACTGAGAACAAAAAATCGAAGTAGTTCGAAAGTTCTGATTTAGTTAAGTTCTCTGTATTCAGAGATTAAGATCGGATTTAGTTGATTCAGAATGAATGCCAATTGAACCAAACCATTACTTGCACTTGAAATTGTTTTTATTTAAAAACGCAAGTACTTAAAGTTTTTATCAATAAAAAAGATAAATAACCACACCACATAAGGTTGGTCGAGCGACCTAGCATGTAACTACATGTCTAAACTCTCACTAGTTTGGGCATTCGGGTTCGTGCGTCTCACGGGGACCTCAGTCTAAATACTGAGTGAGTGTGTTATTAACTTGCTAACGTAATCGAGATGACCTGTTACCTTATCCCCGATTAAAAAAATAACAATAAAAAAAGAAGAAGAAGGAATTTACCTTTTATTCTATTTTATTAAGGGAACCAGATTCTATTAAACACAGGCCTGAAGCCCAGCTTGTATCCCAGACGGAAACTACATGAGGCCCACAAGGGCACTTGAAATTACCCGTAACAGATAAGAACTTATTTACCCGAGAGAAAACTACCCAAGAGTTAAAAGAGTCATTACCCAACAAGAAAAAACCAGTGCTATATAAAGAAGAGAAGGCACAATTCGCGAGCCCTAATTTCAGAGAGCTCCGAGTCATTCTCGTCTCGACAATACTCCGATTCAATTCCACCGTCGAATTAGGAGAAATTGGAGCTTCAAGAAAACTGAAAGCCCTAGATGGCCGACTACGAAGGAAGGTACGACGGTAACGGAGAGGACGCTGACGGCTCCTCTCCCCAACCGCGGAGCACTAACCATGGCGGTCTCGACGATTACAGCGATTCCAAATCTCAGGTACTCATAGTCACATGTACCAGTGAATGGATTTTTTTTTTTTTTTTTGGTTTCGATTTCGCAATTCTAATGCTAAAAGATTGATTCAGAGTGTTGGTGTGATTTCTAGGGTTTTGGTTCTTTTTTCGCTAGATGTTTTCTTTATCTTGTTTGAATCTATGCTATGAAGTTAGATTTCTAGGGTTTTGGTTGGGTTGGATTGATTGATTTTGATTTCAGGATTTTTGGCGTGAATTTAATGGTGTTGGATTTACTGTAACAATGATAAATTTCCCTGTGCATGTTTTCTGATATGAATTTGTTTGATTTTTTGACTACTAGTATTGAATTTGGTAGATATATATGTTTTCTCATTATGGCAGTCTCGGAATCATGCAAGTGCATTCCGTTATATCTTAGACATTCTGATCTTTACTTTGATATTTAGTATCACAAAATTAGGTGTGTTTTTGTATCTTTGATTTTATTATTTTTTTATAATATGCTATCATTTACTACAACTGATACTGATTTTGTCTCTTTTTCAGCATTCCCGTGATTATGAGAGAGAATCTTCAAAGAGTAGAGAAAAGGGGCGCGATAAGGAGAGGGACAGAGATCGGGAGAGAGACAGGGATAGAGAGAGGGACAGGGATAGAGGGAGAAGCAAGGATAAAGATAGAGAGAGGGACAGAGACAGGGGTAGGGATAGGGAACGAGAAAGGGACAGAGACAGGGATCATGATCATCATCACCGCCACAGGGATCGTGAAAGGAATGAGCGAAGGAGAGATAAGGATGATGATGATGATGAGGATCACTACCGTAGCCGCGACCGTGATAGGTATGAACAATTTTGAGTTATACATGTCAAATGAATCTTCTTTTCAGAAGATTGATGCAATTCTGGCACCTTGAAATCTTCATTCTTACATAATTATATTAAACTGATCAAGTGTAGATTGTTATTTTTCACATTGAATCTTTCAAAATGTTCTAATTATTTGTTATGAATCCTGCAGGCGGAGGGATTATGACAGAGACAGGGAGGATAGGCATAGGCGCAGATCTCGTTCCATGGGTAGGTCTGAGCATAAATCCAGATCAAGGTCGCGTTCACGCTCACGTTCCAAAAGGTATATTGTGTGAGAAATTAGTGATGTAATTTGGGATAGAAAAAGTTGTTGCATCACTTTGATGACTCTCATCATATGCACCTAAAGTTTTTTCGGACAATAGAGTCGACTTTAGCTTTTTGTTTTTGGGTTTTACAACTAGTTATTCAGAGTAATGTTCTTGCTATCTTTTGTATTTAGTCTGTCTTCAGTTCCTGTCATGAATCATAATGCTCGCGTCCTAAGTTTTTAAATGATTAAGTGGTTAAACTTCAGGTTTCTGCATATTCAGAGTTATTTAATGTTCTTTCTATCTCTTGCATCTGTTCCTGTCATGAATCATTAGGCCTGCTTCCTAAGTTTTCAAATGGTTAAGTGGTGAAAACTCAGGTGTCTGCATATTTTTGAAACGGTTTTCTTTCAAATGTGTTACTTCACCCATTATATGCAGTGAAATAAAGAACTGTTTGATTAATTTGAAAGCTCAGGTTTCTGTTTTATTTTCATGTTGGTATATGATTTTTTATTTCGGAGTAAAGTAATCTCCCACATATATGTTTTTGTTTATGACTTGTATGTATTGGCTTTGTCCATAAATGCTGACATTAACTACTTGCAGCAAAAGAATTAGCGGTTTTGACATGGCGCCTCCTGCTTCTGCACTATTATCTGGTGCTGCTGTTCCTGTGACAGGTATATTTTCCCTCCTAGACTTAGGATTATTGTATTTTGTTAACTGCTTTTGTCTTTGTTGGACTAGTGTGGAAACTTCATATCCCATTGCATGGTGTATTTTGGTAAGCTATATTTTATTCCTTCACTTGTGCACTTAGCTATGATAAAGCTCTGGTCTCTGGAAGGGTTATAATTTCTCTTTTTATTGTTTACTTGGTGACATAATTCTGGGACTGAGAGATTTTTCTGGTTTTTCTTGTGTTTCGTGTTTTTCTTTGTTTGTTTCTATGTCGTGTATGTTGTTGTAAGAAGGCAATGTTGGGCTACTTGCCCCACTGTGCTGACAATGGGTGTGAGCCGACTTCTGTAGCTTTTATGTACAAGGAGGAATCAATGCACCGGTTGGTAGTCTTACAAATATTTCCTCCAGAACTTGTAAATGATGTACTTATTTCGTCTCTTTTGATAAACTATTTTTGAATGTTGGGAAATGCTCAAGTATCATGGTAAATGAAGTGGCGGAGGAGTCATTTGGCACTTGTTGTTAACAAGTCTTAGAAATTATTTTTGTATTGCTCTGATGGCTAAAATATGATCTAATTTTCTCTGCAGGCCAGATTCCTGGAGCTACTCCAACCATTCCTGGGATGTTCCCAAACATGTTCCCTTTGGCGACTGGCCAGGTACTCTCTCTCTCTCTCACACACACACACGCACGCAAGCACACTTTCTCCTTTCCTCCAAAATGATATGTGATGTACATCTTAGTTTTCCTGATTCTCTTTAATTTTTTACTTTTGTGTGCTTGCAGCAGTTTGGAGCACTTCCAGTTATGCCTGTGCAGGCAATGACTCAACAGGTTGGCATTATTGTGAGAATTGCTGTTCTTTATGAACTATTTCCTATATACTACTTGTCTACTTATGTGGACTTTTTCTGACATCAATTGTTACTCATGTTGGTATCAGGCTACTAGGCATGCCCGGAGGGTGTACGTTGGAGGGCTTCCCCCTACAGCAAATGAACAGGTTCACCTCTTTGCCAACCTTTTTATTGTTTTTATTTATTTACATAAGCATTAATTATACTTCGATATTCATTTTAGAAATTATACTTTGATATTCGTTTTAGAGGTCATTATTTCTTGAGATTGCTTTACTTGTTACTTTTTTGATTTGCTTAAGAGCTTAAGCTTACACCATCTTCTGGATATGTGCAGTCGGTTGCTACATTTTTCAGCCATGTAATGCATGCTATTGGAGGGAACACTGCTGGCCCAGGTATGTTTATGTTTTCACTAGATGTGTATACAAGCAAGTATTTTGCCCTATAGATGATTACCTGATTCTTATTGTTCTTGCAGGAGATGCTGTTGTCAATGTTTACATCAACCATGAAAAAAAATTTGCCTTTGTGGAGATGAGATCTGTGGAAGAGGCCAGCAATGCAATGGCTTTGGATGGGATTATTTTCGAGGTATTTTGATATTTTCTTTTGAGATTTATGTTTCCCTGACATTCTACTGAGCATATTACATGGACTGACCTGTATTTTCACTTTATTTGGGAAACAAAACAGGGTGCCCCTGTTAAGGTTAGGAGACCTAGTGACTACAACCCATCTCTTGCTGCAACACTTGGTCCAAGCCAGCCCAGTCCAAATCTGAACTTGGCTAATGTCGGCCTGACACCAGGTTCTGCTGGTGGCCTTGAGGGACCTGATCGCATTTTTGTTGGTGGTCTACCCTATTACTTTACAGAAGTACAGATCAAGGAGTTGCTCGAGTCTTTTGGACCCCTCCGTGGTTTTGATCTAGTGAAAGATAGGGAAACAGGAAACTCAAAAGGATATGCCTTTTGTGTTTACCAAGATCTTTCAGTTACCGACATAGCCTGTGCAGCACTGAATGGGATTAAAATGGGAGACAAGACCCTCACGGTCAGGCGTGCTAATCAAGGTGCCAACCAGCCAAAACCTGAGCAAGAGAGTGTTTTGTTGCATGCACAGCAGCAAATTGCATTGCAGGTTAGTGAAAATATCCATTTATTTTTTTCATCTCTTATGGACAGGTTTCTTTGATGAATTTTTTTGAAAGAGTATAAAGAAGGCTATATATAAGCTGTGGGTATCTGGTGGTGAACTTTTTTGTTATTGTGATTTAAAACTGATTTTAAGAAATAGAAAGAGACACTTTGAATTGTGTTACTATTTTCAGTTTGTATGCATATCGTACGAGTATACCGAAGGCTATATATAAGCTGTGGGTATTATTCCAGAGTGATATTTTTATATTTGTTGGTTAACTTTTTTGTTATTATGGATTAAAACTAATTTTAAGAAATATATAGAGATGACACTTTGATTCGTGTTACTATTTTCAGTTCGTATTGGTTTGGTGTATGATATTCTAATTTTCTGTATTTTGCAGAGGTTCCTGTTGTTGCAACAGCCTGCTTCGGTGGCCACCAAAGTTGTATGCTTAACACAAGTAGTTACAGAGGATGAGCTGAAGGATGATCTTGAGTATGAAGACATAGTGGAAGATATGAAGCAAGAGGGCGAGAAATTTGGTAAATCTTCAGTCATTGTTACCTGCATTTTACTTTAGTTTATTAATTGACCGGCAACGTTTATTGTGGTATTGATTTTTTTTCTTTCTTTTTTGTCATTATCTTTCTGTTTTACAGCCTTTTTTGTAGTCCCACAATGTGCTATAAAGAATCAGGCCTAACATTCAGACAGAAGCCTCCCAAACCTTCTAACTGATTTTCACCTGAGACTGTAATGATGTCTATGTCTAACATTTATCTGATATCACTGGTTTGCAGGTTCACTTGTGAGCGTCATCATTCCACGTCCACGACCAGATGGTCAACCCTCACCTGGAGTTGGAAAGGTTTGTTTGTGCTTTATGGTTTAATACAGTTAACTTCATTAGCCTCTTTTAATTTCAGTTGTTAAATCTTCATTTTGCTAAAACTTATATGTATTTGCAGGTGTTTTTGGAGTATGCGGATGTTGATGGTTCCACAAAAGCCCGTACAGGGATGAATGGCAGGAAATTTGGTGGGAATCCAGTTGTGGCAGTGTTTTATCCGGAGGACAAGTTTACCCAGGGTGACTATGACGCTAGTAGCTAGCCCCTTTGTATTAACTTAAAGATTGTCTGAATTATTTGTTTCTTCCCAGTTATTTGCTGTAGTGGGATCTTTGTAGCCTAGTGTATAACTAGGATGAACATGATGCAGTTTTGCACATTTACAAATCAATTGGGTGACGGTTATAAATTTGCTCTTTTATTTATCTCCCGCCCTCTCTCCGTCAATTTATTATGTTTTTCACATGAAATTGCATGTGTACTAACTATGATGTGAATTTTGCGAATATTTGCCATTCATGTCCTCATTCTCAAATGCTCGACTTTGTCGGAGATTTACCAATTTCCAAATTCTGAAACTGTTTATCGGCCATATCGTGTATTATGATTGTGATTTGAGCTCTATAGAGATGAAGATTATGGAGTTGGAAATTGGGATGAACAGAAAAATCGAAACGAATTGGGAGATTTATGGTGTTGGAAAAACCAGATTCTGTGAAGACGACGTAGGAATTCTGATATCAGAAGAACGGCAAGGTAATACAAATCTGATAATCACACCGGTAAATGGTACAAAATTTAGATATTGACCTAATGAGACGCGAAATCCCTAAAAACCCCAAAACCCCTAAAACATAAACAAAATTCCTTCGAAAACTGCAAAACCCTTTGAAATGTCCTCCTCCTCCATTCCAATCCGCCGCCTGTCCACCACCGCCGCTCAATCGTCCATCTCCATTTCCAAGGCCAAGTCAAAGCTCCGGTCCGAACACGACCCGGACAAAGCCCTGGAAATCTACTCCTCAGTCTCCGAGCACTACTCCTCTCCCACCTCTTCTCGCTATGCTCAGGACCTCGCCGTCCGCCGCCTCGCCAGGTCCCACCGGTTCGCGGACATCGAGTCCTTCATCGAGTCCCACAAAAACGACCCCAAAATCAAACAAGAGCCGTACCTGTCCACCCTCATCCGATCCTACGGCCGAGCAGGCATGTTCGAGCACGCCTTGAAAACCTATGACCAAATGGACCAGTTGGGTACTCCGAGATCGGCCATTTCTTTCAATTCTTTGCTTACTGCTTGCAATCTTTCGAAACAGTTTGATAAAGTCCCTCAATTTTTCGCTGAAATTCCGAGCAAGTATGGCGTGTCTCCTGATAAAGTGTCGTACGGGATTCTGATCAAGTCGTTTTGCGAAGCTGGGAAGCCGGAGAAGGCGATTGAGACGGTGCGGATGATGGAGGAGAAGGGCATTGAGGTAACTGCGGTGACATTTACAACTATATTCAATGCTTTGTATAAGAAAGGAAATGGTGAAGAGGCTGACAAGTTGTGGTATGAGATGGTGGAGAAGGGTTGTGAGGTTGATGTTGCGGCGTATAATGTGAAGATTATGTATGCTCATGTCAATGGGAGCCCCGAAGATGTGAAGGCTTTGATTGAGGAAATCATTGGCGCCGGGTTGAAGCCGGATGCTATTAGCTACAATTACTTGATGACTTGTTATTGCAGGTGTGGGATGATGGAGGAAGCTGAGAAGGTTTACAGGGGGTTGGAGGTGAATAAGCTTAATCCTAATGCGGCCACTTTCAGGACTTTGGTGTTTTATCTCTGTAAGAATGAGTATTTTGAGAAGGCGTACAGGGTTTTCAAGAAGAGTGTGGAGATGCATAAGATACCGGATTTTAATACTTTGAAGTTTTTGGCGGAGGGATTGATGAAGAAAAATATGAGGAAGGAGGCCAAGGGGTTGATTCGGACAGTTAAGAAGAAGTTTCCTCCTAATGTTGTGAATGCCTGGAAGAGAGTGGAGGAGAGTCTTGGTTTGGTCCCTGAAGAACTCGATGCTTCTTGTGTCCCTCATGATGATGGTGAAGAGGTTACACCATCATCAACAGGGATTGGTGGAGAGAAGCAAGGATCTGTAAATAGAAAGCAGTGGAAGAAGCCCAAGGCTAAGAAGTGGTTTCCTCCTAATGCTGGGAATGACCGGAAGAAAGTGAGTACTGTTACTTCTTCAGTCCCTGGTGATAGTGCTAAAGAGCCTACAGGATAGGTATGGATGGAGTTCTGGTTGGTTGGTCTTGAATTGACTATGTTGATTACTTCATCTGCCCACCCGGACTGAGCTGATCTGATTGAAGTCTTAACAAGGATGCCCGTTGGTGATGGAGCAAGTTGGAAGCCATTTGGAATTATAATGCTCTGAAAGCTCCAATTTTGGATTTAGTATGTTAGTTTTCTTCTGTCTCTCTACTTGTTTGTCTATGTGCACTAGTAAAAGATTACTTGTCTCATCTCGGGCAGTTGAGTACTATTTATGTCTTCTTGTTCTTGCTGTCTGAATAGTAGTTTACATTATAGGGTCCTTGAAACTCTTGCTGTGAAAATCTAGTTGAGTTTGTCCTACCATCTATTGGTGTCAATTCAGTGGTTTTGTTGGAGAAGAGTAGAGCATATGTATATGAATTGCAATATCAGGCAGCCATCATGCAAACCAGTGTTCAAGCAATGTTATTAAAGTCCATAAAACTAAAATCAGGGAGTTGCCCAGATTGTAAAATTCAGAAAGAGTCACATAGAGGAGTAATAGGGAACCAAAGTTATTTTGTTATACATGATTGAGAACTGAAAGTTGAAGAAAACAAACACCAGCAGGACTCGAATTAAACGTGACATGTTGTGGTTAACATTTGAAGTCAGTTATGAGAAAATCAAAATTCATTGGTTCCGTACTGATTTCTTTTGGCAGATGGAGCAACCAGGACAGAGGTTTTCAGGAAGAGAGTCAAACAAGTGCTGTGGAGCTCCTCCAGTTGTAGGAGCTAAACTTGGGCAGCTTAACACCCTAGTTACTCTGCAAATCTTGATTGTTCTTCAGTTCTCTGATCCTTAGGCGGAGCCTTATCGTGTTTGTATTTATAGCAAGCCTCTTCGTGTTGAGTTCTTCTATTTTGTTCAAGTTCAACTTGTTGATTCTTTTCGGTTGCTTCCAGGTTACTGAGGAAATTACTTTTGGGAGTTGTTAGTTCGAGAAATTGTTAGCAGGGTACTCTAAGATGTAGAATGATCCCTTGTAGCTCATAAAACACAACTCTTCGGCCAACAAAAGAATTAAGCTTATGCATTCTTGCTTTTTGTCCCATTCTTCTCCTTACCCCCTTTACATAGGATCTTGTGAGTTCGGGTAATTTTCCATCCAAATTTCTTGAGGTCCCATTTAGTTCGCAGATTAGATTCTCGAACAGAATTTTTTCTTATATTCCTATGATTAGTCTGAGCTTAGATTTTAAGTGGTTAAAAACTTGTGTCTAACTTTTTGACAAAATATGAAGAGAACTTCTAAATCATAATCTCACTACGTCAGGAATTACATAGCTTGAAAACGATTGTGGCATCAAAATTCAAACTCTAACATTGGGCTAGAAATAAGTGATAGCCTTGTAGCAATAGTTAGTAGAGATGGGCTTGAATTATGAGTTTGAAGTAAGACTCGCATGTTTGGTCCATGTTAGCAAAAATTCTCCAATCCACCTAATGTAATTATGTTCTATGTTACATTATTACGTGATAGCCATGATCTTATGCAAATCTATTGATCGAATTATATGAAATATTTTGATAGAAGAGCGAAACCCTAAGCCTCCTAAGCCTAGGGCGACGTGCAAAGCGGCGGCCATCGGATCCGATCGCGTCCAGCACCGACCACGGCTTGGTGAGCCTGTGCTAGTTCTCGGTCTGTGGAGGACAACCTGCGCGCTGTGTTCGTCGTGACATGTGGTGATCGTAGCAAGGGTTGGAGGCTTCAATCGGAGTTTCTGGTCTGGGCTTTTTACCGGAGTACAGAGGCTTGGGAGGGCATCTTTCTGACCGGCTACACAAGAGAGCGTTTTACGAGTCGGGTCTGACGGCGGCGTCTGGGCTCGAGGTCGCAAGGCTTTAGTCGGGCTTGGCGGCGAAGGTCTGATCGTGTTTATTTGAGGGGTCGAGGCTCGGAGGCAGAGACTTTGGCAGTTTCTGATCGCGATGGTGATGCTCGGTTGGAGAAGCCGGCCGCCAGAGCTATGGTGCGTCGCCGGAGAACCGACTGACGGTGGCGGTGCAGGAGCAGTGTGCAAGGATGCCTCTCCCTTGTTCGCTCGGGTTTGGGCCTGGGTTTCTGGGCTCAACCTTGGGCTGATGAGGCAGGGGTCTATTCCTGCTAGGAAAGGTTTGACTTGGGCTTGGGCCTCCAGGCTTGGGCTCAGATCAAGACAATCTGGGCCCTAATTTATTAGGGTATGAGCCTGTTTGAGGGTGGATTCACTTCTATGAGTCTTCTATGACGTTTCTAGTCTCTTGCTTATACCACAATTGCGTGATTGACAAGTGAGGGCTAGTTGAATGATTTATTTTCAGTAGAAGGCGAGGTTTTTTCATTCTTGTATAGGCTCGCTTAAATGTGAGCATCCCAGTGATCTTTAAAGGTTTGCTTTAGTTTAGGTAGGTTACTCCGGCTTTTCTTGCCGGATTTCTTATGTAAGTTTTGGTAGACTTTAGCTATTTTGCTGTTGATCTAATGAATTCAACTTTTATTTCAAAAAAAAAAAGACTCTAACTTTTTAATATATTATCTTGTCTTTAATTAGGAATTTATAATATTCTATTCAAAACCGTTCATTTTTTGCTAAGGTGAAAAAAAAGAAGTAAAATACTATAAACTAATTACAACTCATGGCCCAACCATGTGAAAAATAAATAAAATACATTATCCAAGACGATGATTTCTTATTGTGGACTATAGCACATCATTTTTGGCCAAAATCTCATATTTTTATTTTCTCATCAAAATATTTCCTCTCTCAATTAATAACTTTTAAGCATTTGTCAAACTGACGGAACTCTAAAATCACAACACTTCGTTTACGATTTTTCAAACTGAGAAAATAATAAAATGTAAAAAGATATATATATATATATATATATATATATATATATATATATATATATATTTAAGGTTTGAGTGTTCTATTGAAAGACTTCTAAAAATCATGCTCAACTATTAGCTCATGGTATAAGAGAATTTAAAGAAAATATAGTGTTACCAAAGTTTAGCATATTTCGCTACCTCCCAACACGTCAAATCATGTCATGCCACATTTCTAATTAAACTCTCATGTTTATTAATGTTACCATTAGAACATAATTTTTAAAATGTATTCTAATGAGGAAATATTGATAATCTCTAATGCTTTTTTTCTTTACAATATTTAAAAATTGAAAAGTAAGATAATTTGACCCCAAAAAAAAAAAAAGTAAGATAATTTATTAAAAAATTGTTCAATGTTTGTAGAACAACAAGTGTCAAACTACATTCTAAAAATCATCATGCTCTATAAATAGTGACATGTGACACAGGATATAGGCCCTCTCCTTGATTTCCTCTTAAGCAATAAATGCCATCAAATCCCATATTTCTTTTGAAGTCTCAATAATCCCCCATCTAAACCCTAGCGGCCTAACCTTTAAATCTTTCATGTAATTTCTGGGACAAGATATAACTAATCAAGCCAGAGGTGTTATGGGAAATAGGAACAAGCCAGTCTTTGAATCTTTGATTCTTAGCCTCAATCCCAAGCTAACACAAGAGATAAGAATCCAACGGTGGAAATACGAAACTGGTGACTCACTGACTCAACACAGAGAGAGATTACTGAGCTCTGAAATATATCAGCTCATGCGCCAAAAGCCAAGGTTCATCGGAAGAAGAGCTCCACATTTCTCTTTCTCAGGTGGGAAAGAATCTCTGATGCCGTGTGTGAGATCGAAACGCACCGTTTCCAGTAAGATTCATTCTCTTCGGCCAAGATTGAAAACGACGGGGTATACCTACCCAGACCCAGTAGCCATTAACAGTATGAGTGAAGTCTTACTTTTGACTGCAGTGGTTCAAATCGTCATAGTTATTCAGAGCAATAGTGGAAGCTCAGAGATAATGAAAATGAACAATGCGGGGTAGCTAGCTGGTAGAGAGCAACACCTAACTGATGAGGACTGGTCATGAGAGTCATATATTTATTTCGTCACATCATCTGCGGACATATCACACACACACTCTCTCTCTGCTGGTGATTCCCATAAGGCTAGGGCTGGCAAGGCTACCCTTTACGTTACGTGTGCGAGAATTGATTGAAGGGAAATTTTATTTGATTCCATTTGTGCGTAAAAAGATAGACTCTGTGGAGAAAGAAAGAAGTAAGAAGTAAGAAGTAAGAAGTAACACGTTGCACTGGTCTATTATGGGTCATATTTTGGTGATGTCGCTAGCTCATTAGAGCAAGTTCACCTGTAGTCAAGAAAAGGCAAAGTGGAGAAGTCAAGAATTCGACCAGTCAAGTTACTATTCACTGTCACTGGGTTTCCACCCGTTGTTTTTCTTGCCCGGTCAACACTGTTCGTATATATATATATATATACTGCATGTTAATTGTTTACCGTAGGATCGCCCATTTAATTGAAATGAAGGGCTGAGATTAATTGATCGTTGCAATCAGAATTCAAAGTGGACCAACAACTCTCTTCCACGTGGCAAAGGCAGCCCCCTCTCTGTCGCTGCGCGACAAGCGACTGCAGTTTCTTCCTCATGCGGCGCCACGCGTCAGCGTATCCTCCTTCAGTCTCTTCATCAGCGCGTCGCAGCTCTCTTCTCTCTCCACAGACGTCACCCACGTTTGGGGAATGCACGAGCTGGCAGAGGCATTGGCTGGTCAAGGAAAATGTCAAGGAGTTGCCTTTTTTCTTGGCTTCGGTCAAGAAAGACCATCCTTTGGCTGGTTATCCTTGGCCCGGTGGAGGCTGGATTTTGAGTTTGGCTGGGCAACACGTCATTTTTCATTGCTGGCAGCCGGGCAAAACCACACCGCTGCACTTGCTCTTATAGTTAAGAATATTGTGTCTTCTAGATAAACACTTACAAATTAACTGTAATACATTCTAGGTACTATTTTCTTTGTTTGGTCTTAGACACTGTTATGGAGCAACTTTTAGATGAAACTATTTTGTTGACAAACAAAGAAGAACTCGGTTTGGTCTCTTTTATAATCATGAACCCTACTAGTCTGGTTAGTTAAAGCCAGCAATTGGCTGCCGGATTTCTTGGTGAACCTAGAAGAAGATTTTCTTCCAATGTCACTGTTGGGCAGTTCTTTTGCTGATATGCACCGACAACGTTGAAATTTTAGGATAATATGTTTGTGTGATAAAATATATATTTTCCTTTCAAAAAAAAAAAAATATATATTTATGTTCACAAAAACATGTTTATATATTTTTTTTATATGATTTCTTCAAACTTCAACCCACATTCATTCAAATTATAATCACTATTTTTTTACTTAAGTAAAATACACTCTCACAATTCTGTAAGTTTCAAAATATGTTAAGACAATTTCTTCAATAGCGTATCGATTTACCCAACTCAATTATGATTTTAGTAAAATTGAATTTGTAGAGTTAAACGTCATTTCATTATTTACGGAACGATCAAACTGACAAATGAACAATATTTCTATAAATTTAAGAGAATAAGTTGTAACATGTTAAAAGTTTAGAAAACCTCAAAACCCAAACAAATGAGCCTCAGCCCTTGCATATACACAGACACCTGTTTCACATATTGTTTTTCAATTCTCATGTTAACCTATGGATACTTTCCATGAGAAGCACAGTAAATATCAGCGGGCAAAGGGGAGAGATAGCTAGGATTAGCTTTACTCATCCTAAACATCATTTCAGTCATTAGGAGCGGAGGCTGGCTTTTAATCATTAAGTCAAATACAAGTCTAACATCCTAATTAACATCTCATTTCGCATTTTACTGTGTTGGTCCTGTCAAAACGACCATCATGCCATGTCCACCAAAAACTCAAAAAGTGCAAACTCGTTGATTAGGTGTTGCATTCACTTTTAACTTTAGTAATTAGATCCCTTCCATGGCTCCGTTCGACACGGCTTTTATCAGTCCCCTAGCTCCCAATTCCATCCCGCTTTACAATTATAAGGAGAATATTCATGAATGCATGTAAGTTTGTATATAAGCTAAGGTAAAGCTCATGATAATTGTACTACTAGAGGAATGATCGAGAATACTCATCAATTAAACAAAGTAAAACAAGAATTAAACAAGACAGTATAGATTGTGATGTGTGCGTACTAAGCATAATGAGTTACCAGGGTAGAGATTTTGCTCTTCACAGTATCAGAATTCAGAAGCATTAATGCAATGTACGTAGATGATTGAGTGCATCACCGTACGTACAATTGGCATTATTCCTTATTGTACTATTAATTTCTCAAATAGACTTAGTATTACGTATATATTGAAGTGTCATGTACGACCAAAAAAAAAAGTGTATCCATGTATATGATGTTTAAATTTACATCAACACATCAACGTCTAACAATTTTAATGTGCATAACTTCTTGTTATATGTATTTGAAGTGCTTTTGGGAAATCAGAAAATTAGAACAACTTGCAAATACTTTGGATCGAACAGACCTAGCTAAAGGTGCTTTCTTAATTATAGACGCATTTGTAATAATTTAAAAGGTACGCTTCAATAAGAACCGCTTTGTACATATCCTCGCAACAAACCCTAACGTTCACGTAGAGCATGATGCATGACCAAGATCAAGTCTCTAGATAAATTAAGACGTTAATAATCTTCATATTAACCCTGCCATACATGTAATTAATTATTACACGGACTAATCTCCACTGAAAACACATAGAGCTCAACTAAAGAGCTCTAGAAACTCTAGCTCCTGACGACCTTGCACTACCACAGAACAAACCCTCCCAAATCTCAGAGAAAGCCTGCACAATGACCCTATGGTGCTCCCTCGCATTCAAAGACAAGAAGCAGTGCAGCAACTGCTCCAGTTCTTTCTCATGAAACATCTGCTTCTCCAATATCATCTCCATCATCGACCTCTTGAAGTCCTCGTACGGATCCTCCGACTTCTTCACCACCGCGAAACTCTCCCTAACCTTCCCGTCGACACTGCACGGTATAAGCCTCTGAAACACTGACAGCCTAGGGGACTCAAACTCAGCACTCTTCCTTGAAACGCTGCGTTTAGCTTTACTCTTCGTCTTCTTCCTCCGCCTAGGGGTCGTCTCGCGGATCGTTGCCAGGTGGCGCGTGAATATATCGGCGGAGGAGTCGGTGGAAAAGGATACTAGGGTTTCGTTTTCTTCATCTTCGTCGCTGAAGAGTCCGCTCTCGGCGGAGGAGGTGCTGAAGCGGATCATACGACTCGTCGTTGTTTTCTTTTTCCTCAGTCTTTGTTTTTTCTTCTTCTCCGCCGAGGAAGGAGGCGGAGGTGGAGGAGGAGAGAAAGAAAGCGAAACGGCGTCGTCGTGGTCGGAGTCAGCGGAGGCCGAGGAAGTGTAGATTTTGCGACGGGGGGTTTTGTCTTCATTGACCATGGCGACCACGTGCCACTTGTCCTCTCTTTCCCACTCGAACAGCTCCGGCGGCAGTGATCCGCTGTGGTCGTCGTCGTCGGAAAGGGTTGGTTTTGTTCCGAAGCCGCAGCCGAATGCGGAGGACACGTGGCGTTTGATGGAGGAGGAGTGATGGGGTTTGGATGGTGGGGTGGTGAGGTGGTGGTTGAGTGATGGGGATGGTCGGAGAAATGAAGGGACGGGATTGGCCGGGAGAGAAGCGGGGTCTTTTGAACGGCAGGATTGGAAGGAGGGGATAACCCTGGATATCCGGAGCCTGAAACGTTTCGCCATGACTAGCTAGCTTGGAGGGTGATGGAGCAGTGTGGGTTTGAAAGCAGAGCAAAACTGTTTGGGTAGGCAATGGTGGGGCTTTATATAGGAAGTTGTGTGTCTGGAATTATACATTTCCATGTCTACCCAAAATGGAAGGCAAAGTAATTAATATTGCCAGTGTTTGATACTATTACAGCAATCCAGTATTAGTGCATAGTTTACTTGGTAACAAGAAAACAAAATCCAGGATTCTGGAGGGATGATGACGACAATCTAAGGCCTCGTTTGGTTTACGGAAAAAAAAAGTGATTTTTGATGGCATAGTCTTTCCCATAAGAAAAGAAATGATTTTTTTCAAGAACTTTCCATTCCGATGTTCGGTAACATTAAGAAAGTTATCAAAAAATTTGTAATTAATATAATAAAATAATGTGTTATGAGTAATAAATGCAAGAAAAGAAATGAGAAAATGATTTATTTGGTGTTTGGAATGAACTACTTTCCCCCCACTTTCCATTCCTTCACTTTCCTTTCCTTTTGTATCCCAAACGCAAGAAATAAACAAGTTTCATTTCCTGATGCTTACTTCCCGCGAATCAAACGTGGCATTTGACTAATACGACTTAAATATTAGTTGGCTAATACGACTTAAACAAGTTTCCTTTCCTGGTGAAATTGTCTAAGACAGGGTGGTTAGGAACCATTTTCTTCATTGAAAATAAATTGCATGAAGACTTATAATACGACTTAAATATCAGTTGAGACTCAAGAACTTAATAATTCATATGTTTATCATAGAATTGTTTAAAATTATTAGGTCATAGTGACTTCACCGTTAAATGAAGTACATGTTAGACTATTGTAGGTCAGTCGGTCAGAATGTAACACAGAACAAAGGGGAAGAAGTATATCGGCATGGTAGTTTAAAGAACATCCAAACCATGACTTTGCATAAACACAATTCTAATATTTGGGACAGAGCAAAAGGTAAGCTTACCTTCTCAATACTATTAGCCAAACTTAAGCTAAAGCTATCTAAATATCTGTATGCAACCCATCTCACTCAAACAAAAAAGTTAAGTTCACCCAAAATTTCAACTCTAGCTCTACCTCTTTTTAACATTGTCATAACGAATTTTTTAATTCGATTCAAAGAGTAAGAATGAGCTAATAATGATTGGTTGGGTTAAGATTAATTCTGATGGAGCTTGGAAACATGATGTGGGGGTTGGAGGTTATGGAGCTGTGTTTAGAGATCAAATGGGACGTTTTCTTGGAGCTTTTGCTTCTAATCTTGAGATTCCTAGTTTCATTGCGGCAGAGGTGATGGTTGTGATTAAGGCAATTGAGCTGGGCTGGGTTCATGATTAAAAGCACATATGGTTAGAAGTTGACTCTTCTCTTATTCTGGATTTTATTAAGTCTCCATTGTTGGTCCCCTGGCAATTTCGTATTAGCTGACTCAATTGCTTGTACAAGATTTCTCAAATGACTTTTCGTGTATCACATGTTTTTGTGAAGGTAATAAGGTAGCTGATGCTTTGGCGAATTATGGTACGACTTCTCCTAATATGGTGGTGTGAGATGCTCCACCATCTTTTATTTTATCGCATTATCAGAGTGACCAATTAGGTATTCCCCAATTTCGGTTACGATAACTTGTTTCTTTTTCATTGCTTTTGTAGGGAGGTTTGGTTTGGTCCCCCTCCTAAGTTCCTTCTTTTCTTTTTACTTTTTTAATAAATTCAAGTAAGGGGAAGGCCCCTTATTTGCTTCAACAAAAAAAACAAAAAAAAAACTAATAATGTACATCAAACTTATATTCAATTTACGAATTTTTTTATATAATAAAATCATTTATTGCTATGGGAACGTACGTTGTGTACCTTACAAGCATATCTCAATTAAAAGTATAATATAGGGCAGTGAAATCTACACTCTCCATTTTACAATCCACATTCCCTCTTTCTATCTTTGGTTGTAGTTTTTTTTTTTTTTTTTGTGAATGAAGGGCTGGTGCGGCTGCCCTCAAGCCTTAATTAATGAAACTGTTGAATACAAAGAGGGGAGGGGGACATTTGGCCTAAACCTCTAATTAGAATAAGCATCTAGAGTATTTCCTGAAATAATATCAGGAATCTCTACAGAAGACATGTATTCCAACAAGCACCAACTAACAAAGAGTGTCCTACTGAGCCACTGACTACTCAATTTGCTTTGATATAGCAGTGACATAACAGAAAGATAACTCGATATGTAACCCGATTCAAGGTTCTAAAAGTCGCTAGGCGCTAGTTGGGCGGTGGCCAGGAGCCTAGCGCCTAGGGGACTAGGCGGGGACTAGGCGTTTTTTTATATTTTTATATTTTACTTTATTTTTTAATAAATATAAATGGATTAAGTAAATAATATAATAATTTATTGAATAATTAGATGCAAAACACTAAAATCAGTATTAAATAATATTAAAATGTGAATGGGTAATTGTGAATCTATTTAAACCTTATACCAAAGACCCAAACCTTATCTCAAAAACTGATAAGGCTAAAGCAGTCAACATTCAAACTACATAATGCCACAGCAAAACCAAAGGGCTATTATCCCCAGAAAAGTCTTCGTCCCCAGAAAAGTCTTTGTCTCTTCATCTTCTCTAACCTTCATCTGCGTTTCTCTTCTCTCTCATCTGTGACCATTCTCTTCACTTTCAAGGTCCTCTGTCATTTCTCAAGCGAGTCTCTTCCCTTCTCTCCCAAACAAAAAAAAAAAGACAAAAAAAAAAAACAGAAAAATAAAAATCGGGAGGGAGATAAGAGTCGAGGAGAGAGAGGACCTTCAATCTGGGTCGGAAAAGAGAGAGGGAGAAGAGAGGAGTCAAGGGGAGAGACGAGTAGGATTTGAACGACCCGACCGCCCAGCCAACCCGCGCAGCCGCCCAGAGCGCCTAGCACCCGCCCAACCCGCCTAGGCACCCGCCCAAATTTCAAAACGATTTTCTCACCGTTTATGCATTAATCCGGGCGGCCATACACCTTCCAGCGCCTAGGCGCTGCCTAGAGCGATTTTTAGAACACTGACCTGATTACAACGTAACATAATTATCATAAACAAAGGTTTCTTACTATGTTGCCGCTAGAAGATAGATCCGACAACACTTAGTCTCACTCTGCCACTAGGTGGTAGCGACCATTTGACTAAGCAAGGAACTCGCTGCCTACCTAGAACAGACAATGCACTTTGAGTGCACACACAGGCAAAAACCTCGACTAGCCCTATATGATAAGTGTAGGGACTTATTGCTCGCAAAACGCGCAAATTAACTAAACAACATAAAAAAAAATAACAACTCTAAATAATAAAACAACTAGGGCAGTTCTCATGTTAGATTCATAGCAACAAAGTACTTATTTTGCCTGTGAGCTATGACCAACAGGTCAATTATAATTCTAACATTGTAAAGGTCATGGGTTCGATTTTCACTAACATATGTAAGGGTGGGGTGGGGTGGGCTAAAGGTTAAAAAAAAAAAAAAAAAAACAACAACAACAACAATTAGGGCAGGGCCTAAGGTTTGAACCCAAACCCATTTACCAGCCCAGGTAAGGCCCAAAAGGCCAAGCCGGCCAGGAACCAATGCCTATTCTTCTCAGTCCACAGTAGCAGCTGCACCTCTACCTCCCCACCTCTCAACTCGTCGTCCCTTCGCCGGCGTAGTGCCACCACCTCCGTCAGACCACCGATAGGCGACACCAACCGTCACAACCATCACCCCACACCAACCAGGAAAAAGGATCCTGCCTTCGAACCCGATTCAGGTGCCCATGCACCTTCGTCCCCTAGATCCATCCCAGCCATCCATCGAACCCAGCTCACCGTCCCATGACCGCTGTCCACTGACGCCGCTTCGATTTGGCTAAAGCCTAAGCCGACTTCGGTCCCAACCCATAGCCTCGCCGCAGCCACCTCCTTTTTGGTGAAAAGTCACAACTCCTCCCGGCCCCAGCCTCCGGGCCTGAGACACGCCCACCACACAAGTCTCCCGTCCAACCACTCACACAATACGCCGGCGAGGCCTTAAGCCTGCATCAACGCTAAGACGCAGCCGGACAGGAACAAAGGACAACAACACTTCTCTAGGGTTTTAGAATTTTTCGAGACTCCAAGTTTGACGGAGTTCTGATCGAGTATAAAATATTGCTGATTCATTATCCTTGGTTGTAGTTCTTATAAAAATACAAAGTTAAGTCACTAAAGACAAAATTGAATTTATCAAAAAAGAAAATATAGAGTATAAATTGTAAAATAATTAGCGTTAATTATTATAGGAATTAAAAATACACTCTAGGATATATATAACGACTGAGTAGGCTATGATGCCAAGTATTGTCGTTGTCACCTCGTATTCATAATACAAATGTGGGTGTTCTCTTTTTTCTCTCTGGAACTGCTCTGCTTCTACCATTTCTATCTTCTTGAAATAGTTTGGCCGAAAGCGATAAAATGCAGAAGAAGCCGTCTTCCAAGAGAGCAAGACACACCCGAAAATAGCCAAATAGGAGAGTGAAATACGATCATTATTTGTCTTTTGTCTGATGTAAAACATGGTGACGATCGATCTCATTGAGATCTGGGTGTGTGTAATGTAGCCCCTGGACAGCATCCACTATTCGTCCGTACGCTGATATCGATTCTTGGGCAGATGAACAGAGATCACAAAATACAGAGATATCAACTTGGATTTTGTGTTTTAATTCTCTTTGGTAGGCAAAGTCAAAAGAGTACTGCCAAATTTCATATCTTAAAGTTGGATTACACTTGCTGCCTATAGGCCCCTACCCCTTTTAATAAGCAAGCTCATAGGCATTGGAGCAAGCGAGCCTTCATAAATTTGTTACCCCAGTAAAAAAAAATAAAAAAAAATTTGACCTAGCTTGACCCCAGCACCTGTCTGAGACCCCCTTTTTTTTTTTTGGGTCAAATTGTCTGAGAACTTTGATGACTCGTAGTCTCTTTGCTAGTTCATAATTTGTAAGAAAGGGAGTGGTGGGTAGTGGTCAAGAAGGAGAGAGTGAATAGCAAGTCTTGTTGTCTACTCTTTCTTCATGCTCGTATTATTGCTTTGCATTGCGTATCAGATTTTCTAAAGCGTGCCAAGTAAAGGAGCCTGGCCCTATTCGTGCTAGGCAGATTGTTAAATTGGAAGAAAAGTCAACCAGATTGGAAGAGCCATTTTATCCAACTGGTGGTGGGCATCCAAGGAAACAGAATCATCTTTGCATGCAAGTGTCTCTTCCTTTTTCCTTTTTTCCTTTTCTCTTTGTCCTTTGGGACATGTTTATTTGGCAAAGCTTAATGCCCCTTTTTTACACAACACTCCAGTGTCCTATACTCAGAACAGCATGGTGCGCTCTGAGTATGCCAGTAGATTGGTGGAGCTACTACCGAGCTAGTACCAACTCAAACCCCCACCACATCTCTGCTTCTTAGTTTTTCTTGAATTTGAAAATTTGAATGCTGATCCTAGAGCCATGTTGTAAATGGGTTTGGGGGATGCTTTGGATTTTGGGTCAGTTTTTCAACTTTTGGGCTATTCTTTTCTTAACACCATTTGTTCTAAGAAGTTAATGTTTTGTTAAACCATTGGCAAGTCAAGACACTAGTGGGACTCATTGGATTGTAGTTTGGGGCCTTTGGGCCTACCTTGTGGGCGGGAACCCGGCAGAGAATTTAAACCTCCGCTATTAAGCAATCCAAGATGCTAATACCATCAGTGTTCAGTGATCCTTGTTAGATCTTATTAGAAGGTATGCCAAAGGTGGTGAAGCATTGCTGCATTTATATTGGAAATTTAATGCTTAGAAAGTTAGAATCCAATCGTAGTAACATCCACTTTCAACAGAATATACATATGGATGGCCAAGTGGTTTTTGGATTACCGAAAGTTGCAGCTCCATATTTGACCAGAAAAGATTCAATGATCGACAATGACATAAACTTAACCGGCCAGATCGAACTTTGCAGAACCTTTTCCGATTTGATGATTCGACAGATAAGATCCTACCTTATATAACATATTTTCCACTACACAAATAACACCACGATGAATTGTTTCTATGATAAGTAAAAGTAGGAGGCATCAAAATCATGTACAGTCAGATATTACCGCATGCTTTATCTAACAACATAAAATTGGAAAGAATAAGAAGAAATGATCAAGAACACGAACAATTATTACCACTATATGCGTAAGCCAGGGTTTCAGTTGTCTATTTCATTGCCAACCCTATAGTAGGTACTTATCGTCGTCCTCTGATATATCTGTAGTGCAATGTGCATGATTCAATTCATTAAATGAAGTCGATCCTAATTTGCCATATCACTATCACAAGGAAGTGGGAAAAGAATTTTACGCATGAGCCATGAATCTCTGACCAATGCAATCTTCCAGGCATTTTTCCCTTGTACACTACTACACTACACCTGCCGCAACCATACTTCTCAGGTAGTGCAATACGTACCATCCTTTAATTTGGTGGCCACAATCATTCACTTTTTAGACTATCTTTCAAATGATTTTCTTTGAATGAAACTATCTGTTGGTATTAGTTACGTGAGTTTTTAGTTAGCTTCTTATTGGATAAATTTTTCTAGAGATGATCTTTATAAGGTGACATTAAAAATAAACATTTTTCGACCATGAGCCAACTTTGCAGTTAAGAATGAGGTGTAGAAGGCCATTTGAACATAAGGTTGTGCGATCATCCATCTATTTTGTATTCATAACTTACAGTCAGAAATTTTGGTATGAAACTTTTCCGAACAGTTGTATTCGATCTACTGATGAACTGATCAAGACAGTTGTATTAGAAACATATATTGGGTTTTTACAATATTCGTTGTTGCTGTATAATTATAATTCAAAGTTGTGTGAGAAGGGAGCGAGCATAAATATAACTTCCATAATACATTTGTGCATCATACGAAGCTAGCGAAAATCAATATGAAAAACCTTTTGCTTGTAGATTCTCAAAATCATTGATCCAAATATGTAGGTTAGATTGCAGATGCAACTTTCTTAGTCAAAAGAAATAATTACGTGCAAACCTAATATCTGAAAAAGTAAACCTAATATGGCAACTGGCAATCACATAATGACAGTTTTCAAATTTCGACAGTGACGGAGTTCATGAGGCTCCCTCCTAACGTCCTAATTAGGCCCTTTTTTCGACAGTGACGATATCTTTTCTTTTCCTCATATCTTTCCAAACACATAAACAGACACCTAAACTAGAACAGTGTTTTGCATTTTTTCATACGAGACAAAATCTAGATGTCACACTCCAAGCTATATTCAGGGGGTTCCACCAGAGATACATACAATTAGATATATAGAAGATTTTGCGTTTACTACTTCTCATATTATATCACCTCCTTCATAATTTATGGTATATAAATGACCCTTAGTGATGGAGAATTGATATTGTAGCAGATTCTCAAATATTGGTGGAGAGGAGAAGCTACATACAGTTCTTCATAAACTGAAACAAAAGTTAACATGCAGTCTGAAACACACATAGACATGAATGCCCAGAATAGAATAAGCACTATTGCTGGGTCTTCACTGGAGATGGAGATGAAGGGTAGTGCAGAAAATACCACGACATATAAGTTCAACAAGAATGCTTTTGCTTGCGCTGTGTTTGCCTCTGTAATATCCATCATATTTGGATACGGTAATACCTCTCTCTCTCTCTCTCTAATTTCCATCAAACTAACATGTTATCACAATCCTCTCGGTATAATTATTGTTTTACATAATCACAATATCACATCACATTTAAAATCTTGAGACTATAAAAAAAAAAAAATTAGAGTTACTTCACGTACATTCACAATCTCAAACACGCAAATGAGTTACGCTATATATTTAAGCTCAGTTTATAAGTTTACATGGTATGTATGTGTTTAAATTTGTGTCGTCGTTTTGTGATCAGACACCGCTGTAATGAGTGGAGCAATGATCTTCATGAAAGAAGATCTCAAAATCAGTGATGTACAAGTCGGAGTCCTCGCCGGGATATTAAACCTATGCGCCCTAGTCGGGTCCTTAGCGGCCGGAAGAACCTCCGATTACATTGGTCGTCGTTACACCATATTCCTATCCTCCATAATTTTCTTGGTGGGGGCAATTCTAATGGGCTACGGGCCAAACTACGCGGTCCTAATGATCGGTAGGTGCACCTCTGGCATAGGTGTGGGCTTTGCACTCATGATCGCCCCGGTTTATGCAGCAGAGATCTCATCCCCTACATCGCGGGGTACACTAACCTCTCTACCGGAGCTTTGCATCAGTCTCGGGCTCTTATTCGGATACGTATCAAATTACCTTTTTGGGAAACTGGCTTTGAAACTTGGCTGGAGATTGATGCTTGGGGTTGCTGGAGTCCCAGCAATTGCTTTGACTATTGGGATTCTCAAAATGCCAGAGTCCCCAAGGTGGTTAGTGATGCAAGGTCGTTTAGGGGAGGCTAAGAAAGTGTTGGAACTGGTTTCTAATACCAAACAAGAAGCTCAAGTTCGTTTTCGTGACATCAAAATTGCGATTGGTATTGACGAAAATACCGATGATAATGTCGTGAAGCATAGAACTAACAATCGAGGAGAAGGGGTGTGGAAAGAATTATTCCTGAGGCCGAGTCCTGCTGTCCGGAGGATTTTGCTAGCGGCAATCGGAATACATTTCTTCGAACATGCAACAGGAATAGAATCCGTGATTTTGTTTAGTCCGAGAATTTTCAAGAAAGCTGGGGTTACTAGCAAAGACACGCTCTTGCTTGCCACAATCGGGATTGGGGTTACAAAGATTGTGTTTATATTGCTGGCAACATTTCTGATTGACAAGGTTGGTAGGAGGAAGTTATTGTTGACGAGCACTGCGGGGATGATTATATCTCTCGCAGGATTAGGGTTTGGATTGACCATGGCAGAGAACTCCAAAAAGGAGCTTGCTTGGGCTCTAAGTTTCAGCATTGTGGCAGTGTATGTATTTGTGGCTTTCTTCTCTATTGGACTTGGGCCAATTACATGGGTTTACAGCACTGAGATTTTCCCTTTGAAGTTGAGGGCACAAGGGACTAGTGTTGTGGTAGCTGTGAACAGAGTTATAAATGCTGCTGTTTCAATGAGTTTCATTCCAATATATAAGGCAATTACAATAGGAGGGACCTTCTTTATGTTTGCAGGGATATCTGTGTCGGCTTGGGTTTTCTTCTTTTTGTTCTTACCAGAGACTAAAGGAAGGTCTTTGGAAGAGATGGAAATGCTCTTCAGCAATTATAGGACTACTGGTGCTGATCAATCTAGAAACAGTGTTGGAGTGCAATCTAGAAGTGATGCCTAGCTAGAAAATAATTTGTGAGAAAATTATACCTAGATTGCTTTTATCTCAAATTTGTGTCTTCTTAAATAAATTATGATGCTTGTAATTATATCAAGTTGAAACTTAAAAAAAGTTGGATGAAATTGAATGCTCAAGTTGTCAAGTTACTTGTTTTCGATGCTGTCATATTAACTTCTCCAAGAAACAAAGAAAAAAAAAAAAAAAAACTAACCTTGCTATAACAAAAGGAAAGAAAGTGTAGGTAGCGTCATCGATCACTATGGGAACCTTACAATTACAATTTGCTTTAAGTTGTTCATCCTTTACATACCTCTTTTAATGTTTATTTATACAAACAAAGTGTCAACATCGATCGAAAACCATCACACTGGGATGAAACTAAAATGATAGTAGTAACAATCAAATCGCTAAATAAGTCTTGATTTCACTAATTTTTGCAAAAGTAAATCTAAAACATGCGTACAGCTCTAATGCTAGATAGCTGAATTGCCATGCCACTTAGTAAAGAAATTTAACAATTAATACTGGCTCTAACAATTTGGTGTACACGTTAAGGTCATCCAATTTCATTCATAAGCGTAAAAATATGGTAAATCGCCTAAAATAATTTTTTTTTTTTTTTTTTAAAAGCTTTGGGAAAACCTTCACTTTCTCTCTATATTCCTGCTCCTCTCTTCTTCTTCCCACTGTTTATGCTCCATCTTACAAGTCCCTGAGGCTCATATAAGGTATGTCAGTCCAACGCCTACTTGCGCCTGAAATATTTGCGGCACTGAAAGCTTTAGCCCTGGCCTGGTGTACATCTTCAAAGTCACCACCGTGACATAGTAAGTTTTGGTCGCGGTTCCATTTCCATTTAAAGAAGACCAAAGTGTTTTTCCAACACTTGGCCTTTTGGGGATTCTTAGAGTCCTGCCTGGAACTGGGTTTCCGAAGCTTGGAATGTATGCACTTTATGTATATATCTTCTTCTTCTTTTTTATCTGAATTTATGTATATATCTTGTTGTCTCATGTTTGTGCCTTCTTGATTCTTCCAAGACCTTTTCTCAATTTGTTGTCAAATGGTGAGATTAAATGTGTCTTGTTATCTCATATAGTATATGAAGTTATATATGAACACATGCATAAATATTGTCTACAAAATTTGATAAGAATAAGGGTAAGGTTCCTTTTTCGGTCTGAGAAGGCAAGGTTAGTTCTTATGTATGATATACTTGCAGAATATGAGGAATTTTTTCCGAATGTTGATAAAGGAGAGGACCACGATACTGATCTTACTTCCCCATAGACACTAGAGGAGTCGACGCTCACTAGCTATTTTGCAAAACCATCTATCTTCCACTTGTTGAGAATATATACATCCCACATGGGAAGAATGAGACCTTGCTAGTGGGTTTATAAGGATTTGGGCCACTCCATCCATTGCCAATTGGTTTTGGATGTGAACCCCAGATTACTTTATCACCACTTACACATACAGTACTCAGTCTACTCTTGTTCACTTTTGTAAGGCTTATAAGCAGAATAATTCATGTAAATTAATTTTCTAGAAAAATATGTAGTTAACTTAGACCACCAAGTTCAAAATTTTATTGTTACGTTGTGTTCAACAGTCTTCGGGACAGAATGGACCTTGTGTCCGGAGAGTGGTCCGGTCGAAGTAGTGGTTGCGGGGCGACGGAGATGCACACCAGAGAGCCGGACGGTGTAAGGCAGAGGCGGGAAGATGGCAGGAGGGTGAAGCCAGTGTCGCCTTGCCTTTGGGAGGAGCATGGAGGGCCTGCTCGGTGTTTCGAGGTGCTGATACTGGCTCGGAGGTCGCCGATTGTTGACGGTAGCGTGGGAGCAGCGCCGAGATCCATTGTGTCTAGATCGGATCGGTTGATCCTGATCTGGGTTGAGTGCTTCGTTTTCGACTTGAGGAAGGACGGCGTGGCTTGCTGGCGGAAGGTAGGAGACGGTGGTGCGCCGGCGAGATGGTTGGGTCACTACGTCTGCAACCAATTACTTCAACGTGGGCCGGATGCATTTTGGGCCTGGACTATTTGGTTTTTTGTTTTCAGTCTTTTTAGGGTTTAGGGTTGGGTTTTATTTTTGTTTTTGTTTTGTTCGTAATAAGGCACAACCAAGGTTTGGTGTGTAGTATTAGCTGTTGTTTCCAGTTGTGTTAGGTGTTAGCTGTCGGGTCGTGTGTACTACAAGATGTGGCAGAGACAATCTTCGCTTCGGCCTTCTAGTGGGTCCTACCTATCTGGTTTTGGGTCAGCGAAAAAGTCTGGCTGTGCCATAGACGAGCATTAATGGCCTTCTAGTGGGTAGTTCCTGTCTGGTTTTGGGTCGGCGGCGATGGCGAGTTGGGGCAGTTGTGGGTTGATGGTGTTGACAATTTGGTGGTGACGGTGTGGGGTTTATTTTAGTCCCAGGTCCGAATGTCCGGGAATTCTGTTGGTCGGGTTTAGGTCACAACGAGTGTTGGCTTGGTCGATCAAAAGCTAGTCAGGAGGACTCTGGTTGGTGAGTTAGTGTTGACACAAGTGAGTTGTCCAGTTTAGAGTTCTTATTGGCTGGACAAGAGGTGAGCTGTCAAAGATTCACTACTCCTGCGTTTGTTGTCTTTGCCATACAGTTGTAGTGCAAGTTTAGAGTCAGTCATTATAGAGTTCCAGTGTGAAGTCTATTGGCCATTTATGTATAAGAGATGTCGCCTAAAACTCGTTGTAAGCAGTTCATTATTAATGAAATTCTTATTTGATCAAAAAAAAAAAAAAAAAAAGTTCAAAATTTCGGACTTCGCCATTGTTCGATGAAGTTAACTTAATTAGAAAGTGCACCTCGATCAATCAGTAACTCCCGGCCATTGGCTAGTCCTAAGAACAGTTTTGGAGAAGAACCTAGAAACATATTGATCCATTTCCCAGACACTTAATTACGTGGTGCACAATGACTACGTATTTGCTAGTAAATATGCCTGAAAGTCTACTTAAATGTCGAACAAAAAATTGTTTACGTGAGAATATGGGAAATATATCATTGTAGATCAACTCATTCTTCAAACAACTAGAGCTCCTAGTCTAAGAAGTCATTCAGATTCTCTAGGATTAAGATATATAATTCTAGAGCTGTCCAATATATATCTTTCAAATAATTGGTGTCTTGTGTGATAGTATTAGAAACTATTTCGAAACTAAAGAACAATGTTAGGAATAATTATCCAACATAATTGTTCTGAAGTCGAGGCTATATAACACTCCACAAGTGTCATATAGGGTTCAAAACCATGATTATTAACCAAGATAGAAATATATACACAACAGAATGTAACAAGAGCAGAATGACGAGGTTTTGTGTTTTAGGGAGGTCGATGGATCCCATATGACCTAGCCTGGCATAAAGTACAAATTAATTATTATTTGCAGGTATAGCTAGCGTTTGAAACTATTTTCAGAAAGCATAAGAAGCACTATAAGATGATGAAAGTGTTTGGTTCCAATTTTGCTGCAACTGGTCAACAATCTCTTTTCTGCGCGGGCGTGCCAGCACCGTTCGGGTGCGGTCGTCGGGGGTGTCCCTTAACCTAACTTCTTTCAAGCAATTGTAGACGATGAGAGCACCAACCTCGTCGTGGGATTCTTTATGCCTCGTGGTGAGGACTTTTGCTAATCTTCTTAAAAATCACAATCGATACTCGATGTTGTAGATCGAGCAGAGCGAGAACCACTGGGAAGTAGAGGGAACTTGCTAAAACGTGACTTTAGCTTGGCTGGTTTGCAAGGGCGTTACCCTTTCTTGGCTGGTTCCATAACCGTTGTGGTCGTGGTACTACAATCGGCTCCCGAGGAGACTAGGACCGAAGTACGTTGACAGAGGGTTTGGTGGCACTGAAAGTCGGCTTCTAAGAAGACTAGGACTAGGAGTGTGATCACCGGTAAGAGAAAGAGAAGGAGAGGAGTTGCTGTTAGAGAGGTTTGCTCTAGAGAGACTTAGATCATCTTAGAGATGTATTGATGAGTGAATTGTGTGTTTAAGTGTTTCATTGTAACCTCTATTTATAGGCTACCATGCCAAGGTGTTTAGCATTAAACAAATGATAGTGGAGCATTAATTGGAGATAAGAAATGATGAATTTTGGAGATAAGGAAGCATAATTGGAGATAAAGCATGATGAATTTCGGAGATAAGGAGATAAGGAGGCATAATTGGAGATAATGAATGATGAATTTTGGAGATAAGGAAGCACTTTCTGCTCCTTTATTCCTTCAATTTTATCTCCATCAAGCACTCAGATTTTGACTGTGACTTCTTCATAAGAAATGTTCCACTATAAGTGTAGATCACCCTAGTAAAATTTCAGAGCTTTTGATATAGTGGTTGGGCCGAAAACGCTGCTGGACCTCTTACAGGTCCAGTTTTCCAAGCCTCTCTAGACAAGGAAATTGGACTGATTGTTTGAAGGTCTTCCACTCAAAACTAGCTCTGGTACTCTTCATAAGAAATGATCCTTGGGCTTTCTAGATTTAATCTGGAAAGTTTCAGCTCATTTGAATTTCGTTTGGTTAGTCTGCCGCCCCTCCTTCCTTGTTTAGCTCGGTTTCTCCTAGCCGAAGTAGAAAAATGTGCTAAAGTTGACTTTTCATGCTTCCATGCTTCCATAGTAGGCTTTATTTAGCCTTTCAATATATATTTCGAACTTGTCGACAATATATAGCTTGAGCCACTGACATTGGCTCAATTTCTCCAAGACGTGCCTTGTCAGGCCAAAATGCTCATTTTGGGTCCAAACAGAAAGATCTAATTTCATTAAGATAATTAAGAAGACTGATAAAAGATAAATAAATGGTGAAGGAGCCTAATCAAAACCTGTGAGGAGCTTATATATATACAAATGCTCCAAAAACAGGACAAAGTACTAGCACACCTTACATTACTTAACTAGATTTCAAAGTCTACTTAATTAAACATAATCTGATCAAATCAGACAAACACAAACTTTGTCTGCAATTCTCGAAGGTACGTAATTGGCCCAGGTTTTGTTCTGGAGATACTCATCGTATTGCTGGCTAGTTGACGGCCATCCGGTATTGAGCCGGTGAAATTGCTTGCATTGCCCCTTTCGAAATTAGACGCTCAAAGTACTCACCTGCTCTCATACAGTTTCCATCCAATAACTATCTAAGCCATCAACCCGGCAGAACAGATTGACCATCCACCTTCAGCCTGCTAAACTGAAATAATCGAAATGAAACTTTAGAGCGAGCAACCTAGTTTTATGTTGTAGCCGGCCAGACCCGTTTACATAGCGGCCATTTATGACTTTCCGTTAATACCTAATTTTCTCATTTTGTCGTGGCAGGCCTGGCTTAAAGCTTAGTTTTGTTACTGGAGTCTAACGAAAGATTATCTTTCTCATGTTGGCCAGATATCTTTCGAAAAGTTTGATGTTGTGGCCGGCCATACACGTTTACATAGTTGCCCTCTATGAGTTTTCCTTAATATCTAGTTTTCTCATTTTGTCGTGGCGGGCCTAGCGTAAAAGCTTGATTTTGTCACTGGAGTCCAACGAAAAATTATCTTCCTCACGTACACCGTCCAGATATATATCTTTTGAAATTTTTTTTTAAGAAAAACCAAAGTAAGGTGCTAAACATGGATCTCTGCTTGTTTTCCTTTTTGGTAGAATACTCTATCACATGATCTCAAAGTGGTAGTATGACACTAATGGAGTGACCAACTCAGTTAAGACGTATTACCTCAGAAAATTAATGGTGGGAGTCTAGGGATGGCAATGGGGAGGGTAGGGTAAGGGGATTAAATTACCATCTCCATACCCGACTTCATTCTCCATCCCCGTACCCTCCCCAATCCCCGTAATAAGATATTGGGGATTCCCCGTCCTCGTCCCCATTGGGGTAATGTTCCCCGTACCCGCCCAAATCCCCGTTAACAATATTACTAATTTATTATATAAAAATAAATAATTATGGATTTAAAATATGAAGTTAAAATCAAACATCAAAATAAAATAAATTTCGTATTTCAATCAAAGAAAATTAACATGTTGATAAAGATCTTTTATTAAAAGAATCTTCATTTTTTTGAACATATTTATTAATAGAATTTAAATATTGACAAAAAGATGAAGTTTACATAAATATTTATTTGTAAATAATATCAAAAATATATATAATAAATAATATATATATATATATATATATATATATATATATATATATATATATATATATATATATTCAGATAATTCTTATTTGGTGGGTATGGGGATGGCGATCAAAATATCATCCCCGCCCCGTACCCGATTTCAGAATTCGAATACTGGGGATCCCCATCCCCGTTACCCGATTTCCCCTGAATTTCTCCCCGTTAGGGTCGAATACCCTACCCGATGGGGTTTTTTGCCATCCCTAGGTGGGAGAAATATTAGTTGGCGGCCATCCGGGTATTGAGCCAGTGAAATTGCTTGCCCCTCTCAAACCTAGACGGTCAAATTACTCATATGCTCTCCACACAGTTTCCATCCAATAACCATCTAAGCCGTCAACCCGAAGAGGTTGACCATCCACCTTCAGCCTGCTAAACTAAAATAATATAAATGAAACTCTCAGAGCGAACAAGATACTTTAAGACTAGAACTTTGAGCTACCTAGGGTGGATCTAATTACTTATTTTGATGTTGTGGCCAGACCCGATTACATATCTGCCCTCTACGAGTTTCCTTGATATATAGTTTTCTCATTGTGTAGTAGCTCTATAAAAAAAGATAAAAAGTAAATAAATAAATTGTTCCAAAACCTTTTTCTAATTTTTCCATACATATATCGCTTCCATTCGCTAGTATTTACACACTCTCTTTATAGCTCTCTCTTCTTACCAAAAAGGAAAAAAAGAAAAGAAAAGAAAAACATACATTTCTACCATTCCATTATGCTCGATCTCAGATGATGAATCAACTATTCCTGCTTCTTATTATCTATATCAGCAGGAGGCAGAAAGCACTCCATTGTCAAACCCCAAATGTTAAAATCCACCTCATGAATTTTCCACGTTTCTTCCATCTCCCTTTTGTGGTTTGCAGATTGCTCACCGTATCTGAAAACCTTGACTCGTGTTCTTCCGCTGTGCGCAATGTTCAGTCCATCGACGTACTTATAGTCATGTATAACAGACTCAGTGCTGGTCTCCCAGAACACATCTGTGTCGTCTCCTTTGTTGGTCATCCTAAGCAGCCTTGAGTCCTCGAATTGTACAAGGAGACCAGAACGTTGGCTGAAGTATCCCCAGATTGTGTGGTGGATTATCTCGTAGTTTGGACCGCTTTGCTGCTCGCGAATGGCTGGACTTGTTTCGAGCTTGAGTATGAAGCAATCGTCGTTGTTGATGATCTTCTCGCCGATGCACATTGCATCTGCGAATAGAAGGGCCGTGGCCCTTGGGTCCAAACCCTAAAAAATTTGTCCTATTATTAGTACAAGCAAAAGGTTTTTGTTGACATTAAGTGCAAAAGTAACGGTTGTGATCATGAAAATAATTGCATCACGAGATACAAAAGAAAGAAAGTTGCCAGCATTTCTATAATAACAAATAGTCTCATTCCGAACAAAAAACTTGTCATATATATTTTTCAGTAAGACTAGCAACATGTTGAAGAATGAAAGTATACCTGGAGAAAACGGCGCAAGGGTCTAGGAGGACCTTGTGAGATGGGTGTTTGTTGGTTAGAGGAATGCCGCCATGAAAGCTTGCCATTGCTTCCGCAGATGACCTTGCAGCCAGACACAATAAGCTCTAAGCACCACAAGTCTGGATTCTTTTGCCAAAGTAAGAATCCGCCACTCTCGGCCGCGCTCTTTTTCACCTCAAGGCTCAGGTCCCCTTGGTGAAAATCCGATGCACTAATCTTAACCTGCCCAGTAACACACATGCTGGTTACTGAGTTCAATGCCGCTTGCCCTCCCGTCGCCGCTGTGTATTGTTGCACAATATATTTGGCCGTTGAAGCTTGCTGTAAACATGAACAGGAAATAATCAATGGTATTCCTCACCAAAACTTAATTCAATTCTAATATTCTCATTTCAACAATGGGACAGTGGACGCCAGGATTCTAGGGACAAGAAAGCAATCTTTTTGAAAATATATATAAGTGAAACAAGTTTTATTTTCTCAATTTTGTTTGAGGCTCGCTTTTTCTAATTTATTCCATATTTACTTGACATGTACATCTCTAAATGAGATTCATGCGATACCTATCTATAATTACTAAATACAGTCTATGTAGTTTAATGCCTCAATATACCTATCTCTATAGCATATATACATAAATACAGATATATAAATTTGTTCCGAAAGTAATGGAACATGTTACATGTTGCTAACTGAAAATGTCAAATATTGTTAGGAATTGTCCTTTTATAGTTGCACAATATGTATCCTGATTCCAATTGAAGCTCTTATTCTTATTTTTTCAACTTTTTGATCTAATATAAATCTTATTGAATTCTAAATTTCTATCGTATATGACTCACAATCTCGAGTATTTGATGTAACGTAAACGGTAAATCTTATTGAGTTCTCGATCTCTATGGCAAGTGATTCATTCACACTCTGAGAAAATATGGGATATACTACATTATCATATCGTTGTGATGTAATTAAAGAAACGAATAATGTAATATAACGAAAATGAGATATGGATTGATGACAAACCACAAAATGATATGGATTCATGGATATCCTTACAATTGAAGAATCTCGAACTGGACGGTGGACGGAATGACCCAACTGAACTTGAAGAGGGATAAGAGGAGAGCCTACAAGGTAAAGCAAGAAACGCAGCTCATTAAAGCGTCCGGCAATGACCGGCGCAGACCATTTGTCGGAGGTTTGAGCCTTCATCCACGTCAACATGTTTTGCCACCGTAATGTGACATTGCTTCCCATACTAGTGAACATCTCTTCCGGTATGGGGACCTCGAGAACAGTCTCGAGGCCATCGTCTCTATCAATATTCGGACAAAGCTTCCTCATGTGTATAATAACGTCTCATGGAAAAGATCAAAGCCGGGAAAGAGAAGAGAGAGAAAAATAGGCGAAGAGCTTAGGGCTTGATCAAACACACATCTTGTTCATCTCCTTCCTCCTAATTAATCTAGCTGATGAGGGAAAAGAGGGATGTGGGGAAACTACTTGGGGTTGATGAGAGGATAGGGTGGTTGTGAATATGCCAAAGGTTGTCCTTGCTTGTAGGTCTCATGTGGGCACGATTTATAGATGAATAATTTGATTTGTTAACTTTCTATATTGAGGGCTGGATCGAGTTACATTTTCTTCAACATTTCCAAACTAATACATTACACTCTAATATGTATAAGAAAATTGATTTTTGGCTTCAATCAATGTGGCATGTCATGTTAGACACGCGAATTACCTATTAGCCACATCATGTCATGTCATTATTTAAAAAAGACATTTTCATCTATTTAAAATCTGATGGCTCTAAATTATTTTACTATTTTGTTGTTGTTGTTTTTTTTTTTTTTTTTTTTTATGTTTACATTAATGCTTAGATTAAAACAACAAATTTTTCAATGTTTTTTACATTCATACAGTTGATTGTTGCCTGACACCAGATCATATTGAATTCCAGTTATCAAAAATTGCTCAACATGCAACAAAAAAAAAATCCAAAGAAACCTTAGACTCTTTGAAACCTGCGCCTCCTATAGCCTCAGTCTTATTTCCCCCCTCCGTACGGCGGCACGTCCTAGCGATGTCGTCATCGAACGGGACGCGTTTGTTAGAACCCTCTTGGCTGCTATATTGTCTCTAGTGGGAATTTTGGCCTGAAAGTTGTTTTAAGAATGGGGGAGAAAGTCTGTCCGGCGGAGCGTGTGCGTTTCCAAGATCTTTGGTGGAAGAAAGATATGACGGGTCGGATCACACCGGTTAGCACTTAGCAGCGCCGGGGCTTGGAGTCTGGGTGTTGAGCTCATAAGGTTGAGGCAGAGATCAGAGATCGATCTGAGCTTGGTTGTTTGCTGGCGGGGTCGGAGATCGTCTTGGCTGGGATTGATTGCAGACAGTACCGAAGATCGTCTGCTCTGTGTGGATAGGTGGTTTGCACTTTGCAGGTTGGGACCGGAGATCGTTCTGGTCTGACATGTGGCAATCAACATCAGCTCAGTTTGGGCAGGTGGTTTGGGCTCGACGGTGTTGCAGCGAAGGTGGGGAGGGCTCGACAGCGGCTGTGGTTTTGTATGGATGGTGGTGTGACGTTAGGGGTGAGACAGCCACGTTCATAGGCCTGGCATGGTCTTCTCCAAAACTTGAACGGCTCTTGGGCATGAGTTAAGGAATTGGGCCTAATTTGGGCAGCTATGTTTTTAGCTTTCATTTACTTTATTTTGTTAGTTGTTACTTATTTACTGTTTTCAATAAGGAGAGGTGGGCGTTGTCCCGGTATGGGCACCTTGCGTGCCTTAATTGCGCTAGTTAGGCAGCGAGTTCAATTCATTGCTTTGTCAAATGGTTGCAACATCCTAGTGGCAAGATGAAACAGAGTGTCGCAGGATTAGATTTTGTGCAGCAACATAGTAGGAAAGCTACGCTATTTGTTATGATGCTTCTCCTGTGTAGAGTTATCTTTCCATTATGTCACCGCTTTGTCAAAGCAAATAGTGTTGTCAGACGTGCACTCTTTGCTAATTGATGCATGTTAGAATACATTACATTTTGTAATATGGGGTTCAGGCCCTATGTTCCCCCTTGTATTATATGGTTTCATTAATCAAGACTTGAGCACAGCCGCACTGGCCATCTTTTCAAAAAAAAAAGTAAAAAACCAAAGTGATAAACAAGTAATTCGATTAGTAGGATTCAATCAATAGATTTGCACATACATCTGAGGGTATGTACATATATCAAATCTAGTGCGCATATATATATATATATGAATTCAAAGTTTGCTGGATTCCTGTATATTGTAGATTTTTTTTTTTTATCATTTCTTTAAGTTTTTTTCTATTTAATTTTCTGTCTTAATTTAGGGGTAACGTAAGAATCAACTGGTCAAATTAGAAATATAATGTGAAGAATACATTTTATCCAAAAATTGTGAGTATTAGCAAGTTCACTGCCCTGAATTTCACAATTTTGTTTGTACGTACATAAATTTAATAAAATTAATGAAGGTAATTAATTATTTTTATACTAACAAGTTAATTAGAAAAATTAAAAATAAAATTAGATTAATTTTGATAACAAGGTATTAGTATTATTAATTAAAGTCATAAAAACCACCGAAACCGTAATTCTGGTGCCGTAAAAACGATTTCAGCTAATTACGGTAAATCAGTCCGGTGAATCATTAACGGCTATCACCAAACGTCGCCGCCCGGGGGTTCGTAGTTGGTTTTTTTTTTTTTTGAAATGGTAGTTGGGTTCATACAACGGGTAAAAGATCTCGACGACTACATGCTTCCGTTAGTTAGTACGGTTCGGTGGTGGTTAACGGAAGGTTATTTATTGGGTTTCGAGAGAGAAACAATTGCTTTGTATATAAACCATACCAGAAGCCAGAGGCCTACATTGCAAGAGAAGAGAGAAAGAGATTGTTTTAGAGAGAGAGAGAGAGGAGAGAGGAGAGAGAAGAGGATTGTGTTTGGGTGACGCGCAGAGAGAGCTTAGCTATGGCTGAATCAATAGACGCCGTCTCCGTTGACATGGAGAAGATCTATCTCGGCGGAAAGGAACATTTTATTCGAACTGGCTGTGGTTCTGTGTCCGTTATAGTCTGTGGGGACCAAGATAAGCCTGCACTTATCACGTATCCTGATTTAGCTCTAAATCATATGTCTTGTTTCCAAGGGTTATTCTCTTGTCCTGAAGCAGCTTCTTTCCTGCTCCACAACTTCTGCATATACCATATTGGTCCTCCTGGTCATGAGTTAGGAGCTGCTTCGATTAGTCCTGATGATCCTGTGCCTTCTGCTGACGACTTGGCAGATCAGATCCTTGAAGTTCTAAATTTTTTCGGGCTTGGTGCAGTTATGTGCATGGGAGTGACAGCGGGTGCTTATATCCTTTCCTTATTTGCTACGAAATATAGGAAACGCGTTCTTGGTTTGATACTTGTATCTCCATTATGCAGAGCACCATCTTGGACCGAATGGTTTTATAATAAGGTGATATCAAATATGCTATATTTCTATGGGATGTGTGGTTTGCTAAAGGAGCGTTTGCTTCAGCGTTACTTTAGTAAGGAGGTTCGTGGTAGTGCTGAAGTTCCGGAGTCGGATATAGTTCAAGCATGCAGAAAGTTGTTGGAAGAGAGGCAGAGCTCAAATGTTTGGAGATTTCTTAAAGCAATTAATCGGAGACCTGACATAACTGAAGGCTTGAAGTCACTAAGGTGTCGCACTCTCATTTTTGTTGGGGATAGCTCTCCTTTCCACCGTGAGGCTCTCCACATGATCTCAAAGTTGGATAGAAGAAATAGTGCCTTAGTAGAGGTCCAGGCTTGTGGATCGATGGTGACAGAGGAGCAGCCACATGCAATGTTGATACCCATGGAGTACTTCTTCATGGGGTATGGTTTTTACAGACCGTGTCATTTCAGAGAGAGCCCTAGGAGCCCACTCATCCCATCTTGCATCTCCCCGGAGCTTCTCTCCCCGGAAAGCATGGGTCTGAAGCTAAAACCAATCAAGACCCGTGTGTCGCTCAGATTATAACATGGTAGAAGGAAAGAATTCAAATGAAAATAATGCAAGGTGATCGATCCAGCTGTGAATGTGATTCAGAAGTAATTGTTCATTTTAGTTCTTTGTACAAATTTTTTATTGTTTAAGAAGCAAGGGTAGAAGCTCGCGCGCGGCTGGAGGGAGGGGCGGTTGTAGATACAGAAGGGAAGAATATACCGTATCATATCGATCGTGTCTCATATATTATATAGGAAGGGGAGGAGACTTCATTCTCGTGTAGTCACTCATAATGAATGCCTTTGAGCCGTCTTTATCTGTCTGTGTATTCTATAAAAGATTAATTACAAACATTTCATAATACATAATAGAAAAATTTGTTATCTCTTCATTATTTAAAGAAAATTTCTATTTCCACGGTCGCATAAACAATCATTCATGATTAACTACATCATTCATACACAAAATATCCAAATACCAAATCCTCCCTCTATGAAACCTCTTCAAAGTAGAAGAAGTTCTTGGAAAGAGCAAAGAAAAAATATGTTCTTCTTCCGTAAAGAATTCGTCCAATAATTTAGGACCTAATCTTTTTTTTAAAGTGCGTACAGTACTTTTGTGTTTACGAGCCAAAGTTTTAACACAGGAAAGTCGAAGTATATATTTTATTCGATACAAACTTTTTTTTTTTTTTAAGATCCGCTATAATAATGAGAAAAGTTTCCGCCTCTACGCACAAATCGGTGATAATATCATAATCTGACGAATCCGCCCAGCTGGACTTATTAATAGGAGCCTCTACGCACAAATCGGTGATAATATCATAATCTGACGAGTAAGATTCAATTATATTTCTTTTTGTCTCTGCTAGTTATCCTAACATCAAATGCAATCATTGCCGTTTGTGACTTACCCTGTCACAATTCGAAGAGCATCGCTTTTCTAGCTAGATAGGTACAAGGATATCTGTTGGTCCAATTTGCTTACTTATCAGAGAGAACAGAATGCATGTGATCGATGAGAAAAGCTAAAATATGGAGAGAAAGTAGAATGTGACAATATAATGATAAATGATCATTTATAAGTAATATAAATGAGTAATCTTTCTCAATCTCTTTCACCCTTCTAGTTCCATAAAAAAAAGTTAGAAAGATTGAGATAGATAATCATCAAATGCGAGTCATTTCCGGTAATCGTGAGATGATCATAAGTAGTATTTTTTTTTTTTTTTTTTTAATCAAGATAGCAAATTTTCATTTAACCTCAAGCTAGACTGGCATAGATACATAGCTTCTTTTGCTAATTCTATGAGCAAGTATGGAAAGTAGCATGCTAGCACCACTCATTAGATGATCAGTGCTTACTTATTAAAAGCGAGTCTATGAACTATGAACATACATAATAAATAGGCACATAAAACACAAAAGTGCATAAATCCCTATAATATTAGATACAACTTCCTCATCTGTCTTAAATTGTGGGAGCTCCAAAAAAACTGGCGTCTTTGGTCTAGGGTTTTGAAAATCTGCTCGTCTGGTGGCGTTCGGAATCGGTATGGGCTTCCCTTGCCGCTAATGAGTCGCTGCCGGACGGGTATTGATAGCTACTTTGCTCGGTTTGTTCTAGAGAGTGGCTTCGGTTCAAGGGATCGATGGATGTCTGGTTGGTGAGCATCAGATGTAGGCTCTATGCGTGGTGGTTGGGTTGTGCACGGATGGCTTGAGCGGCGGCGTGGGTTCTACAGATCTAGTGACGGCGGTGTGGGTCGAATGGACTGAGTGGCGGTACGGTTTCCAGGGGTTATGCGGCGACGAGGTTTTCTGGCTGATCCGGCTTCGACTTGGTGGCTATAGGATTGCGCGACGACGTAGGCAGGTGTGGGACGTGGGGTTCCAGCCGGCAAGGACGTGGGTCGGTGCGGCTGGATGCGGCTGAGGTGCTACACGACCACTGCGCGTTGAAGATAGGGTTTGGGCTTGCTGCAGCAACCTGCTGGACCTGGAGTTTGGGCTTTCTTTTGGAGCAGCTGGACTTCGAATTTGGGCTAGGGTTTTGGCCTTGGCCAACACTATGTTATTTAGTTTTGTCTAAATTACAATAATGTTCCGTTTTCAGGGACAGTCTAGGCACCTTTGTGCATCTAGTTTTTGCATTTGGTCTGGTCTTGTTGACTTAATTCTCACTTAATCTAGTTGTACACCAATTGATGTCTCTAGGCAACTAGATTTATTGGTTAAGAGTAGGTTGGGAGAGCCGGATCTTTCTAGCGCCTCCAACGTAGTACCAAATGTCTACGTATTGATTGTACAATGAGTGAGTCTATTTTCTAGGTACCATTGTGTGTACAACCACTATCTTCTTGTCTGTCTAAATGGCAGCGGAAGGGTATGTAATGGCATATTCTGGCTTTTAATGAATATATATTCGCCCTACTGGCTCGATTATAAAAAAAAAAAAAGTGCATAAATCCCTAAAAAGGTAGGAGATGATTTAGAATGAAAAATCTAACTAATTACAGGCCAAAAGGCCCAAAGGAATGTCAAAACCTTAGACCCAATTAGCGGGCCCAGCGCAGGGTCCTTTTGCAAGACCGTCACCACACCCTCAGAACCGGCTGAACCGCCAACGCAAGTGAAACACCCCCTCCTCGACTTGCCACAAGCGTACCCCGCCACCACGACTCGAGGGTTGCCATCACCGAGAAGCTGCCTAAACGAGAGAGTGGCAGCAGACTCGATTCCAAATGGACTCTGAGTCCCCGCGTCCCAACCACCAGCGAAACTCGATGGCACCATCATCACCGCCTGAAGAAGACGTTCTAGTCCCACCCTGCGCCGCCAACTCATCTCTTAAACCAATATTAATGGCCGTCTCGTCTCAAACCAACCTGTTAACACCTCAGGCCAAACAATCCCATAACATCTTATGGTTGACAAATTATTAGCTTAAATATTTGTTAGAGTTAAAAAAAAAAAACCTTCATATTTAGGATATCCCGAATAAAAAAAATGTGACTACGATAATTAACAGTAATATAGTTGTTTTCGGAAACCTTTATGGGTTGAGATCGTTTATATAATTTTATCGTGGACAAAATTTCTTTTCTAAATCTTAAGAATATTTAAAGGGATTCGTAGATCAATCTATAGTGATGGACAATTTCACTAGCTACCACAAAGTAGTCATGCGGTTAGCTATAAACGTTGCTCTGTCATCAGATTCTACCTGATCTGTGAGGAGAGAAGATGGGGGTGGGTGTGAATCAAACTCAATTTGGGTTTTTTTATGAGCTAGTAGTTAATTAAGAGAACTAGCTTGATGATTTTTAGTTGCAAGTACGTAGCTTGAATGATCGAACTTGGTCTCTGATTGAAGTAGTAAAACACACAAAGTACTTGACCCGCTTACGTCTTCGTGGTGTTTCCTGGTCGGTCTCCTTACGAAGCACTATGATGCACCCAAGTGTCCACCTTTAACCGCTCAGATATTCTTGATTTGGAAAGGTCGGCCAACCAAAGGAATGAGATTACTATCAGTCGCCACATGTCGTCTTCACCCGTACACCCACCCCATGCTTGCCACGTATACAGATTCTATGGTCTGAAGCCGCCACGTTACATTACGTGGTGTAGTAGCTCACACACTACGTGCCTCATCGCTCTGCCTCGCGACTTTGCTTTATATATAGACGGTAGACCCTTCAGTTTACGTCGTCCTCTGCACCATTTTCATTCCTTGAACCTATAAATCTCTTTCTCGATCTTTCTGTTTCTGAGTAATGGAAGGCGCGTCGCAGCTGGTACGGACTGGAAGGAAGTCATCGATAGAAAGTGAGCCGAGAACGCTGGGGTTTCATCAGATCCAATATGCAAGGGTATGTTTCATATAAGTTTTATGGGTTTCTAATTCTGCGTATGAGTTTTGTATTTTTCTTACTTTTTACCTGGGTTTTGTGGTGTTGTTATGGGTTGCAGGAGGCAGCTGAGTACGTGATGAATACAAAGGATTTAGAAGAAGCAAAGCGCATTTTCACTCAGGTAAATCTCTGTACAGAACAACTCGTTGATAGAGAATTAATGGTGATAGGGTTTCATATGTTCACATACTTGAGATTTCCTACAAGTGTAGAGATCTTTGTACAGAACAACTCGTTCATAGAGAATTAATGGTGATAGGGTTTCATATGCTCACATACCTGAGATTTTTTTGCAAGTGTAGAGATCTTTGTACAGAACAACTCGTTGATAGAGAATTAATGGTGATAGGGTTTCATATGCTCATAGTTGAGATTTCTACGAGAGAGAGAGAGAGAGAGAGAGAGAGAGAGATTCACGGTTAAGATTTTAATTTTTTAGAGTGCTGGAAATTTATAGAGAGAATCAATTTAATTTGATGTGGATCATAAAGTAATTTTGACTTTGTAGGGATTACAGCCAGTAGTGAGCGTGATGAAACCAACTGGAGAGGAGATGATGGATTCGGTTGACGAATTTGAGTATTCAGAAGGTCGATACCGATTATCTGAACTAAGGGATGTAGTCACAGCGCCATTTTAGGTACCTATCACTTCGGAGTTCGGAACCATAAAAGTTCTTCTCAATGGATGTAGAATATCTCTCCTTGCATGAATCCAATTTACATTTCATGATACCAGAAGAGTTTTTAAAGTGGAGTCACTAGAGTGGAAGTCTCATGATGGGCCTTCTTAGGCAGAGTCTCATGATGGGCCTTCACTACTTTGTGACTAAAAAGAGCTGTGGCAGCCCATGTGATCTTCTTGCAAGTGATCTTGTTGTAAATATCTTGAGGTATTTATAATACAATATCCTCTACTGTGGTGTTAATCCTGGGTTCAACTATTGAAAAACTTAAAATCTTTCATTTATATAAAGAGAGATTATTTTTGATGCATAGTTTTATGATCTTAAAAGTTTTGGTACCCCATGTGATCTTCCTCTTTCACGTAGTTTTATGGCAATGCATATGCGATGGTTTGTAAATATTTTGAGGTAAAATATACAAACCATCGAGTTTAATGTTAATCTCGAGGATACATACTAATTTGTTATTCGTGACTCGAACTCACGATCTTTTACTCATAAATGAGAGATTTAATATCTTTATATTTTCATGGATGGTAGTTAAATTTTTTTTTTTTTTTTTTAGATAATGAGCTGGTGTTACTGCCCTCAAACCTTGATTAATAAAACTCTTGAATACAAAGGGGTAACATTGAGCTTAAACATTTGATTACAAAAAACATCTAAAATACCAATTTTTATTACTACAGATGGAGGTTAAAGTCTGATGTCCAAGACTTTGGTTAAATTTAAAAATGTCTAAATACCCTTTTTTCTTGTATAAAAATTAAATTATTAAATTGTTATTATTATGATAAACTAAACAATACAAAGAGCAGGCATTAAATTGATATTTTATTTAAAGATCACAAAAGAAATTTAGATAACTTCGCTTAATATATGTTTTTAATCAAATGTGATTTTCAACTATTAATCTTGTCTTCTAAATTTTTTAATTTTTATAGACCTAGCGCTCTGCTAGGGTTTCGGAATCCTCTTCCTAAGGGCGGCGGTTTCTCGTATGCTTGCTGTTGCTCGTCAATGGTGGTTATGGCAGACTTGAGTCTGCTTATTCTCTTCTTCATTGTGCTGGGTGGCGCTGAGATGGTGTTGATTTCATAGGGTGGGGGCGCTGTTGTTTCCGCGTCCAAACTAGATGGTGAAGTGAAAGATGCGACCTCGTTTGCAGGGATGGCATCTAGGTGGCGGATGAGCGGTGATCCGATCTTGGGTTGGGATGTCGGTGACCTTGCTGTGGTGGAAGACGATGATCTGCTGGTTTGCTTGACCAAAGGGTCTGCCATCTCTAATGGCGATCTGAGGCTATCGGAGATGAGACCGACTCTGTTTCCCTCGGGCTCAGACTCTCTGTTGGTAGGGCGGATGACTTCTTTCTACTCATCAGAGGAAGCTGCTTTTGCTGGTGGTAACCCGGTGGCAGGGATGTTGGCTGCGAGCTCTGACATCGGTGGCTGCGCAGATTGCGACGAAGCTCGATGGCAGGACGGGGATGAGCTCGGGTCTATGGCGTTTTGCTCGTCGTCTGAACTGTTTCGCCTGGAATCGGGCCCCACCAGTGAAGGGGGCAGAGCGGGCGACGTCCTCCGGCGAGTGGTGGTCGGTAGTGGGGGCAGGGCTGTCTTCTCACTTCGAGTTTGCCCTAGGTGGGTTGACTGGGCTTGGCATTGGGATTGGGCTGAGAGAGCTTTGCTTTGGGCTTGGACAGCTATACTGTTTCCCATTTTCATTTTCAGTTTGGGCCTTCATCTTTTTGTTCTGAAAGATGATTGGCCTGTTTATTTCTTGCTTTGAGTGGGAAAGATCGCAAAGAAAAGAGAGACCCTGTTGAGCCTCGTTTTTCGGGGTGTTATTTTTAATTCCTCAGGGCTCTACTCTTCTTTGTTCGTGCTTAATCTTAGAAGGTAGGTGTACTAGGAGATTACTAGTTTGGTTTGCTCTTTTAGTTAGGGTTGGCTTTGTAGTAGTTTCTACGGAACGGTTCTTTCTGTCGCCCCCATAGGGGAGGATCGTTTTTGTACTGCTTGCTGAGCTGCATAATGGATGACCTCTTCTACTAAAAAAGAAAAAAAAAAAAAAAAAAGAGCAGACATTAAATTAAGAAAGGTGATAATAAATTTTCACCATCACTTATTTTTTCATTATATGGGTATGAAGCTAGTATATTATATAAAGATAGATTTAATGTTACTAAATATATGCCATTTCCTCTTTTTTTTTTAATAAAGGGCTGGTGCGGCTGTCATCAAACCTTGATTAATGAAACTGTCGAATACAGGGGGGGACATTGAGCCTAAACCCCGGATTACAATAAGTATCCAGAGAACGTCCTGAAATAATATCATGCGTCTCTACTGAATAAATGTATTCAACTAGGCACCAACTAGCAAAGAGCATACTACTGGCGGCTCTATTTGCTTTGACATAGTGGTGACATAACGGAAAGATAACTCGATATGTAACCCGATTACAACGTAGCATAATTACCATACGCACAGCTTTCCTACTATGTTGTCGCCGGAGGATAAATTCGACGACACTTGGTCTCATCCTGCCATTCCCCTTTAAGTTTGGTGCTCACATTCAAAATAGCATGGACTTTTTTTTATTTTTTATTTTTTAATAAAAATAGCATGGGCTTTGCCATGTTACCACTTGGGGCTTATAAATTGTATTATTATTAAGAGCTAAAAAGAGAGTGAACTCTTGAATAAGTTAATCATAAAAAGATAATCGAGAATTTTTTTTTTTTTTTGAATAAAGGCCTGGTGCGGTTAGCTGTCCTTAAGCCTTGATTAATGAAACTGTCAACTACAAAGGGGGGACATTGAGCCTAAATTTCTGATTACAATAAGTATATAGAGAATGTCCTAAAATAATATAAAAAGTCTCTATCAAATAAAGATAATTGAGGTTTTAAATTTATGCACATATTTTAAATAAAAATATTGCTAATGTATCTATTTTGTGTGACATGATTTGTTGATGTAATATGTCATAGCATATGTTTATCTGATGGGGTTTACTAATTAGGTGCATCTCAAGAGTTGTTAGTTTAGTTTTAAAGTTTGAAGAAAATTTAGATATAGAGTTAAATAATGATCCTTAAAGATGGAATTACTGTGATGACATCGAGTGGAAAAATCTATTTCAAATCCACAACATCATCATCGAACTAAAGCAAAATCATAGAAGTCGGAACTCAAATCATATGCAACTGGTATCATCGTTAAAATCACATGCTATTGCATTGAATCAATTCATCCAATCTACCTGATTGATTCCTCCTCGAACCTTCATATCCATTCCTTTGATTGATCAATGAAAAAACTTACTAAAACCAAAAGTGGGCTCTCTAAACACTGTCAATTAAATTGACAACTTAGGTATTGAAAAACTACTCTAGTCAATTTCAGTTTGAAAATTTAGACAACTAATTTCGTCGGTGCAAGTTTACGGTTCGGTCAAAATCCGAACCGATACCAAGTCCCACCTCAATGCACGATAAAAAATTAAAAATCGTTAAAAAAATAAAATGTCAAGTGTCAAGTCGGAGCATCAAATCCAAATTAAGACCCGACCAAAAATAAAGATCATGCGGTATCCAACGGCCAGAAATTCCCCGCCTTAATCCTAATAATTAAAATGTCAACTCCAATCAAAATGTGGTGGCCCGCACAGTAATACCCTACACCTCCCCCACCCCCTTGCCTTTCCCTGAAACAGCAAAATCCACCACCTCTCAGAGAAGCTCTATCACTCTCTCTACTCCTTTCCCTTTCCCCTTTCTCAATCTCACACACAGTCCACAGTCCACAATGCCACAACTGGGTTTTACAGGGCAAAGCTAAAAAATATAGAAATACCCTACTCGAAAAAACCCTAATTGGATTTTTAAAATTGATCGGAGATGAAGGATGACGATGGCCTTCCGACGACGGCGGCGGGCGGCGGGAAGAGGGAGAGCTCCGATTCGAGCCTAGTACTCGGGAAAGGCAGGTACAAGTTCTGGGCATTGGCGGCGATTTTGCTGCTGGCGTTCTGGTCAATGTTCACCGGCACCGTCACGCTCCGGTGGTCGGCCGGGAACCTTAATCGCTTCTCCGACGAATTTGATTCCCCTATTCACGACGATCTCGACGTCCTCGTGAGTTCCCGAGAATTTTATTTATATTGTTGTTTTTCTTCTGGGGTTTAGGTTTTGTGGGTTGTGATTGGTTGAGTTGGATCTCTGTGATTCGGGGGTGTTGCAGGAAATGGAGGAGAGGGAGAAGGTGGTGGAGCACATGTGGGATGTGTACACTAATAGCCGTCGGATCAGATTACCCAGATTCTGGCAGGAGGCCTTTGAGGCTGCTTATGAGGACTTGACCAGTGACCTCCCTGGTGTTCGTGACTCTGCCATTTCCGAGATCGCAAAGATGTCGGTGCGGTCAGTCGATCTCGATCCACCTCCGGTCCAATCTGCTGTGAGTACCCGGCCCCTTTGTGTTTGTTTCCTTAGCTATTCAAGCATATTGAAACTACATTGTTGTATAGGAAGTTCGATATTCCGATTAGGAAGTACATTCAAGGATTGGGTTGGTGAATTGTTTGTTAGTTAACTTATCTTTGACTACCCATGAAGCAATGTAGCATAACTGTACAGGATCTTTGTTTTTTTCGAAGTTTGGGGTTAAGTAGAAAGTTTGCAATTGCCTTCTCTCCATGATATGAACATTCATACTTGGCATTAACATCTATTCAACAATGAGTAAAGGATGATTGCGTTTCTGCTGCATTATCAATCTTCCTGTTTGTTTATACCACTAGGGTATGGAGTGAAAGGCTTGTTGTATTGTATTTACAACTGTTATCATTGTATTACTTTCGTTCTTGTTGGATTGTTTAATTCCACTGGGAATGCTTTAAACTTGACCCCGTAATTCCCCTATTACAACCCTTCTGACGTATTTAAGTTGCCATCATTTCTCTCCTAGTGTCAATATAAGATATCTAAGTGGCAGATATGAGGACTGCTGTAAGAGTGGAAAGCATATATGGAGTATCTCTAGTTATACCTAGTGTTAGCACTAGCAACTTAGCATCTAGAAGATGATCTTATTTTCCATAAGTTCTAATTACTACCTATCACAGCGCTTGGAAACTTAGTCACCTGGTTCGATTAAGATCCACAAATCTATCACTGTTCAGTCATACATAGAGTAAGATCCAGCCATGGGCATGACAAGTAACAACTCACATTTTGGCTGCATGGAGTTGTGTTTTTATAACCATTTTGCTTTTGGCATCTGACAAGTAACAATACTTGGCTGCCACCCGGATTGTAGGCTCACAAAGGGACTATTTGCTGAGAATTGTGCTTCACCCTATGTATGAGGTAACGGATTCATTTTGCAAGTGCAACTCAGATGCAAAGTGAATCATTCAGAGTAGGACAGAATGAGAGACGTGCAGGTTACGTAGTAGGATCTGTATCTGTGCATTAGTTTCCCTTAGTTATAGGAAGTCAAGTTCAGATTCAGCCACTTCTAGCTCACTGGACGCCTGTGACAGGTCATGTATAGATATGCAGGATGCTCATACACATCTTCTGCGATTTACAGTCATTTACTCCATTCAGAAGAGATGATTGAGATAGGCTTTTCTTATTGGAGTATTTGTCCTGGCTGGCTTTGTTTTGATTCTCCTGTTTTGCCTGGTTCTGTTTTTGCATCATGCAAGACCAAATTAAAACCCAAGAAGTTGAGGTTTTGTGCATGGGACCAGGATTTTATACCAAAGACCTGCACGAGTATCGAGCAATTGATGGTGTATCGACTTTCTTTGATCACTTTGGTGTTAGTGCCTCCTCTCAGATCACTTGCATTATGCTAGTTTGCCATTATACTATAAAAATGCTAAATCTTCTAAAGAGTAATTAGCATTGCATAATCTTTCCATATTTCTATGGGGTTATCTGTGCATGTTATTCATCCTAGCACAAGACAGTTGTAATATCTCTTATGAATGATGTTTTGAAATTTATTCTGGGAAGGTCTTCATATGCCTGCCAGATGTCTCTTGAACAAACACGGTGCTTATGGTTCTTAGCATCTGTTAATATGTTTGTGTTTTGAACATAATAGAGTTATGTAGTTGGTACAGATATATTTTAAAGTCAGTCCATTTATGAAACGTACTCATTTAGTTTCTTGGCATGGACATCTTATTCGTGATCTTATGAATGCCTATATCATTACCTTGTGCACTCTAACAGTTTAAACATAAGCCTTGCTATTTGGTTCTCGTGTATTTGCACACCTTATGAATGCCTTTATCTTATTACAAGCATATGTTTATGTACTGTAAGACTTAACAAGTTTTGTCTTTTCATATCAGAGCGCACGGGAATTTACAAAAGCACTGAAGCATCCAGATAAAGCTAGGGAACTCTTGTCCTCAACGAAGAGTGGTCGATGATATGAAGAATGTTATGAACCGCAGATCAAGTCTGCCTCAATTATCCTGAAATTACAACTGCTCATGTGTTGCCCAGAGTTTGCGAGTGGTAGTGATGTGCAGTCATACTCAGTTCATGTTTTCATAGGGAGGAAAAAAAAAACTAAACAATGTATTGAATTAGGTTCTCATTGTTCCAGTTTTGCAAATCACAAACTTTGCCATGGTGGTAAAAGTGAAAGAACCTATCAAGTAGATGAGTTAAAAGTGCAGGAATTTTGATATTGATATTTATTCTTATAAAATTTGAGTGAAAAAGATTTATGTAGCCTTCTCACCTTTTGAGTGCCTTGTGGAGCATTTACATGTTGATATCCCTTCTTGTGTGTGTTTTTTTTTTGAGGGGATCCCTTCTTGTGTGTTGTCCTACAGAACATCACAGCTTTGTAATTCTTAATTTCTTAAATTTTATGGTCAACTTTACAGACCAAGTCAAAAGGGTAGGTAACTTTTGTTATTCTGAATGTGAGTTCCTCATTTGACAAACCTAGGGTTCAGAATTCTGAATCACCGTTACCTAGGGAATGTGAGAACAAGGCTTCTCAATGGTACATTATATTGCTACATTTTTGTGTGTCGACCGACCAACTCGCTAGACATTATACTGTGAGCTTGCGAGATGGTCTATTTTATATCACAGTGTTCCGGATGATCAACTTTTTATGTTTTTTTTTTTTTTTTTTTTGAAAAAAGTAGATGTTATAGTATATTGGAGTATTGAAGTTTTGAACTCGGAGCATTTATGGTACTAGGGTGTAAGAAATTGTATGCATAAGTGTGTAACTATATAAGTTGGTTGACCCCTAAATAAGGGACGAAGAAGAGTTTGACGCAATAGTGAGCAAACGAGAAGTAAAATGAAGTGCCCGTACTGCTCGGCCGGACAAGGCCGTTGTGCGACAACAACCTCCCGTCGTTCAATCACGGAGTGCACCTCCTGCGGGCGCGTGGTGGAAGAGCGCCAAACCCAATTCCACCACCTCTTCCACCTACGCGCCCAAGACAACCCTCTCTGCCTCGTCACCTCCGACCTCCCAACCCCTCCTCCGCCACCCCAAAACGACGACGTCGAAGACCCGTTCGAGCCCACGGGATTCATCACCGCCTTCTCCACCTGGTCCCTCGAGCCCAGCCCACTCTACCTCCGCTCCTCCCTCTCCTTCTCCGGCCACCTCGCCGAGCTCGAGCGCGTGCTCGAACTGTCCTCCGCCTCCGCCACCTCCTCCACCGTCGTGGTCGACAATCTCAGGGCGTATATGCAGATCATCGACGTGGCTTCGATTTTGGGATTGGATTATGACATTTCGGACCACGCGTTTCAGTTGTTCAGGGATTGTTGCTCCACTACTTGCTTGAGGAATCGGAGCGTTGAAGCCCTAGCTACTGCTGCTCTCGTCCAGGCCATTAGGGAGGCCCAAGAACCCAGAACCCTTCAGGTACTCAATTCTCACCTTTCTATTTTGGTAATTGTCTATATATGAAATGCTAATTAGGTCTGTAATTGTAATTGATGTTCAAAGTTGGTGAATTGTTTTATAATGTAGCACTACTAGTAGTACTGTTTTTGGTAAATTACTAGGACAACTTTTGTGTTAGTTATTAGTAGAAGATTTATTGATGTGAATCATGGAGTTTCAGTTGCAGCCATTTCTGTTGCTCATTAAGTTCTTAATAATGAGTTGACTTTTGTGGTTTCTAGTCATGATTTGGCGTTTGATTCTATAATGCAGGAGATCTCAATTGCAGCTAATGTAGCGCAGAAGGAAATTGGTAAGTACATCAAGATACTTGGGGAAGCGCTTCAACTAAGTCAGCCTATCAACAGCAATTCCATATCGGTCCACATGCCGAGGTTTTGCACTCTCCTCCAGCTAAATACGTCTGCTCAGGTATTTTTATTTCGGTCCAGAATTTGGTACTTGAACTGAGCACTGATAACCTGATATACATTATTTGATATGAGTCTGCTGCCGGCAAAAGCCTTGATCTTATTTTGTTAGATGGTTGTTGAAGGAAAGAGATATGACATGGGGAAAATTTGGGAAAATGCAGTGATTATAGTTTTTTGTATATGTTCCAGACTAGAATGAGTAGTTTGGGAACTGTGTTCTCAAGGTGAAATTATTTCACAACTGGTGAAGCACAATGTATGCTGGATTCTAATTACAGTTTGTTAGTTTCATCTTATTGAAAGTGAATGAAAGCGCAATTTCTTTTGGTTAAGAAAGAAAGCACAATTTTAATGAACCCTAAAATTCACATACTAGTTTCTTAAGTCTTAACCACCTTCACAATGTGTTTGATGAGTCTCTTATTGGCTTTACTTTACTGGCATTTGACATCTCTCAGTGTATGGAGTGAGCTTGTAATCCTCACATGTTTTTGGTTTCACTCAGTGACTTAAGTCTGAGCTTCAATGTAACTTTACACGACTGAATATTATGACCATAATTATCTCACATTTGGTCAAGCACAATTTTTGCTAAGTTCTAATGAAAGCGGTAAAACAGTTATTTGTTGAGAATGAAAGCATAGTTTAATAAACCCTGGAAATGACATTTTAGTTTCTTAATCACCTTCAGAATGTGTTTGATGAGTTTCTTAATTGCTTTACTGTCATCTTGCAATATCCTCAAATTCAGTATATGGAATGAGGTTTAGAGGATTGTATTCCTCACAGAAATTAGCTTGGCTTGGTGACTTAAGTTGTGATGTATGTTAATAGTGCTGAACTTCGACTTAATATTAGACCGAGTGAATTGTTATCTTATAATTCACATTCTTTTTGTAGAAACTTGCAACTCATATTGGAGAGGTTGTTATCAACAAATGCTTCTGCACTCGCAGAAACCCCATTAGCATCTCTGCGGCTGCTATATATTTAGCCTGCCAGCTTGAAGACAAGCGAAAAACTCAGGCAGAGATTTGTAAGGTGACTGGTCTTACCGAAGTCACTCTCCGGAAAGTCTACAAGGAACTCTTGGAAAATTGGGATGATTTACTCCCATCTAATTATACTCCGGCTGTTCCTCCAGAAAGAGCATTTCCTACTACTGTAATTGCTTCAGGACGATCTTCAGCACCGAAAGCTGATTTACCTGAACTACCAGTTTTTTTGAACAGAGAGAGGCAGCCGGAGATAAAACCTGACAAACCAGAGGGATTAGATATGAACGTTGAGCCAACCGAAGAAGAGGATTTTGACAGTACAGTTAATTCTCGAGTTTCACAGTCACCAGTGGTGAACCTTTCAACACTTTTGTGGCAATCCCAGGTTCCATTTGGTACTTCTGGAAGTGCAGCAGTACTAAAGTCACAGAATATTGCCGTAGCAATGGACATCGATACGCCACAGAGTAACCAACACCTCGAGCACAAGTTGGACAAGGACACAAAGGGTTCTACTGGTAATCGAAATCCAACTTCAAGTTCGAGTTCACTTGCCAGGCAGTTTCGATACCCACCTTCCTCAGGTTCCTCTCCAAATGTTCAATATTCGCTTCCTCCAAAGCTTGGACCAGGTTACACTGAGCTTAGAGGTAGCAGGGGTCAAAATGGAAGTGAAAATTCCAAACAGAGTGGGGATGCCTGAGGTGGTACAAGTGATTCTTATGTTGTATATAAGCCTAAGACGTGACACATTATTAGCTTCATGATCAATTAAATTTTTCCGTAATTCGGTGCCAAATCGAAGCACTACTTGGTAATTTCATCCCTAAGTCTCATCTTAATTATGGTGCTCACGCAGTATAACAATGAGGAGTATTGCTGACCTTTCTTTCCTTGGTTTTTGGTCAGAAACAACGGCGCGTCGTGTGAAAGATGCTACCACCAAAATAGTGTCGTAGTCATGGATCGTCCATCATGCTGTCATGCATGATGCATAAGGTAAGCATCATGGCAATCTCGTAATTATTTCAAATCACAAGGGCATATATTTAATTCTTCCCGATATTTACACCACAGTGACGTGTCTTTCATGCGCGTCCGAAATCTTCTCTCTCCTAACCTCCCCCGCTCTCTCTCTCTCTCTCTCTCTCTCTCTTCCTCTACAAACAAACACAACAAGCTGCAATCTGGACCGTCCAATACATCCACGTCATCGATCCGCGCCTTTCTAATCTGACGGCTCATAATGGCGCAATAATGCTAATAGTCTGGGTAGGTTCAGCTCCCCGAACCCTAGCCACGCGAGCCCCCTTCTCTTAGAGGTTTATCCCGACTCGCCCACTCGCCCAATACGAAGAGGAGAGAGAAAATTAGAAAGAGGAAGGAGGAGGAAAACAAAAAAAAATTTAGGGCCCTTCTTTTCCTCTCCATCTCCATCTCCAGCTTGCAGAAGAGAGTCCGTACACACATCTAAAAAAATTAGGGTTTTACAGAAAGAGAGAGGGGGTTTGAATTCGGTGTCGTTTTGATCTTTCAATTAGGAATTGGGGCTAAAATTAGGGTTCAGAGTCTTTCTGTGAGGAGGTTTGTTCTATGTTGTGAATCTATTTGATTTGTTGAAAAAAAAATAGAGGTGAGATTGTGAAATTATTTTGTATGAGATAAGAAACCGTGGGGTATTTGATGGATGAGATCTGGGAGCGAGCCATTGAGACAGCGCTGGACGGCGAGACAGACCACGCTTCGGCTCGAAGCCTGACTCTAGATGGTGCGGTGAAGTGCGTCCAGGGCCGGCTACCCCCTCCGGGTCTTCTAGAGAAGTTCCAGAACCTTCAGCATCTCTCGATTGCAAACGTGGGCGTTTCGTCCCTGGAGCAGTTCCCGAGGCTCCGAAGCCTCCACTCCCTGATTCTCTCCGACAATCGAATCGCAGGAGGGCTTGAATTTCTGGTAGAGGCCGGGCTGGACTCGCTGAGAGACCTGGACCTGTCCAACAACCGGATTCAGTATATTGAAGATCTAGCCCCGCTGGCGCAGCTGAAGCTGACCTCGCTTGATCTGTATGAGTGTCCGGTGACGCGTGTCAAGGATTACCGATCTAGGGTTTTCGGGTTGATTAGGTCGTTGAAGTATTTGGATAAGATGGATGCGGAGGAGAACGAGCCGCCGGAGAGCGAGGATGAGGAGGAGGAGGATGAGGAAGATGAGGATGACCCTGGGAGCGGGGAAATCGATGGTGAGGATCGGCCTTCTAGGATGATGAGTAATGGGCACACTGAGGCGGCTGAAGGGGTTGTGGATGTTGATGAGGATGATGAGAGTGACGCCGATGAGGAGGAGACTTTGACTGCCACTAGGGTGAATGGACAGAATCACCCGACGGAGAACGGTTTCCGGGTTGCTCCCGTGGCCGGAGAGAATGGAGGAGAGGATGAGGAGGAGGAGGATGATGATGAGAACTACTCTGCAGAGGAGATAGACGAGGAGGATAGTGAGGATGATGAGGTGGTGGAGGTGCATGAGATTGAGGATAGTGATGATGAGGAAGATGGGGTTGAGTATGATGAGGAGGATGATGACGATGACGACGACGACGATGATGAGGAGGAGGAGGAAGTGGACAATGATGAGGGGGATTTGGCTGAGCCAGAGAGTACAGGAAGGTTAACAAGCACAGAAGGAGAGATTGATGGCCATGAGCAAGGAGAGGATGATGGAGATGAAGATGATAATGGAGAGACCGGGGAGGAGGAGCTGGGTGTTGAAGAAGAGGGACCGCTTGAAGTTGAAGTTGAAGATGAAGATGGCGAAGAAGAGGTGAGAGCTCCTTATCTTTATATTATTGTGCCTGATTTATATTTATAGTTTGCTATGATTTTATTTTTGCGTTTTTTTTTTACTGCCTATTGATTTTTAAACTAATGTTCGTTTAGTGCCCTGCAGAGAATGAGAGACATTTCTCCTGAACTAATGATAAGATTGTCATGCAATATCTGCTTCACGTTGGGTGAAATTGGTTGCTTGATATATTTGCTTGTATATTTTCTTTAGATTTTCTGCTCTGATCCAAAGTCTGAGGCTGCTCTGCTTAATTCCTGGTGAATTTGTTTTAGCTTTTTAATTTTTTAGTCTTTTTGAATGTGAAATTTTTGTTTTTGCAAGTCTCCAACACTAGGGGAGTTTAAAACATATTGGAAAACATCTTTTTTGTGATAAATGCCCGACTCTTTTTAAAATATGGGGCAAACATTTTTCCATTAAACCCCTCTTTGATTTTGTATTAATGCCGCTCTCCTTTTTTTTTGTTAGAAAGACTTTTTTATTATTATTATTATTTTTTTTTTTAGGCCCATCTGATTTCATGTAATGTCAGTGTACTGAATATGACTTTTGATGTATGGTTTTATGTTTTTTGAATCTTCAGAGCATGCATATGCTACAGAAAATTCCATAGACTTTTTCTTTTTGATAGGATTAATCCAAAGTTCCCTTTTTTATTTCTTATATTTTGTTTCTGGTTTCTATTGTTTTTAGTTCGAGGCAGACATATGCTATAGAAAATTCCATAGATTTTATCTTGTTGATAGTGATAAATATCTGAAGTCCCCTTTTTTATTTCTTATATTTTCTTTCTGGTTTTTTTTTTTTTTTTTTTCTGATATGACTTGTGTCTGTTATAATTGCATATGTCATGGTAATAAGTTGACAGAGAAACTAGTAATAATCCATGTTATTCTGCTTTGATGGCTGTAATGCCGGTGCCGAAATTTGAGGAAGTTCTGCTCAGTAAAAGCTTATCTTTGATATGGAAACTTTTTAAAGTAGGACCGTGCTAGTTAGTTTCACAAGGATCAGTAGTGCTGTTCTTCCGATGAATCCTTTGATATCAATTTGATGTTTCCCTCTGTTTTGAAATTTTGGATCCTATTTTCCTGGATGTGCATTTGTACTGAATTTCAGTCCATATTAATTGGTCCACCTTATGTTTTTCTTATTATCATTGCTAAATTTATGAGCTAACAGAAATATGAATTGGATTGCAGGAGGAAGACTATGGCGGAGGTTACTTAGTGCAACCAGTGGCACAGGCTGAGGAAGAAGATGCTGGCGTCAGTGACATGGACGCAGAAAATGAAGAAGGGGATGGTGAAGAAGATGAGGAGGAAGTCGAAGAGGATGATGACGATGAAGTTCAGGTTCTGCCTCCCTCGTCTTCTTCACAGATGAAGAGAAAAAGAGATGAAGCTGCAGATTCAGATGACAATGGTGAGGACGACGAGGAAGATGATGATGTGGTTGAGTACAGCAAGTCTTCGAAGAAGCACCGTTGACGCTCAGTGGATCCCTGCCAAATGTTTGTGTTCTTGATGCCTTTTTTCTTAGCTTGGAAACAGAGAAGAAACTCAGATTTAGATTAGATTGGTTGGTGGGTTAGAGAGAGAGACCGGTTAGTTATTTTCATGGATCTTCTTGGACAAACATAATATATGATTATGGTGTGTTAAGGAAAGAGTCGTTGCGTCCTTGGATGCAATGGAGCTTTTGAATTTTCAAAAAGTCGTTGGTGTTTTGATCCCCCCTTACATATAGCCGTTACAGTGTGGTGATTCGAATGGCAGTTATTGGCGGTCCTAGTTCGGAAGGAGTCAGTTTCGGTATATGGAGGGAAAATTCAGAACTCAAATTCTTCTTGTTTTTGGTTATGTTTGTCCAACCAGGTCTTTTTTTTTTTTTTTGTTGGAGAAAAAGGGGATTATGTAAAACGCCTTGTAGATAGTTTTTATGAATGAATGATGTTCCATTCAATCAAGTTGGCTTCTGGGTCTTTCTTTATGTGCTTCACTACTTTATTTTATATGTTTGGCAGGTGGTGACGTGTAAATTTTGTATGTTTATTTACCAGGTGGCAAATGATTTGTGAGGTAAAGACATGTGACATGGGACCTAATGATTCAAGTGTTCCCATCTTTAACAAAGCCAAAGGAAAAGGGAACGCGGTCACACCAAATGAGATGCACTTGGTTCTTATTGTGTTTGTATATGTACCCTAGTGTTACCCTGAAGCTGAGGTGGTTGGAGTCTATTGGTTGGATTGCAAATAGTTATACGACTATAGTGTAGCCTGTAGGTAACCGGCTTCGGAAGCTCCAGCTGAACTAGTCGACGGCTTTGCCTCAAAAAGCGCCTCAAAGCAAAGCAGCTTTCCGCAACCCCCCTCTACTTTGTGTTATTATATATCGGCCCCTTGCCAGCTGATTCTAGTCTCTGAGACCAGAGGCAGACAAAAAGTTTCTCTAAAACAAAGTTAAAAAGAAATTTTCATTCGATTTAGTTGAGATCTTTTTCATCTTTTTTCAAAGCGTAACAAATACAATCGGAGTACATTAAATTACTCTTTTTTCTTTTATCAAATCAAATTGATATATTAAAAATGTTGAAATAATAAGATAATTATGCAGCAAACACAAACCACAAAAGCTTCTAAACCAGCAAGCACAGAACAAATGAGAGAATTAAAATAGTAACAAATACACCAACAATTTTAACGTGGAAACCCTCTAATGTGAAGGGAAAAACTACGGGACGATTTCCGAAAGCTTCCACAATTACAATCTCCAATCTCTCTAGATCACTAGAGGAATAACTTTCAAGAATCACTCTTGGTTAACATACACAATAGGCTGTACAAGAAGGATTGATTTCTCTTTTTCTCTCCTTATACAGATCTCACACTCTCTCCAGCTCCTTCTAGAGAATATGAAGGGATCACCAAGAAACAATGACTATTATTGTTTCCAATACCAGCTGCACTCTTCTCAGCTCTTAGGAAAACTGAAACGGCTTCTTTTCTTTTCTCCAAGACATAGAGTCCAACTTGGACTTTGTGACAGATCAAACATGTAACTAATAGGAGTTTTAAATGAGGAGGGAACTCCAACAAAAAACATGTATCAAGTCCAGCATTACATGATTTTAAAATGAATCAAACTTAAACAAAATAACAACAATAAACTCATAAAGAGATGAGTGGTCTATTGGATCATTGAACCCTTATTTTCCTTAAACAACAAGGCTTGAAAATTTTTAAAATAGAGTATTTGTTTGCAAATCAAGTTGAACTTCCTCTCCATAATCAGAATGCTATTGCACTCCTTCAAATAAAGTAACATACAAATACAGCTGATATTTACAATTTGTGAGTTGATTTTTATAATCTTCTCTGGCTAAACATCTTTACCCGTTGTATGTCAGTTTCGATCAATCCTCATACTTGTATATGGTAGGGCACAAGGTCTTCAACATAATCAGTTGACGTTCACTCAACATCTCTCAACTCAAATCTCACGTGAGATGACATGTTGAGAATAAATTTCAGTCTGAATTCACATCATGCAACTACAATTAGATAAAATCCTTGTTGGTCTTAAATTGAGTCGCATCCCTGGGTGTTTGGTAAATATATCAAACCAGTATGTGACCAATGGCTTTGTTGGATAAGGTATTAAAGAGCAGAGTGAGTTCAGCAAACTAGGCTAACCAGCAGCTCCCTCTCAGACTCTTTGCATCTCTCTAACCTCAAAAATGTTGCTTCTTACACCAGCATCCACTCCTCTATTGTCACACCCAGCAAATGGTCTCACATTTAGAACAAACACAACCAGATTTCAAACCCAACTCAAGGTCTTATCCATGGCCAAGCAAACCAGCGAAGAAACCAGCAGCACCACCATAGAGAAAATAGCCATAGCTGGCGGCTTAGTCTCCAACCCGGTGATTGGTTGGTCCCTCTACACTCTCAAGACCACCGGGTGTGGCCTGCCTCCCGGACCCGGTGGATCCATCGGTGCACTTGAAGGTGTCAGCTACCTAGCTGTGCTGGGAATAGTGGGTTGGTCTTTGTACACCAAGACCAAAACAGGCTCGGGTCTGCCCAATGGACCATTTGGGTTGCTTGGTGCTGTTGAGGGTCTGTCTTACTTGTCTTTGCTTGCCATTTTGGTCGTGTTTGGGATCCAGTTTGTTCAGCAGGGCTCCATTCCAGGACCCCTCCCAACTGATCAGTGCTTTGGATGAAGATGAAGATGATGATAATGTGAGATTTTGAGCCAGTACTATTCTATCTTCTGTTTGTGGCCAAGCTTGGTCTGTCCTGGATTTAAAGTATTCTACTATAGTCATGTATAGGTTATGTAATACTATGAGAATGTTATGAAGCTCTAGTCCTACTATTCAAATGTTGTTCCTTGAGTTTTATTGTGGTCTGCCTGCCTGATTTGGTTTTCTAGCTATATACATGGCTTCGATATGCTAGTAAATATTTGATGCAAATCCTAAATTTACTGACCTGTTCATGTTCTAATTGCCTCAATAATTATACAAATAAAGGAAATTTGATATTAATTAATCCCTAAAGTTTGGATCTTATCTTCGGCAAAGTTGAAGAAAAATGGTAAAGGTAGTAGCTACTATCAAGACGATCAGATTGTTAGCATCTTCAAAGTTGCATTCTCTCTTTGAGAACAGAAATACGAGTTGGTAGCTTGGTTCGACTACATTTATGGCATGTAAATTCAATTCTCATTGACACCATAAGACTTAGCTTTCTTGGCGTTAATAGGTTCGAACCCCGAAGCTGTCAAAGTGGTCAGACACTGTGCTGCAATGCACAGTTGGAGCATTTCACAGGCGCCGAAGGGGTTTATCTTGGGCCTAGGAAGCCTTTGAGTTCCTCTTGACAAAGTAAAAAAAAAAAAAACTTTCTTGGCGTTAATGAAGTTTGATTGCTAGGAAAATCGCGAGATGAGCTGTAAAAGTCATACATCAGTGGTCGAATCTCCGTTAGCTATGCGAGTCTTAACTAACACATTACACGAGTTGGGGGACTAGTTCTTGTGACCAAGATTTGTCTCATTTCTTTTTTTGTGCAACTTTAGTGTTATTCAATAATTTGGAGATTTTTTTTTTAAATAAGAAAAGACTATAAATTAGATAAGGAAGTGGGAACCAATGTTTACGGCATCAAATAATAGAACTTTAAAAGCTACACTAAAAGCATAATTGATCCAACAAAGATCATCTAATGATGTATGTCGTAGATGATCCGGAGTTTGAATAGGAGATTATTACTTAAAAAAAAAAAAAAAAAAAATGAAGGGACTTGGCCCCATAGTTGTCTAGGGAAGGCCAATGGCCCATAGCTATATCATTATCAATAATTGATTTCTTGAAAATTTCTTTATATAAATCAAAACAATTCTCCCACTTTTTTCAACATTCATGTTACCTAGCTAATATTTCAATAGTGATATCAGTCATCCCAATCTGGTCAATACCAATTTTTTAACAACCTAACCAAACAATTTAGAAAGCAAAATCAAATATGTGGATTGATTTGATGTAAGAAAACCAACAAACCTTGCTGGTTAAAAAGATTCTCTTGTCTGCAATGATATACTTGGAGTGAGGCCATGAATCACATGGGACGGTAACAGCCAAAGGGTCTGGTAAGCCATTGCTGTGTAAATGTATGGTCTTGATGTAAAGCTCCCCGAGATTCCAAGTTCAATCGTCAAGTTTACCTCAACAAACTTCGCATAAGAAACTAATTCCAAATAATAGAAATAGTTGCAACAATGCGTTTCAGTTAATTACCAAAAACCCAAAACAAGAATAAAAATTCTTGCGGGAATTAAAACTAAGGGGGGTGTATTGTATTTGGATTTGTGCAGACTTTTTTTAAATGACAGATTTTTTGAAAAGTCCACAGACTCTTTAAAAAGTTGATAGACTGTTATGGATTTCTTAAAACCATTGATTTTAGCAACAGACTTTTATTGATTCATGAAAATCTATATACTTTATTATGAATGACTTCTACAGATTTCCTAGCATGTACAAAATATAAAAACAAAAAGGATTAATTTCAGTTTACCCCCCTGAGGTTTGGGGGTGTCATCATTTCACCCCCCAAACTCTCAATTTCACTTTTTTACCCCCTGAACTTTCCAATTTCAATCAGTCGTGTCCAATTTCTCCTATTCCGTCCAAATTGGACGTTAACTATGACCTTTCAGGGGTAAAATGGTCATTTCAAGATAAAAAAAATAAAAAAATAAAAAAAAATAAAAAAATTCCTTTTATTTTTTCTGTTTTTTTTTATTTTTTATTTTTTATTTTTATATATTTTGTCTTCAACCTATACACCACAAGTTATAATAGGTTTATATATAGGCTAATGCGTCCATATATCAAAGTGAAGAAATATCAGTAAAAAATAATTTTACACTTTATCTGTAAATAAATATCTGTAAAAAATGATTTTACACACTCGCTGGTCTACGATATTTGTTATATATCTCCGATAAAGTGAAGAATTTTAGGATATATCCCCAATAAAGTGAAGAAATATCTGTAAAAAATAATTTTACACTTTATCTGTAAATAAATATTTGTAAAAAATGATTTTACACACTCGCTGGTCTACGATATTTGTGATATATCTCTAATAAAGTGAAGAATTTTAGGATATATCCCCAATAAAGTGAAGAAATATCTATAAAAAATAATTTTACACTTTATCTGTAAATAAATATCTGTAAAAAATGATTTTACACACTCGCTGGTCTACGATATTTGTGATATATCTCAGATAAAGTGAACAATTTTAGGATATATCCCCAATAAAGTGAAGAAATATCTATAAAAAATAATTTTACACTTTATTTGTAAATAAATATCTATAAAAAATGATTTTAAACAGATTTTTCTTCACTTTATTGGGGATATACATATATTTATTTACAGATAAAGTGTAAAATTATTTTTTACAGATATTTCTTCACTTTATTGGGGATATATCCTAAAATTCTTCACTTTATCGGAGATATATAATAAATATCGTAGACCAGCGAGCGGCTTTTAACCACCTAGAGTTTTTTTTTTTTTTTTATAAACCTATTATAACTTGTGGTGTATAGGTTGAAGACAAAATAAAATTAAAAAAAAAATCGAAGTAACAGAAAAAAAAAAAAAAAAAAAAAAAAACTTATTTTTTTATTATTTTTTTTTGTCTTGAAATGACCATTTTACCCCTCAAAAGTCAGAGTTAACGTCCAATTTGGACGGAATAGGAGAAATTGGACACGACTGATTGAAATTGGAAAGTTCAGGGGGTAAAAAAGTGAAATTGAGAGTTTGGGGGGTGAAATGATGACACCCCCAAACCTCAGGGGGGTAAACTGAAATTAATCCAAACAAAAAACAAAATAAATGCAGCCCAAACACAAAACAAGATAATAACTCGTTGTCTCTTCAATGCTCAAGTATCTTCTAATAGAAATTGACTCAAATGAATGATTGTTAGTCTGTCTAGCGAGTTTGTTCTCATTCCTAATCTCCCAATAACATAAATATACAATATAAATCACTTGATGTTTATGGTTAATTATTCTCATCAATTTTGTTTTCGCCGATTAACATATATTGTAGCAATATTGGTCACTGTCTTGATCTATAATCAATCAATTGAAATTCAATTGTTCAACCTTTCTTTGAATTTGAATCATAATATAAATTCAAATTAATGAGAATAATTAATTAATAAGATAAAATTTAGTATGCCATAGCAACATTGTTCAAGGTCTTAGGGGTTTAGGGGGTCGTTCCTTTCTGGTTTCGGGTCGGAGGTGATGGCGATTTGGAGCATTTGTGGATTGCTGGTGTTGACATTAAGGTAGCAATGGAGTTGGGTTTAGTTTAGTCTCAGGTCTGATGGTCCAGCATTTCACTTTGGTCGGGTTCGAAGTCACAACGAGTGTAGACTTGGTCGATCAAAGGCAGGTCAGGAGGACTCTGGGTGGCGAGTTAGTGTTGACGAAGTTGCGAGTTTGGCATTCACTGCTCCTGCGCAAGTTGTCTCTGCCTTTTAGTTGTTGTGTAAGTTTTAGTTTGTAGTTGAGTCAGTCAGTCAGTATGGATTTCTAGTGTGAATTCCAGTGGCCAATTCTGTGTTAGAGATGTTGCCCAAACTCAGTGTAACCAGTTCATTATTAATGAAGTCTCTTCTTGATAAAAAAAAAGGTCTTAGGGGTAGACCACAATATTTGGGTTTTAAGGTTTCATAAATCATTTTTATTGCTATTAAGGTTCGAAGTATCACAATTGAAAAAAAAAAAAAACAAACAAAAATCACATTCAACAACTACAATGAACATGTTGGGTATCAAAAAACGTTGATATCATAAAAGATTAGAGAAACGACAAAAAATTAAGAAAGAGAGATGATGAATGACCAACTTCTTCGTGCGTAGAAATAAGAACTTTGATAGACCTTTTTTTTTTTTTTTAAGAGTAAACTTTGATAGACTTTTTCAAATCTTTGGTCTGGAGGCTGAAAAATTATTAGAATTTGGTATGTATAGTTAACACTACAAAGTCCATGATTATCCATGATTTTCTAATTCCATAAGTATGAATGATATTTTGAATACCTCTGTACTTTTATTCATTTTTAAAAGTCCTAATTGAATACTCCTAGATTTTGGTGGAATTCATGAAGTCTTTAAAAATCCTAATCGAATACCTCAAGACTTTCATGGACTGCTAAAAGTCTATATTGAATACACCTAGACTTTTAAATTCCATAGATTTCTTTAAAAGTTCCACTAATTCCATATACAATACACCCCCCTAAGATTAGGCCACCACTTCAAGCTTTCATCGAGCAGAAATCTGCTCTTCCAAGAAGGATTGTTACCATCACCCGCAAAGGTAACAGAGATCGGACCCAAAAGTTTCGGGCTTGGGAATCGGTCGGAACCGCCGTATGCATCGCCGACAGGAGGCGACGTTAGAGTGAGTGCTAGAATAAGCGTAGCGAGAGAGAGTAGGGTTGTTTCACCCATCTTGTCTCTAATTTCCACTTCTCTCTAATAGAAAACATTACTTGCTCGAGTAGTAACGTAGTAAACAAATTATTGTAGGAATTAAAACTAGGTGTTAAAGAATATACATTTAGATTAGAAAACATTACCTGTTCTAGTAGTAACTAGCAATAGTACCCGCGCTTTGCCGCGGGATTTGTTGTTGGTAATAATTTACAATAATGAAAGATATAATTGAAAATGACTTTATTATTGATCAAATTGATAAAATACCATATATAACATCAATTGGAATAGTATTTTTGCGAAGAGACGGAAACTGTTCGCAATTGAACTGCTCTACAAAGTACTTCCATATCATCTGATTCCTCCAAGCCTTTGATTTCCATCAACACAAATTGTTCTGTGATCCAATATGCATCCCTCTGGACACTCAGCTTCTTGTTTTGCTGTCCAACAGTTGCATCCAGCGGCATTAGTAGTACCTCACCTGGAGGCAACTCCCCTCTTGAATTCAATTTTCTTATCAGTCAGACTTGATTTGGCAAAACAATGTCAGTAACTGCTCTCTCATCCCTAAATGGTATATTACTTTACAAAGTGCTTCGTGGCCAAGAAGAAGCCTCCACTTATTGTCTCGATGTATCAACTTTGGTTCAATGGCGTTATGTAATTGAGCAAGACTGCAAAAAGTATATCTTGTTAAATAAGAACAACACCTCGGCATCAAAGGCAAAGTGAAATATCTATGGTGACGAATACCTCCATGAAGTCACTGCTTCAAGTTTCCATTGTTGATATACATGCAGTATATCTGAGATAAATATTTTGCTCTTGACACTCATAGCAGGTATGCACAATTATATATCAAGAGTAGATGGAAAACAAATGTACCCATCGAAACCCAGAAACAAACGATAAGAAAAAAAACTCAGCAAGTAAAATAAAAAATAGTAAAAGAAGCAAACCTCATTTGTCAGCTCGGCATAGTAAACAGCTCAAAAACTACCTTGTGTAATCTTATCGAAATCAGCTAAGAAAAAATCAAAATTCAAAAGGAATTAGGAAAAGGTGGATTATTAACCTGAAGAATATCAGAAGAGAAGACGAAAAATAAGAAGAGAAACCATACCCCAAGACATTAATGTCTGATGGATTATTAACCTGAAGAAAATTGTCCAGATTAAGGCCACCATGGGGAGGTTTCCCCCTACATTCCAGGTTGCCACAAAAACTCTAAAAGACAAACCCGAAAGGGATGTATTTAAAAAGTTGTGTCATATATTGTAATCAGGAAAGCAACATGAAATAGACATAGGAAAAAAAAAAATCAAATTATGATTACCTAAAGGACTGGACATCTCAACCCATGGGCATTTGAGCCCTTTCGCCACGTATTGATTGACTCTCAAGCACTGGATCAGATTGTGCTTCTGAAAGAAGATAAAAGCAGGATAATTTTCATGCTAAGATACTTAATACTATAAAATAGGTATAAACTTTCAGCTCTACTTTCAGCTCACCTATTGCACGTATTTTAGTTAAATTCTCATGTAAGGAAGATAAATAGTTCCTGATCAGAGAGCTCTACACAAACTATTTTTAAACTTTTATTAAATATATGCATGTGTTTTCATTCTGTGTCTTGGTTTATGCCTTTACAGAAATATTGTCAAATATATACTACTGCAATAAGAATGAGTGATTATTTCGTTGTATAAATTGAATTATACCGTACCTTTCTATTCTCTGCCTCTTCTTCTGATAACTTGGAACCCGAGCAGAATTCGGTGAGAATAAATAGCTATGTCAAAATATTTAAGCATTTCCTTAGATTTTGGTTGTTTTGAAGAAGGGAATCAATTGCTCTGTAACATAAGTGATTAAGCATCAGAACCAACGATATGAAACACACCAAGTTTTACTTTCGATTAGACAAAGAACTCAAATGGGCACTTCTATATCTGTTTAAACATTTTTAAATGTATGCACTGAAGTGTCATGGACTTTAAACATATCTAAACAAATGACACCAACGTGAACAATTTAAGGGAGAGAATTGAATTAACCTGAAGAGTATTTTTGATGACTGTCATAAAAACTTAAATTGGGCTGCATCATAATCAAATTAACTGAAAGGGGCACATGTTGCATCAGATACCTAAAATGCTGCTTCATAATAAAAGGTAGTGTTAATATACAAAGAATGCAGCATGTACTATGATGTATTTTCAGTTGGCTATCAATTTGTAGATAGTAATTGATACTATGCTTCAGTATGGAAGGTCATAATGATGCTGGTCCTGTTGATAGTGACCTAATCTCTATATTTCAATCATTCAAATTATTTTGTGTTTTACGTATTCTGCATTTGTTCTATTATGTATTAATCAACCTATAGAGAGTCATTTGATTTTTTAACTCCACTGTAAAATGAAAATTGACAATTAATAAAAACAACAGGAACAGAGAGTAATGTATCAATCATTTGTGTATGAGTAAAGAAAAGAAAAGAAAAGAATCTGTTTCATGTTATGCATATACAATTTTATCTCAGAGATCGACAACGCTATGAGATCCTCATCGATCAGCTAGTGAACTTTAATTTTAATATATGAACTAATTTGTATCTCATATCATCTTTTTATCATAAGAAAATATAGTTATATATCAGGTGATAATGATTATCAGTGCATACCATGTCACAAAAATATGAGTGTTTAACATGAAACCATATATGTCTAAATGTACTATGTAGATCAAATTATGAAAACATATGTGACCGATTACACTTGTGTACATACCTGAAATAGATTATTTGAGGAGTAGTGGGCACCAAGCTAGAGAGTAGAGATTAGCTGAACTGTTAGCTTCATCAAAAGCAAATGGAGCTTGTAAATAATCTGCTATGCCAGTTTCAGTAGGTGTCCGCAGATAAATCACCACCCTTCAATACGTACAACCTCTAGACTTAGCGCACACTATAAAAATAAAGAAAGCAAATTCAACCTATGAACAATTCAATCAAAAACACATCAAATTTCAAAAACAAAATCACAACCCAAATTTTCACCCTTGCCAATCGTTCTGATAGAAACCAAATCGAAATTCACAAAACAAAATGCTACCACAATCTTGGATCTCTCCTATTCACAAAACAAACCCAAATTCACAATCCAAAACGCTACAACAAATCAAAAATTCAAAAGCTGTGAAAACCAAACCCCTCCTATTTGCTTTAAGCCCAACCTTTATATCTCACAGCTTGATCAATACAGTTCATACCTGCCTTTGACGATGCGTCTCTATCTAAGAGCAAAACCGAAAGTAGAATGAACAGTTTGCACGACTGCACTCGATGAAGGCTTCCAGAACGCACCACAAAACTCACGCTTTTTATCTCTGTATAGAACTCGAGGGCAGAACTGCCATTTCGCATGTGAACAGTGATGAACAGTGCTTATGAACAGTGTAGGAGCTTTAGTATATAGTAAATGTGGTAAAGAGGACCATAGAGGTCGCCGATTGCAAAGCAGCCAAAGCCTTTAGCTTGGGCAGTGAGAATTATATCCTTGTATTGTTCAACACCTACGACTTGGCAAAGCGGAGCAACGACGCAAGTGATTCGCCAGTGACTTCCAAGTGGGCGGTGAAGGCGGAGAGGCAGGGTGAGCGCAGGTGGAGGTGGAGGGTGCCGTTCCATCGAGGAAATGAAAGACGTAGATCCGAGATTTAGGTTTATCGGGTTGGGGATTCGAAACTGGCATCACCGAAGTAGAAGGACCATTGGCGATGATTATTGAGGTGTGAAGAGGTTTGAGAACAAATTGAAATCCAGTTTCGGACTTGGGAGTTTTTCATGCATCCCTTTTGGGGTTGGGGACGATGATCTTTGTGTGTGATTGGAATCATCTGATTCTTAGTGCCATTGTTATTATTTTTGGAAAAAAATTGAGAAATTTGGTAATTTTGCATTAAAATCTGTTCCATATGTTTTGGGTCTGGGCTCCGTGTCCTTATTTGTACTGTATGAAACTGTCAAAAGATGTGTTTTCTGTTTTCAATCTTTGGTCTGGTGCTACTATCTATATATTGTATTCTTCTTTAACTCTTTGTATAATGAATGAAAGTTGTGTTTCCAGTTTTACTTAGAAGCATATTTTAGGGTAAATGATTTAAGTAATGGGCAACCGCGAACGAGTCACGAGTAACGGAGAATGGTAACTAGTAACAGAGAACGGGTAACAGGTAACAAGTTACGGCAAACATGCAACGGGATGAACGAAGACGGATAATGGGAGTCAGGGCCAAAACAGTAAAACTATTAGTTCGCTTAGGGGTTTCACTGTTCATCTTGGGGATTTAGACGAGAAAATTGGAAGAGAGCTAGTACTACTGTACGTCTGTACTACTACTCCACTGGAAGCTTCATAGTCATATAAGAATATAAGATGAGTGTGACTTAACATAAACCAATGGTTATTTCTTTGTAATCTAGTCTAAAATAATTACCTTCTGTAACCCCAAATGTACAAGCACCTGGACTTTATGACCTAATTATTGAAACATTTTCCAAACAAGGAAGCTACCAAAATAATACAGTACAGAAAAGTCCACCAATAGAGAATAATTTACACTCCATCAATACGGATTATGTTTTTTCTTAAAATAATTTAATTCAATAAAGGAATTCTTTTCCGTAATTAAAATCCTTATCTTCTGCGGAAGATGTAAAATCCTCCAAAATTCCAAAAAGCGCATTGGACTTATAGTCAAGCTGGGTCTCTCTCTCTCTCTCGATCATCACGTCTCTTCAGGTTCGCCGATCGCCGCCGCAGTCCCAATCGGTACGATCTCTCACCTCACTCCCTTTGATTTCCTCCTCTCATCGATTCGATCGGTTTCAATGTACGCTCTTGATCATGATTCAACTCCTATGCTTCGATTTTGTTCGTCGCGGAATTTTTCTAGGGTTTTTGAGGTCTGATCGTCGCTGTTTTTTTTTGGCTTATTGATTGTATTAGCATGGCCTTGGATGTTTTCATTGCTCTTTTGGTTGACGCGAATTTGAGTTTTTCTGTGTTCTTGATTATTCACATTGCAAGGGTTAGGAATTTTTGGTAGGACCGTGGCTTGTTTTCTGATTCATATTCTTTGTGCAATTTTTTTTTTTTTTTTTTGGTGGTCATTCTTTGTGCAATTTTGGAATCACTCTATTGTTTGCATCTATGAGATTCCGGAATGTGCATTGTCTTTTGTTGAATAAACAAGCCAATAGTGATCAATCATCGTTGTTTTTAACAAGAAATTTTATCAATTTCTTTTCATCTGGTTTTTAGAAATTGACCATGAGTTAGGTTAGGCTATCGGTGTTCTGTCGAGTATGGAGAACATTTGATATATTTTTCTTCGAGTATTAGACAAGAGTTAACATGGCTTCTATGTTCAAATGAGTCTTTTTCTTAATTGTGTATTAGGTGAACACTCTAATAAGGTGGGATGGTTTCATTGCGGTTTAAGCAGTAGAGGAGTTTAATTGAGAGCGCAATGGATCGAGCAAGGAGGGCAAAAGAGTTGGTAGCAAACAAGAACAGCATGATATACATGGACCTCAAGGATATAGTCAAGGATCATGCTCTCCCATTCCTCCCCGCCAAATCACTGTTCAGGTTCAATGGGGTTTGTAAGGACTGGAAGATCCAGATCAGATCTCCTTTCTTTGCCCACAAGCAGTCAACTAGCTTTTCTGATGTCTCGGGCTTCTTTCTTGTTTCCGCATCAACCGTACCTTCATTTATCTCTATTGATTCCATGGCCTATGGTGTTCCAGACCCGTCACTGAAGTTTTTACCTGAGCCAGTTGACATAAGGGCTTCTTCCAATGGACTACTATGCTGCCAGGGACGTGAAGGCTATAAGGCTTACTACATCTGCAATCCGGTTACTAAGCAGTGGAAAAAACTTCCTAAACCAAATGCTGACCATGGATCTGACCCTGCTCTGGTTCTCATCTTTGAGCCGTCTTTGCTCAGTTTTGTGGCCGAGTACAAGCTGGTCTGTGCTTTCCCATCACAGGATTTTGAGAATGGACATGAATTTGAGATCTATTCCTCCAAGGAGGGGTCTTGGAGAATTTCTGGTGAGATTTTCTATGGCAGTGGGTCTGTTGTGCCAAGATCTGGTGTTTCTGTGAATGACATAATCTATTGGTATGCATCAAGTGGTAGGATTCTTGTTTTTGACCTGAAGATGGAGAGGGCACAACTCCTTTATGGCCATGGTTATTATGATTCAATCTTGGGTGTGATTGATGGAAAGCTATGTTCGACCAAGGCTCAGGGTACTGGAGTAACCATAAGTGTGTTGTCTAATGCTTACACAAACACAATGCAGATGCACAGCTCAGTCAAGGCATGGGAAAGGAAACTTACAATCAATCTTACCCCTGCACCAGTACCTTCAACGGCTGGTAGTTCTACTGGTAGTTTATTGTTTGCAAGTGGGAATCTAGTATTGTACCGGTGTGGCTCAAAACTCCATTCGTACAACCTGCGGACTAAAGAAACTCTATACATAGGTGATGAGCTTTACCATGGGACATTTGTTCCTCATGTGAACAGCCTCGTGGAGATTTAGTTGCTTCTTGATGATTCTATTGTCCAATGTTGCCATTGTGCAATCTGGAAGAAAAAGACACTAGTAGTTGTTAGTGTCCGTGGTGGTTATGATTTGAACTAATTGCTTCAGTTTCTAGTTATGCTTTTATTTGTCCTGTGTTCATGGCTATCTAAATGCCCATGAGTTAGTAGTCAACTGCTTATTTGGCATTTTGAGGACCTGGTGCTTGATATATTGTATATTGGGATTCAGTTCACAGGAGCTTTTAAACCAGTAATGTAGCTACGATGGCTGTGGATCTTTAATAATGTACTTTAAATCTAACTGAAGACACCCACTGCTGTTCATTTGTGTTGATCGCAGGTGTTCTTGTCCCATTTTAAGGTTCTTGAATGATCCTTATAGTGATTGAGGACAAGCTAGGTTGTTCATTTCTATTGTGCTTACCTTTTTTGTTGTCGAAAACACACGTCGGTTTATCATATATATAGGAGTGGCATCTTCAATGAATGAACTTGATCGAGCTTTAAAGGTTTACTTTTCCTGAAACTTTTCGGCCATATAAAGTTGATACTCTTGTTCACCTACTCAGTGATGTATACACATTTTTTCCCTTTTGAGTCTAGAACTGTGAAATGAACTCATATTAAGCAAACGCTGGTCATTCATGGATGAAGAGTTTCAGCAATTCAGTTTTCACTTCATTACTTACTACTGACATGTTTACTTATTGAAATAGAGATAGAGACTTTAGCTTTGTGAAATCCTTTTGCATTAACTAACACTACGAAAATGAATGAGTTAGTAACTCTAAAAATTAGATTGATGGTAATTAGAACCCTAAGTTTGTGATATGTGTCAATCTTTCAAACAGTTATTTCATGTGATACGTGTCAATCTGTCAGATAATGGGCATATGTCCACCCTAACTCTAGGTGGGCAGCAAATTTGTCTCCAATTACTGAGATTTGGGAAAATATGAGTTTTGAGAATAATGGAGTGAGCATTCGTTTTTCTTGAGGGGAGGTGCCCAGGTGGAATTTGCAATTTATTTCCATGAGAAAATAATTCTTTCAAGTGATTATAATATTCACTCTAAATTGATTTTGAGAAATAGTGCTTAAATGTTGAATCCCATGCATTAGTACTTGAACGCCTCCTTCGTAGGACTTGGATCTCGAGTTGATCAAAATTTCCTGAGATTGTAAGAAAGAAAAGAAAACAAGATTACAAGTTCTTATTGGCGATTTTTCAAAATTTTCCAATAGAAAATGATAATAACCACCTGGTGTAATAAGGTTGGTTGAGCAGCTTAGCATGAAACCTATATGTCTAGCGTTTGAGTCCCACCTGCCACTGTTTTGTAGCCAACAGATTTGAGGAGCTTTCAGGTTCGTGCAATCGTGCACCTACGGTAGAGGATTTGTCTAGCTTTGCTGTGATACTCTTGTGAACCTCGGTCCGAATACTGATTGAGTGGATGTGTTACTACTCGCTAACGTAACCACCTAGTATGATAAGGTTAGTCGAGTGGTTTAGCATGGAACTCACATGTCTAGTGTTCAAGTCTCAACTCCCCTACTTTGTGGCTAGCAAATTTGAGGAGCCTTTAGGAGCGTGCGTCTGCAACAACAGAGGATTTATCTAGCTTGCTATGTGATCACCCTGATAAAATAAAAAAATTTAAAAAAAAAAAAAAGAAAAAAAAAAAAGGATAATGATTATTGGTTAATACAATTTTTCAAAGTAGATGATACTGTAGTCGTTTGTGACTAATCCCTCGGATCATGGATACCCAAATCCGGCAAATCAAAACCTGACCCGAACCTTCAGACTTGACCCCCACGCTAACATACCGCCATTCCCATCTCCACCCAATACAAGGCCTACACATGTCCTCTCGAAATAGTAATCCCATATGAACCCAAATCCTGTTAGTCTGTTTAACTGCTCTCTCAACCGTGAATTCAGACTCTCTCGCTCTAAATTCACCGCCGCATTTGATCTCCGGCCGCCTCTCTCAGCCCTACGACGGTGCCTTTCTCGTTTTCCTTTGATTTTTTCCGTCGTAGATTTCGTTTAAACGACACGCGCTCCTCTGTTTTTGATTTGGGTATTTCGTCGAAAAATGTTACAAGCTTGAATCTTTAAGGCCGTTTTCCTTTTGGGTTTTCTCTACTTTTCGTTAATCATTTTGCTCGTTCTTGGGTTTGTTCGTGTATAATCTGTTCTGGGTTTTCTAATACGCCTCTGTTTTGTTCCATTTTCGATTTTCTTTAACCAAATTATTATGTTTTGTTACTGAGAAAGCCAAGAGAAAAAAACTTCACACTTGGGTCTGAGATAAATGTGTTTTCGGTTTGAATTTGATTCTCAGAACACAAAAGACTGAATCTTTGGTAAGAAATCAAGAAAGCCATGTTGGAATTTTTACTAGTTTTTCCAAGATCTGAAATTATGTAGATCAAGATCCCACTTATTTAAATCTTTGGTGATAGGATACCATCAAAATCTGATTCTCTATATGTTCTGTTTCCAGAATAGCGATTTTGTGGGATTTCTTTTGTGCCAAGCAAAGTTAGGGTTTAGTTTATCTGTTATTTAAACTGTTGATGTCCCTCATCTGAAATCAAAATTGTTATGTCACAAGCCTGTATATTGAATGGAAGAATGTTCTGAGGTTCGAATGTCATTTGTCATGCATAGGTTTTCGGAACCAAGTTCGTTTCTTTGAGTGTTCATTAATCTGAAACTGTGGTTTGAGAAATAGAATTATCTACTTTGAGCAGTTAAAATTAAATTTGTTGCCATTTGGTCATTGTATTTTTGGGATAACTTTTCTTTGAACTCATTACGATTTGTCATTTTTGCAGTAATGGCGACTTCTGAGGAGGAGCATCCCGTTGATAATGACAATCTTGTGGACAATGATTCTGAAGAAGATCAGTTTGATGACATTGCAGAACAGCATATACAGTCTTCAAATGAGCTCAAAGTGGTGGATCTCTCTGATGTGGTATGTTCAAATGAGCTCAAAGTGGTGGATCGCTCTGATATGGTATACCCTTGGAACTTTGCTGTTATTTTTAGTTTTTTTACTGAAAGAAATACAAGGCTTGGCTGTAGTTTAGTTTTGGAATGTAGGAGACCTTGGCGGATGTTCTTCTGTTATTTATGTACATACTACTGCTAAAGTTTATATGGTTTTGATTTCAAAGTCCATGCTTTGGAACAATTGAAACTCTTAGTTAGAAGTGTTATCTATCTCTTGGAAACCATTTAGCTCGCTCTGTATCTCTTCTTGGGTTCTAGTGTAGTAATTTGATTTTCCTCTGACCAAAAGGTCCTTCTTTAGTTTATTGATTGCATCAATGTAATATTTTTGGCCCCTCTATACTACTAGCATTCTTAGCTCCAAGCAGGCTGCTAGAGGGTCATAATTTTTGGCCTAGATGTCCCTCTAATATTTTATAGATTTGAAAAAATAATTCATGTAGAAGAGAGTCCATGGATGAGTTGCACAAATTTTTTTCTTGTTTGCTTGGTTTGATGATGAGTTGAAGGCTTTTTCATTTTTCATGAGACTACTGTTTAAGTTATGTTTTTATCCTTATATGCATCTTGATGTTTTGATTCTTTCTTGCAGTTTGGCAGAGATCCTCGCAAAAGAACCGCTCCTGTAGATGTTCCTTCTGATGAATTTCCACACAAAAGGTTTAAGCAAAACATGGAGATCCAAGATGTTGTAATGGAGCATGCTCTTTATTTCCTCCCTGCCAAGTCGCTTTGCAGATTCAAAACTGTTAACAAAGAGTGGGATCAGTACATTAACAGCCCCTTTTTCGCTCACCAGCAAACTCACTCCTTCCGAGACATCTCTGGTCTTTTTTGTCAACTCCCTGGTGATAAGCCTTCCTTCATATCACTTGATCAAGATGCTTATGGCATTCCTAGTCCATCCCTCAGTTTCTTGCCTCAGCCTGTTACTCTCAGAACCGCTTGCAATGGTCTGCTTTGCTGCCAAAGCTGCTTTGAACAAAATAGCTACTACATTTGTAACCCTGTGAATGAGGAATGGAAAGTGCTTCCGGAGCCAAACTTTTATCATGGACCTGATCAATCAGCCTTGGCACTAGCCTTTGAGCCTTCGGCACTAAACTTTGCAGCACATTTTGAACTTGTGTGTGCATTTTCTCTATCTTTAACTGATCAACCAGTCATCTGCTTTGAGATATACTCTTCAAGGTCAAGGTCCTGGAGACTCGCTGAGACTGTATGTTCTGAGCTAGATGCCTTGAAGTTGAATGGGGATGGAATCTTCCTGAAGGGTGTAGTCTTTTGGGAAACTTTTGCTGGGGCCATTCTGGCTTTTGACTTGAAGGAGGAGCACTATGGCATTCTGTCACTCCCTCCCAACAGTGGACCACAAGGTGTTCTAACAGAGATGCGGGGTGAGCTGTGCTATATTCTGCCTGTTAGAGAAGGTAATAGTTACACCTTGGAAATCCATGGTGATATGGACATGAATCTCAAGCATATAATTCCTCTCAATCTTGGTTTTCTTTCTCATACTCACCAAGAGTCGATAAGGGTTTTGGCTTGTGTGAATGATGATGCTGTGGTAATTCTTTTTGGAGACAGAGTGATTGCTTATAATATGAAAGCTAGGACGGTTGAAACATTAAGGGATATAGTGATTGGTAATTACAATGGTGAATACAATGCTGGATTTGCAAAGTATCTTCCTTATGTGAACAGCCTTGTTCATGTACGCTCATCATACATAACGAGCCTCCTTTCTGAAGATCCTACTACCTCCTATTCCTATCTGAAGTCTCCCTGAACAGCCTTTTACGGTCAGTGTGGCAGTTAATGCTCCACATTACCTTTTTTCTCTCCAATTGGATCATTCATTGGTTTTAGGATTGATTCTTTGCAAGTTCAGTCCAGAGCTTCTTTTCGTGTTGGGGAAGAAGTTCTTATTTGGAACTTGTTTAATCTCATAGGTTCTTGGGATTGATTGGTTTTTTGCAAGTTCAATTCACAACTTCTTTCTAAGCTTGAGAAAGAAGTTCTCCTTTGGAACTTGCTTGATTGTCATAAAGTTTGTTCTTGGTATTTGACTTTCTGTATGTTTCTGATCATGAAAACATTGTCATTTGTACCTCCTTGTATGATGGATAATCAGTTTCATTTTCTGTGTTATGGTTTAAACCGTTTAATTCTTTGATCATTTCTTGAAGCTATCAGAATCATATTGTCCTCGTCCTCTTAAGAAACCCAACAAGGTTATCGATTTCTTGTAGAATTGGAGAGACAGTAGCCACATGATGATATGATGATGAGAATTTGAATTGATTTATGGCAAAATTTCAGATCGTTAAGACAAAATCGATACAGTAATCTGACAAATCAAAACTAGGGTTTCACTATTGATCCTTTTTTTTTTTTTTAGACACGGGCTAATTAGAACTTTATTACTAAGAAATAAAGTTAGGAAAGCTATTATGAAAAGATGCAAATCTAGCCACTACAACTACTAAAGGAAAAACATTATCGAAAAAAAAAACTACTAAAGGAAAAAAAAACATTTTGAAATTGATAAAAGGAAGAAAAAAAAAGGGTCTTTCTAAATGTACCCAGTAAAATTCTAAGTGTACCCAGCTAATTATTTATATCCAATGATATCTAATTAAATGCAGATAAATTTTCCAAAATACCCTCATCTACACAAAACAAACCCAGCAACTTCTTATTCCCTTTCTCTTTTATTTTGGGTTTCAAGATTCATGTTCCGGTAGGAATTGCTTCAGTTTGAGACATATTTGATGAGTTTTTTGTTCAATTAATCATCTAAGCAAAATAAAAGAACAAATTATTATTAGAGGGAAGAGAAAATTTTTTCAAGAGTTGAGAAAGGTGCGAATCATCTTCAAACTGAATGAGAAATCATCTCAATGGAATTGATTTGTTGTCTCTACCACCAAGATCAAGAAGTAATATTCATTGAATAATGGATTCCACAAGAAGAAACTAATTAACTTCTCTCCCTATAAATCAATCCTTAGACGTTGCTGAAAAACCCAATATTTGCTGGGTGTTTGGCGATGGGGCAATGATGGAAAAATTAATTGAGTTTATTATATATTTTTAATTTAAAAATAATTGCTGGGTATACTTAGATTTTTGCTGGGTACATTTAGAAACACCCAAAAAAAAAAGATCTAAAGACTACAAATTAGGGAGTCAATACTCTCAATGTTGCCTGAAGAAAGTGAACAAAGGATGATAAACTTTCTGATTGGCATTCCAACCCATAATGAAATCCATATGAGCATATTCATCTACGTATTGTTCCACACGCTTGTCGATCCTTGTCATGATCTTTGAGGTCATATATAGCAAACTTTTCACATCGTTGACGTCTGAAAGTGCATCTCTCCCTCCACAGCGAGGAAAAGAGGAATGTCTTTTGGAATGTTTTCCTTGTTGTACTATGGAGTAAACTGATTGTATTGCTGCAAATTTTTGAGTGGAAGAGTGTAATCGAACTTTCTTATGGTTCCACTTCTGATCATATGAGACAAATGTACGAAATTCTTTGTGGCAGTGGATTGTGGTGTATGTTCATATCAAAGATCTAAACTTGTTTGAAGGACTTGGACAGCAATTTGGACCGGTTATAGCAGCCAAAATGTTGGAGCAGTGCACCCGGATGTATGCAAAGAATGGTCTGCAGTGTTTGATCTAATCGCCGTAGCGGATCGAGGAAATTCTCAGAGACCAAAGATGTAGAATTGCTCAGCAGAAAATGTTTGAGTAGAAACTCTTAAAAGCGGTGTGGATAACCGGATATATGACCCAGATAAGCAACTGGCATGGGCTAAGTAAAACAGCTGATCTTAGTGAGTTTCTCATCTTTTGTTGGGACAAGGCAGCTAGCACTGTCAACGATTCCAAGGAATGACCAACATAGTGTGACTTATGTCCTGTTTATTTGTTCCACAACAATTGCTAAGCGCAAGACTCTTTGGTTGGAGTTACGAAATCTCCGTCAAGTTACATTTTAGCTTATCTAGGTCAAGGGCGCTGAGTTAGCTCTTACACCGCTTCTCAAAAAAAAAAAAATGTCCTGTTTATTTGTTCAAATAATTGAACAAAGCAGTAAGATCATAAGCAGCCAACTGTTCCCATGTCCAGTCCCAATTAATAAGCAGGATATTTGTGTCCACGGCTAGAGTCCGTTCCTCGAGCAATATTATTAGCAAGCCATAAATCAAACTCTTTGTCAGCCAAGATGAACGTCAAAGTTTGATCCGGTGGATTGAGTAGCCATGATGCCGCAGCCGTTACAAGCCCATGTTGCAACAAAACAGGCGGCTTCTGATCCGTGATCGATTTGCTACCAGACCGTCCATATGGAATTCTTAGCAACCCAAGAATGTAACCATCTTCTGTTGTTACGTGATGTTCTTGGCAAATATACCCTCGTGTCTCCACTAGAGATTTGCAAATACCATTATAAATATCAAGACCATTGGTTTGTGCAACTCCTGAAACACAAGCCTTTAGCAACACAAATAAAAGAAGGATTGTAATCTGTCACCCGCTATCAAATTTTCTTTGATAGTAGATGGAGCTCCTGAAACACAAACTAGAGCCACAAGAAGTAAAATACTAGCTGAAGGGTACTTAACCATTTTAGATTGATGGTCTCTGATGATGAATCGGTTTTACTATTGAACTTCAATGAAAGGAACCACAAAATTAGAGAAGAGAATTAATAGAGAAAATTTATCAAACACATGATCATGGAAATGCCTTGTCCTCTGAGTGACTTATATATATATAGCCTTGGAAATGCCCGATGTATATCATTGTGGAATTAGGAAGTCCATTATTTAGTGGGATTTTTTTCTCTTTCATCATCAGTTTTTTTTTTTTTTTGACTTTGTCAAGGGGAACCCAAAGTCTTCCTAGGCCCAAGATAAACCCCTTCGGCGCATGTGAAATGCTTCAACTGTGCATTGCAGCACAATGCCTGGCCACTTTGACAGCTTCGGGATTCGAACCTAGGTTGGGGAGCACACCCAACTAGGCAAGAACCACTAGACCACTTGCAGTGGTTCTTTCATCATCAGCTTGTTCAACTAGTGAAATTGAAATTGAATTGTTCAATGCAATATACTCTGATGAAATGCGTTCTATTTCGTCACTACAATCTTTATAACTGGGAAGATGTGAGGGAGTGAGGTCCTATGTATGGTTCTATAGTTTTGTTTTTGAAAGTAGTTCGACTGTCTCAGCAACGTACTGAAATATGATCGAGGAGGTTGCTGGCCGGAGATATATGGTCTCCGGTAAGAGACATTTGGCATCAGACATGGACGACATCCTTGTCTTTCTACTCGATCGATAGCTAAATCATACAAGATTTTAGTTTTGTTATTCCCGTTCGTGGATTGAAAACGATCGCTATGATAAGCCTAAGGACAAGATGGCCATGGTGAAAAAACAATTTTGACCAATATATCTTAATTTTAACTTTAGATAAATAATTATGCCAGAATGAAGACTTTTGGAGTTTAATCAATATTTTTCATTAAATCCATTTTTTTCCATTATCATGAGACCTCTATATTTGGAAAGTAAATTAATTACCTCCATTACTTTTTATAAATTTAATCTCCTTTTTGCTCTATCTCTCCATACATCCTACTCTCACTACTAGAATTTTGCTTATAGGACACCCTCCTATAAGGGTGTCTATTGTTCACAAAGGCCACAAATGTCTTCATTAGCCACTATGCAGCCACTGAATCCATGACAGTGGTGATTACCCCAGTTTCTTTTGTAGCATAGAGCACCAAAATTGAAACGGTGCCTGGTTTTCAACTCAAAAGAATGTTGTCATGTCAGCTGTCATGTCAGCTACCATACACCAATTATAGTGTTAATAGCCAACTGTTAGAACAGTGTCTTCAAATGCCACATTATTAAAAAAAAAAGTATATATATATATATACATATATTAAACTAAAACCATTAAGTAGTGGAATAGATCAATTATGTCTACAAATGTATTCATATACATCATCACTTTCGATCAAAATCTAAAGTCGTAATAGATATGTAAATACAACTTATTGCACTAGCTTATCCGAGAATAAAGAAACTTATTGCAACTTACAAAGCTTAAACCTACCAAAAAGAGACATAGTTGATGTTTCATTTACTGGTATCAACTCCAAATCTTCACCCAGCTCCAACAAGGCATTATTTTGCACAGTAGTCTGACATTTACTTTCATGCCTATCCAAAGTGTTGCTAAAAACTTGTTAAGTTCATCTGATATTCTCTCTGCTGGTAACAAGAGAATCCAGCCTAGCTTGCGAGCTCCATATTTAAAAAGCACTACATTTTCGATAGAAGCTACCTGCAGAAAACACATGAATCATTACCATGTGACAGCACACAGAGTGAACGAGCAGCTAGTAGTTATAGTACTCCAGTAAAATTCCATGACAACAACACAGAGAGAGAGAGAGAGAGAGAGAGAGAGAACAGGGGAATACCTCTATTGACACTACGGCCAAGGTGGTTGTTCTCTTTTAGTGGATCAATTATAAGGAACAAACTCGTAAGTTTGTCTCACACCCCTTTGATGGTACACAGTTTCTAATAAACTCTTCACCTAGCAGTACATCATCCCCTCTATTATCTGGTACTTCAGCTTCAGAGAGAGAAGAAACTCAGAGACCAGGACAATACAAAAGAGCCATCCAACATTACAGGCACAAGAGATATCTCTTACCCACAATATTAGGTAGAGAGGATTTGTAAACTGGTCCATTTAAACTTACACAGTATTTCTCCCAATCAAATTTGCTTAAGTAATCCAAAAATCTGTAGAGGACCTACAAAACAGTGACACATATTAAGTAATGTGCTTAAACTAGGCGATCAAACTTAAATGCCTTACCAATACAATAGAAAAATGAAAGTAATCAGTTTCACTACTCAAAGCAAGAGATAAACCAAATGTTTGCAATAGATTATTTATGGCGTATGTACCTTCAGTGACTTGCCATGACACTCCATCTATAGCACTTTTAACACTTTCAATTACATGACCCAATTTGATAATCTGATTCCCCTGCAAAAACATAAGGTAGGTTGACGAATGTCCTAATTAGTATAACTAGCAATGCAAAAACTATAAAACAATAAAATGATAGACATTAACCTCAAGCTGTGCAGCTAAAAAAGCCTTGACTCTCTAGGAAAGAACAAAATACTGCAAGCTGAGCATATAAAAAAGCCTCGATTCTCTGCAAAAGAAAAAAATGGGAGGAGTACCACCTTCAAAAGAAGGCAATTGCTTATCTTCTCTTTGATTGGTTCCTCCACTAGTTGCAGCCAACATAATAAACAAATTATTGCAACCACTGAACTCCAATATCCAAACGAGAAACATTTTATAATTGACAACCTGGGAAAACAAAGTTACTTTCAAGTTTGCCCTTATCTTCCCCACTTTAGACAATGCATATGCTGATGCTAGTGATATTCATGACATGGGGGTCAACAGAGTAAATTAGATAGCATGAAATATACAGAAGCATCAAACATGCATAAATCATTCCTAGATCGACACACATACTTGAGCATTGATAAATGAGACTTGTGGAGAAATTCGAAGAAGCTACTGCTAGCTAGAAGAATAAAAAAGAAAAGGTGAAATTCTCACATAGTCTTGAGATGAGAAATCGTTTAAGGTGGTGCGTGTGGGGCGTCCTGCACAATCCAAAAACTAGAAGTCAGAGAAGGGTGTTGAATCCACCAAATCGAAGCCCCAACAGCATCTGATGATCGATCGTTGTCGAAACCCCCGGTAGAGAGCATCGGATCCCGAATTCCTTGATCTTCTCCTTGAAGGCTAGATATAGTTATAGAGGAGAAGATGAAGCGATCCAAGGTGAGCGAGGTTACAGAGGCCAAACATGGACGACGTCTCTGAGAAGATTCAGCCTTCAATCTCGTTTCACAAGAGCTAGGTCATATTTTGGTAAAGTGATCCAGAGTGCGTATTGTGGATATTGGGTGGGTTTCAACTTTCAAATACAATAAACAAAGTATAATTTTGGAACAAATTTTGGTTTTCCTGTCATCACCCATTCTTTTCATCTGACCAAAGACGAGGACCGATGCTTTTGCTGAACAAGAGATGTAATTTGGGGGTAAAACCCGTAAATATTTGTAACCAACCAATCCCCAGCGTACCAATTATGAATAATTTAATCAAATATGAGCATTGGGCCACCGAATGTTGGTGGCACCTCCATAACAACTCACCGATCAAATTACACGGTGCAAAACTGTTCAATATACACACCAATTCAGAATAGTGCCCAAAATTGGTGTCCTATAGCCCATTTTGTAGTAGTGTCTCTTTCTATTTGTCTCTCCGTTTCTATTCCTTTCTTTGTTTGCTGTACAAGCAAAAGAGTTTACAGTGTCAGAGACGCAGTCGTCGGTCGGTGATGGAGTGTGGTCAGAGGATGTCACCGGAGGCACCCAATATACATTATTGCTGAAAGTGGTTAGTTTGACGTTGTTGAAGATGTACGTGGTGTAGAGGTGGAAGAATGGGAGATGACTAGTCAAAAAGTAAAATAAAACACGAAAAAAAGAAGGAAAAAGGGGTAAAAGCCAACATTAACTTTCATTTCCACCGTTGGCTACCTTTTATCAACTTGATTATTTTTATAACCTTAAATCGGCTTAAGAAATGAATACAAACCACTCATGTTTATACATGTCTTCTCTAATAAGGGCACCCACTTTTTAAAAAGTGCAGACACTCTCGCTTAAAAGATAAGCTTGACAATCCAAGTCATTCATCTTAAAATATGATTCATGCAAAATTTTGGTCAGTTTAGAACTCATTTAGTCGTTAGATTACAAATTTTATTATTTCAAGTTCTATCTGACGTCTTATATTTATTTGTATTGTTTAATCATTTTAGATGACCAAACGGAATCCAACATAACCGTCAATATGAAACTTAAAAGATGAACGGTTGAATCGCTAAAATCTCTTTAAAATAATATATTCATAGTGATGCATGTTCATATTTTAAAAGAATATGTGAATTACTGAAAATTGACGGTATTTATTTATTTAAAAATAAATATTAATTTTGGTGTATAGTTTTCTTATATAATAAAAAGTCGTTTGAAATGACTTCGTACTAATCAAGTTGTGGCTAGAATCTCGCACTTTGGCAAAACCATAAACTTGAAACTCAAGGAAACAACCCCATTGACCAGAAGACGACCCTGCTACGATCCATCACCAATACCACGCCTCCACGTGTACCATCACTTCAATATAATCCCCTTTTACAAGTCTCTCAGATCAACGTGCTTCACTCTCAACTGCTCTCTCTTTCTTCACTTCCGATTCTCTCGCCTTCAATCTCCGGCCGCCGCTCTCCGATACCGAGGTACGACTCTCCGGCGATCCTCTCGTTTTCATTCCTAGTGTTGATTTTCGCCGGTAACCTCAAATCTTTACGGTCTTTTCATTTGGGGGATTCGTCGAACACCTCGAATCTTTAGGTTTTCGATTCTTCAATTTCGAGTCTTTTAGGGTTTCGTTAAGTGTCCGATCGTTTCATGACTCTGTTAGGTGAGAATTGTTTGATCATCTCTTTAGATTTAGTCGTCTCTGTTTGCTTTGGGCTTTTCAAGAGCCGGCTCTCTGTTCTTGCTCTGTAATTTTTTTTTTTTTTTTTTTTTAAATTTTGTTATTCGGATTCGTTTGGCTGCTAAAGAAAGTAGGAAATTGAATTGGTGGATTGTGTTTTGAGGTGCGAAATTGAATTCTGAAATCAATTTAGGGATTTGTTTTGCAAATCCCCTGTTAAGTTATGTGAATTCAGGTTAAAGGTTCGTTCTTTTCTTGATTTCACTATTGTGTAGGTGGAATTGAATAAGTATTTGGTGATTTAGTTCCGTTTTGATTTGGTTTTTCCTTTATTGCGTTGGGTTTCTTTTGTGCCAAGTAACCGTGGTTGAAGATTAGGGTTTTTTTTTTTTCCTTTTTCTTTTTTGATTTGTGATGATTTAGGGTGTTTCCTTTTTTGGAGGGTGAATATGTAGGGTTTGATTTAAATTTTTCCTTTATTTGGAAGCTAATTTCTGAGATATGTTGAATCATGTTGTCATACATAGGAATTGGGGAAATTAAGTTATCTTGTTGAAATGTGAAATGTGATACCAAGTTGTTCATTTCAGATTAGTGGAGACTTCTGAGGAGCTTAATCATGGCTGATGGGGATTCGGATTCTGACAGTAGCTATGTCCTTCTGAGTGATGGCAATTCTGTGGGTAGTGATTCTGAGAACTATGTCATTGTGGGTAAAGACGACTATATGAGTGCTGATTCCGGTGAAGATCTGACTGGTGGAAGCCAAAATGAGTTGGAGAAGGTTGTGGTTGATGAAAATCATGTGAGTTCTGACTCTGAAAATGATCAATTTTGTGATAGCCAACAACAGTTGGAGAAGAATGGAGATGATGACAGTAATGCGAGTACTGATTCTGATGAAGATCTGTCTGTTGAGAGAAGACACCAGTTGAAGAAGCTTGTGGATTATTCCAGTTCTGATTCTGATAAAGATCTATTGGATTGTGGTGGATCACTGTGGAATGAAAGACGTGTGGCTACCAATGAGGTATGTAATTGTGAATAACCCTATGTTTTGTGGCTGTGTTATTTATGAGAGATGCTTTTTCATATCAATTATATTACTGTCTGCCTGATTTGGTAAATTGATCGCATATGACATTACATTTTTGTATGTGCAACAAACTTGAGCAATTTGTTAGCCTTTAGGGTCCTATTGTGGACCCAAATTTTGGTGTTTTCTTTGATAAATGATAAATGTGAGGCTTTCTGATTGTTCATGTGACCAGATTTCATTTGATACTTTTTATTCTTTTCTCTTGATTTTCATCTCGATTTTTTTTATTATTATTGCAGTTTCACAGATATCCATGTAAAAGAATTGGTCATGTTTGTGGAGAAGATTGCTATGAATTGTCTGGAGAGAAAAAGGCCAAGGACAATATTGACATCAATAATGTTACAATGGAGTATGTTCTTCCATTCCTCCCTGCCAAAACACTTTGCAGGTTCAGAAGCGTTGGCAAACAGTGGGATGAGTGGATTACCTCTCCTTTTTTCATTCACAAGCAGGCTTACTCCTTCCGGAACATCTCTGGTCTTTTCTGTCAACTTCCTGGGGAAAAGCCTTCTTTTGTCTCGCTCAATAGAGCTGCTTATGGAATTCCCAATCCTTCCCTTAATTTCTTGCCTGAACCAGTTACTGTAAGGACTGCTTGTAATGGCCTGCTCTGCTGCGAAAGCTGCGATGGAGAAAATACTTACTACATTTGCAATCCTGTGAACAAGGAATGGACAGTGCTTCCCAAGTCAAAGCCTTATCATGGACATGAATCAGTTGTAGCACTAGCTTTTGAGCCTTCTGTGCTTGACTTTGAAGAACATTTTCAACTTGTGTGTGCCTTCTCTGTACCTGATGAGCCAGTGATCTGTTTTGATATATACTCTTCAAGTTCGAGGTCTTGGAAACTCTCTCAGACAGAATGCTGTGAGATTGATGCTCTGCATTTGAAAGGTCATGGGATCTTTTTGAAGGGAATGGTATTCTGGGAAACTCTTACTGGCGCAATTTTGGCTTTTAATCTGAAGGAGGAGCAATATGGTATTTTGCCTCTCCCTCCTCACAGCGGACCACTAGGTGTTATGGCAGAGATGTACGGCGAGCTGTGTTATATTCTGCCTGTTCTGGAAGACTATGTATACACCTTGGAGATCTATGGTGATATGGACATGAAACTGAAGCGCAGAATTCCTCTTGCTGATGGTATTTTCACCAATGCTTATGAAGAGTTGAGGGCTTTGGCTTGTGTAACTGATGATGTGGTGATCATGCTTCTTGGAATGAAATTGATTGCTTATCATGTGAAAGCAGAGAAGGCTGATATCATACATAGTTATACTGGGATTATTGCTGGATATGCAGGTTATCTTCCATATGTGAACAGCCTGGTGCACATAAATCACCCATGAGCGGCATTGGATCCTACAATCAAGCTAGCTTAGAGTCTTAAATCTCCCACCGACCGACCTCTCTTTCAATCTTGACTATCTGTTGATTTTAGGATTCTTGGTTTGCAAGTTCATATTTGAACTTCTTTGCAAGTTTGTGAAGGAGTTCGTATTTTGGAACTTGTTTTTAGTCATAATTTTCTTTCTGTGTATTGATGTCTATATGTTAGATCATGAAAACATAACTGGGTTTATTAGTAACTACGGAGTCATTTTCCCCTTATCGAATGATGAACGTTTAATGCTGTATATACATAAAGTACGTCTTTGTATTGTTTCTAGTACTTGATGGTGAATACTTGTGATTGTACAGTTACGGCGGCGACTTGTGAGGAGCATATTCATGGATAATGAGAACGATTCTGAAGAAAATTCATATGCTTTTTAGCTTAATGTGCAGGGTTGATAATGCTTGATAGTCCTAGTGGCTTTGACAGTAGTCGTTTTAGGAGAATCATATGCTTCCCAACCCCGCCTCCTGCGGCGGCCATCATAGATGTTAAGAATGTCACGATGCAGCACGTTCTTCCTTTACTTCGAGCCAACGTACTTTGCAGGTTCAGAAGTGTTAGCTAGCAAACAGTGAGGTCACAGGATTTGCTCGCCTTTCATTGTTCACAAGCAAATTTGGTACTTTCGAGCCATCTCTGGCATTTACTGCCAACTCCTTGGTTACTAACCTCTCACTAAATGATGACCCTTATGGCATTTCCGGCCATAACATAACCTCGGTTTCTGGCCTGAACTACTTGCAATTTCCCTCTGCTGCCAAGGCTGCAATTGAGAAAACACCTTCTACGATAGCAACCATGGAATGAGGAATGAAAGTGCTTCCCAAGTCAACCTGTTATCGGTAACATTATTAGAGCACATTTTGAACTTGTTAGTGCCGTCTGGCCCTTTCTCCTCAACTGATCAAACCATTCTCAATTTCGAAATACACTCTTCCAGGTCATGCTCGTGGAGACTCACATACACATTATCTTCCATCTTGTGATAAGAACTCTTCAGAGTTCTGACACAAGGCTGTTCAACGAATTAGTTAACCTTTTTTTCTTTTCTTTTTTCTTATCTGGCATTTTTACTTTCAAGCTTCAATATTTAAATCCACAACTGATCGAATAACTAATTTACACTTATTCTATGTATAAAACTTCTTTTGCAGAGCATTACAAATGACATCTAACCTTTTCACTTCTTCCTTTTCCTTTCCACGAACATAAATAGTGCGAGGATAGGAGTCATAGGACAACCAATTCAATACTATTTGTACTTATTTGTATAACGATGGATGAAAAAATAGTACCAAATGATATGACTGATACGTACACGATAACGCGTTACTTTCTGAAATTTGTTGTAAATGATGGGACATATGAGAAGCACTCGAGGGGTTCAAAATAACGAAAATATACTCTACAGATACATATACATATCAAGCTACTTACTATTTTTGGCACTAACTTTTTTGGTCTGATCAAATTCTTCACTGCTGAATGTACATGCTGTTTTTACTTAATAGTAGGCTGCGATGCTCTTACGCACAAGTGTAAACACGAGCGTCCAAGGAGGAGGAATGTCTATATTTGAAGTTTGTATCTTCTGGTTCTAATTCATGAACCAAGTAATATCCCAGGTAAAATTACACGGAGCTCCAGCGAGGTTATGGGACAGGAAATGGTAAAAGCAAGTAACCAACTCAATCTAAGTTAGGGGAGGCACACACAAAAGATAGCCTTAGAGAGAGAGAGAAAAAGAGAGAAAGAGAAAGGGAAGAGAGGTGAAAGAAAGGTCCTGCTTTGTAGGAGGCAATGGCAAGGACACAGCTCTCTCCTCTCTCTTTCCATTGAGCAAAAAACACCTCTAGCCTCCTACCTCCTTTCATTGATCTCCAGGTACTTGAACACCAACCTAATATTTTCTTCCATCAATATTTGATTATCATCTCTCAATTAAATTTCATTCTAGTTTGCTTTTATTTCATAAACTGAGTTCAAGAACACCATGCATGCATGCATGGGGTTAGCTTGGTTATCTCTCTTCTTGATTGGTAGCCTATGTATAATGCAATTAGTTTAGTTGATTTATATTAGACATTACATATGTAGCTAGGTTTAATCGATTCCTTTAACATGTTCAGGGGCTTGATCAATCATCAAGACGAGTAGTAACGGGAGAGGTGAAGTTTCCGCCGCCACATAAATAGTCTGGAATAGGCTTCGGCCGGAGTTTCTGACTAAATTATGGCTAATGATTCTGATTCTCCATCACCGGATTCTTCACCTTCACCACCAACATCATCAGACTCCTCGTCTTCGTCGTCATCCTCACCCGCACCTTCAAAGGAATCCCCAAAGAATTCGAAAGATACACAGTCGCCAACCCCATCTCCTCCAAAAAACTCCTCACCTCCGCCATCTTCCCCTCCACCGTCCTCACCACCACCTTCGTCTCCTCCTCCATCGACGCCTCCCCCGAAGGACGATGACGATCAATCGCCCGAGTCCCCGAAACAAAACTCCTCGCCTGCTCCACCGAAGGACAACTCGCAGCCAGCTCCGGCCACTCCGGCAACTCCGGCCACTCCAGCTGGTAGCAATACACCACCCAGACCAAAAGCTCCGGGTGTTCCGGCTACCACTGTCTATGCGCCGCCTCCCCCACGTGCTAAAACTTCGCCCTCCAATGCAGTGACACCACCACCACCTTCCAACGACTCTTCAGATGATAGCAGTGGCAATGACTCCGATAAAGGGGTGGTGGTAGGAGTGGGGATCGGCGCCGGAGTAATTGTACTTCTGTTGCTCGTCATTTGTGTGCTTTGCTTCAGGAGGAAGAGGAGAAAGAATGACCACATGCAATATTATGGAGATCCACTCAAAGGTACGTATGCCAAATCCTAACCCTGCTTTGTAAATTGTGAGAGGAAATTAAACATGCAAAACTCGTAGCATTTTGAATATTAACCGTATTTAATCAAACTTTTATTGGATGCATCCATTAGCATATGCTCGAAAACTGCATTAGTTCACCGTTCTTTGAATTCATGCATTTTTAATTTTTATAATCCATATCGTTCAGTTTAGAGAGATATTCATACAAAGTTTTGCGTCCATATATAAATTCGAATATCATAGAAGAATTGGGATATATAAATAAAGGTTTCAATCGAGCAAGAAAGAATGAAACATAACATCTTCCCAATGTTTGTGAGGTCAGATTTATGAATTCATAGCCCTCAAATTTGTAACTCCATTGAAGCAACCAAAAACAAGGACAACAAAAATCCAAATTAATTTATGTCATTATTGAAAATAAGACCGATTAATTGCTTAATTTGTTGCTTCTATGTATGTAGGTGGTGGTCATGACTACTACAACACTACACAGCAACACAATTGGAACATGAATACAACGCCACAAGGAGACCATGTGGTCAGGCTAAACCAAGCAGCAGCTGGTAGTAATCGTGGTGGTGGTGCCTGGCCTTCACCGCCTCCTCCTATGCCGATGAGCGGTGAAATGACAGGGAATTTCTCAGGACCCCACGGACCCCCCTTGCCACCTCCCTCACCAAACATGTCACTCGGCGGGTTCAACCAGAACACCTTCACTTATGATGACCTAGCAACCGCTACTAACGGGTTCTCACAAGCCAATTTGTTGGGTCAAGGTGGGTTCGGGTTTGTGCACAAGGGCGTCCTCCCCAGTGGAAAAGAGGTTGCGGTGAAGAGTCTCAAGGTCGGTAGTGGGCAAGGAGAACGGGAATTTGCTGCGGAGGTCGAGATCATTAGCCGAGTTCATCACCGACATCTAGTGTCGCTCGTTGGATATTGCATTTCCGGTGGCCATAGATTGTTGGTCTATGAGTTTGTTCCCAATTCAACCATGGAACATCACTTGCATGGTGAGATCATAATTAACCTACATTGCTAAACCAAACATGTATACGATGCCTTGCTACATTCACTTTAGGGTAAAAATGCATGTCATCAATTAATGGTTCCAAATTTGGGACGTTGCAGGCAATGGACTTCCACCAATGGATTGGGCAACTAGGCTTCGGATCGCAACTGGATCTGCTAAAGGGCTTGCCTACCTTCATGAGGACTGTAAGAAATTTCCAAGCTCCCCTCTCACTAGCTCAGTGTTTGATCATATATTACTGTTGTCTTAACATGTCCCATTTATATTGGATAATTTGAAATGCATCGCAGGCCATCCCAAGATCATCCATCGTGATATCAAATCTGCTAATATTCTCCTGGATAACAACTATGAGGCCATGGTAATTAAGTTTGTCTTAACCATTTCCTAATTAACATAGCTGATGATTAATTAATACATAATCGATTAATCACGTGTGATCATCGATCCTTATAACTTGTTCTTCATTTTCCAGGTTGCTGATTTTGGGTTGGCTAAGCTGTCATCTGACAACTACACCCATGTTTCTACACGGGTTATGGGTACTTTCGGGTAAGCTATTACGAAATTGTGCTTAATTTGTTGTGATATTGTGCTCAATGTTATCCTAATTTTTCTTTTTGTCATTAAGCCACTCAGTGTTATATTACTAGCGGTAAATTGGTGAAGTAGTTAGTATAACTAATTCTGGTTGTATGTAAATGAATGCAGGTATTTGGCTCCAGAATATGCATCAAGTGGAAAGTTGACAGAGAAGTCGGATGTCTTCTCATTTGGAGTCATGCTTTTGGAACTCATAACTGGAAAAAGACCGGTTGATCCTTCAAATGCCATGGAAGACAGCTTAGTGGACTGGGTATGTACATTAATTATCTCGTCTAGCTAATTTCTTTAAGGAACCAAGCATTTGACTCATCTTAGTTAAATCCTGCTACTCGAGCTAGCTAATCCTAAAATATTTCTTCTATGTGATCACACAGGCTCGACCACTTCTCACACGGGCACTAGAGGACGGTAACTATACAGAGTTGGTGGATATCCGCTTGGACAATACCTACAACAGTCAAGAAATGACACGCATGGTCGCCTGTGCTGCTGCCAGTATTCGTCACTCTGCTAAACGACGCCCAAAGATGAGCCAGGTGCGCTAATGAACCAAAATATACATGTTATCTCAGTTCACGTACAATCTAATAACGTAACATGTATTCAAGCTACATGGCACGAGATTGTTAATTAATTTTTTGTGCTAAAACATGTTGTGTGTATGACAGATTGTACGCGCATTGGAAGGAGATGTGTCGTTAGATGACTTAAATGAGGGGGTAAAACCAGGGCAGACCGTTATGATGAATCCCGCAGCTGGTGGAAGCTCGGGCTATAACACAGAGGCATACAATGCCGACATGAAGAAGTTCAGGAAGTTAGCCCTTTCGAGCCAGACGAGCAGTGAGTTCGGAACTAACAGTTCCGACTCCACAGAAATGACCATCCCTGCGAACCCAAAGCCGCCACCAAAGTTCTGAGGCCAGCCATGTCACTACCAAAGAGCAGGAGGAAAGCTTAATTAAGATCGACGAGGACACAGAAGAAAGCAATTCATGATATAGGTCACTGTGTTCTACTTTGCAATTCAAATTTGGGGTTTAGGATTAAGGGAAGGGTGAGATATTTGAAGATTTGGGAGTGGGATTTGGGGCGGTGCCATCCATTTGTGCTTTGAAAATATGTATGTATATGGGGGCTAAATGGCTTGGAATGACCAAATATTGATGGTTAGTTTGATTAAACTTGTTTTCTTTGATACAAATATGGATTTGTACTTATATATTGGCTTTGCCTTCTTTCAAAAAAAAAATATGGATTTGTACTTAAATCCGTATAAATACAATTTGGTTTGGAGATATATAGAGAGAGTTCCTCTATATCATAAACCGTCTTATATATTTTATTATCTTACTCAATAAAATTATTTCTATAATAAGTTATATGTATCCCAATTCATATTTGGGAATTGGGATACAAATGTGTTATTGGTATAACACATTTAACATTATACGATAGAAAATTTTAGGCCTGTTTAATTGTGTGTTTAATCAGGCAAAGACTTGATTCAAACTAAATTCAAATATTTCTTTAGTCGTAAAATTATGATTAAATTTGAAATTAATGAACCAAGGAGTTCAAAACAAAGATAATTGGTACCACCTTTAAGAGAGACATGATTGGTGGGTTGGATGACTCGAGAACTTCTCATCAACCCGTCCAAGTCAACAAATTTACGAATCCTTAAAATCACATGTCCAAATAGTATATATTGTCAAAGTACACTCAGCGAAGGAACAACAACTCTCAAGTCCCGTAAATCGTAATCGGGTCAGCAAGTCTCAAGGACAAAATCACTTGGACCAAAAACTATAAATTTGGTATTGCAATTGGATTGAAGCCTAAAATCAATCTTAACTAGATCATCCTCATTTCGCCTCTTGCTTTAAAAGCGTCATACCGGGCTTGGAAATAGGCCCATTGGGCTTATCTTGAGCCCAAACAATGAGGATAAAAAAACCGAACCGGACCCTTCTACTTCTTCTTCCAAGTCCAAGTACGCATACGCATACGCATACGCATAGGACAAAACAGTAGCGGGTCTATAAATAACCCCGCGAAAACCCTTCTCTGATTTTTTTCGCTGCCGCTATCTGGCTCTTCTTCTCAGTCCGACCCGACTGCCTCCACTGGATCCGGGATCCGATTCGTACACCCGTACATGCAACCTTCGTCGTCTGAGTACCAGTACTCGGACTACCGCCGCGGAAACCCTAACTCTGCAGCTGCTTCGATCTCTTCGCCATGGGCGACTACAGCGATGCCTTCATGCGCAACAACGCCGCCGTTCAGGCCAAGACCAAGGCCCAGAACCGCGCTAATGTCCTCCAGCTCAAACTGGTGAGTCCTCTGCTTTAATTTCTCTTTCTTCTTCAAGGTTCAGGGTTTTGAGTTCTATTTTTTTGAGAGCTAGGTTTTTCTTTTCCCCTAAAATTTCCGATTTTTTTTTTAAACCCTAGCTGAATATGGAGCTGATCTCTGTTGTTTTTCTTCTAATTTGTTGAATTTCGTTTTATAGATTTGGATAGTGATAACTGATAAGATTTTGAGCTTAGGACTAGGCATTATGTATTGGTTTCTTACTTGGATTTGTACAATTGGGGAGGATCTGATTTTGTTTTGAAAGGAATATTGATCTTTAAATTTCGTGTTTGCGATGCAGATTGGGCAGAGCCACCCCACTGGTTTAACAACCAATCTTTTGAAGCTCTTCGAGCCTCGTCCGCCGTTGGATTTTAAGCCTCCTCCTGAGAAAAGAAAGTGCCCGCCGCTGACAGGTTTGTTTTCTTAAGAATCTTACAGGGGTGTGGTGTTTCCGATTTGGCCAATTTATATGTTACAGTTGTTGATTGATATTGTGTGTTTGTTTTTGGCTAATGCAGGGATAGCACAGTATGTGAGTAATTTTGCTGAGCCGGGGGATCCCCAGTATACTGCACCTGTCGAAAAGGGAGAAACTCCTGTAAGTTTTTTAACTTGAATCGCTTGCATGAGAAATTTTGATTATGAATTCATTAATCATATGTCTGAACATGTATTGGTTTTGTTTTGTTAAATTTAGGCACAAAGAAGGGCTCGAATACACCAGTTAAGACTTGAGAAGGGTGCAGCAAAGGCCGCGGAGGAGCTAGAGAAATGTAATAACCCCATTATTCTTTTAATTGTAGGATTTGAAGTTTGGTGATTGTTCTAACCTATTCTTTTCTATTTTTGTGCAGATGATCCAAATAGTGATTCAAATATTTCTGGAGATCCATACAAGACTTTGTTTGTTGCTAGACTCGTAAGTACTTTTGCATACAGATTTGGTTATTTTCTACTGCTACGCGTATTACTTTACAACTGACATGTATTGTTTGCTGTATGATTCGGGTTTCTTCCCTCTATTATAGATACTGGTTTAGACCAACTTTTAATTTTAACTGTTTGCTTGCAGAATTACGAGACAACTGAGAGCAGACTTAAAAGGGAGTTTGACGCTTATGGTCCAATCAAAAGGGTAGGTGTTTTTCTGAGCAACCCCAAGGGGGTTCGGTAAGAGGTTCATTCGTGTTGGAGCTTTTTCCTTTTCACAAATCTCAGATTCCCTAATTCAAAATTTGAAAAACTATGCTGTTGTCCGCAGCATTTAAGTATTGATTTCCATTTACTATTTTCTTGAAAAGATATCGTTACATATTTTCTCATGTCATGTTGTTCAGTTCCACAAGAATCTGTCTTTTTTGGGCGATGACTTGTTTTCAAAATTTGCTTTTCAGCCTATTCTTTTCAACAGTTAACTATAGCCAGTGATGCATTTTGAGTTTGTTCTCCCTGATTTAGTTTTATTTTTCTGTGGAGTCTGCAAGTTGGTATTAATACAGGTGTTTCTGGAAATATGCTGGTAATGTCTTGCTGGTTTGTTTCATTCATCCTTATAGCTTTCTCTTTGTTATGGTTCAGTTTAGAGATGTTGGAAAAGAATGGGTGTTTCTAGGTAATCATTAGCAATTAGTATTAAGTTTTAACTTTCAAGAAGAAACCCTGGTAAGGGGTGAGTATTCATCAATTATATTTGACCACCTGATTCCAAAGATGGTGCTCGTCCTGCACAGCAAAGCCGAACTTATAAGCCTTAATATTACACTGCAAGTGTACTGGTAATTCGTATGGGTTTGTTCCACTTTTCCTTCCGAAGATCCCTCTTTGATGTAGCTTTATTTAAGAGACCTTGGAAGTGGATGTTTCTAGGATATATTTTGCTTTAAGTTCGAAGTTCTAACATTCAAGAATATCCCTGGTAAGATGGTGAATATATTCCACAGTTGGTATCTTTGATCCCATAATTTATCCCAATTCAAAAGATGGTGCTTAATCTGCATAGCAAAGTTGAATGCTATAAGTTGAGCAGACCAGTTATGCTTATGTCAAGCAACAAAAGGAGACCACAACTTCTGTTCTGTTTCCTGCACTGGGTAAACATGTCGGGAGTATTAGTATCTCTTCCTCTGAATTTTTAGTACGTGCATTTTCTGCTGCTAAAAGTTTTACTTTGGCTATAAAGGTTGTCAAAAAAATAAAAAAAGTCATCAGCAGTAAGGATTCCTGGTATCTCTAATAGTATTGAAAATTTCTGTTATTCAAAACAAATCTCCCTGGTAAGGGGATAATAGTCTGTTCAACTGGTAAATTGGCCACAAATGTCAAAATTTCTGCAACTCTAGCCGGTGGTGATGCATCTTGCGATGGGAAGCTCTATTATTTAAAGGTGAGCACGGCTAAAGAGGCATAGTGCCTGTCTGCCGTGCCATTTAGGATTCAATATTATAGTTATAGTTGTAGGTTGCTTAGTTGATGCTAAACCATCTATGCATATTTTCTTACTCTTAAGCATTCTTTGCTTAAGAGCTGAATCATCTCTGTCTATTTTATTGATTATATTCTTTTGTGTAATTTCAGGTTCGATTGGTCACCGACAAAGAGTCAAATAAACCTAGAGGCTATGCATTCATAGAATACATGCATACCCGGGACATGAAAGGTTCGCTCTAATATTTTATGCGCTAGATTATCATGAGTTGATCATGTTTGTTTCATGTTTGCTTAACACTAGCTATATTCATGTGACAGCTGCATACAAGCAAGCTGATGGGAAGAAAATTGAAGGTAGAAGGGTGCTTGTAGATGTGGAACGTGGTAGAACAGTACCAAACTGGCGACCTCGGCGACTGGGTGGTGGTCTTGGAACCACCAGAGTCGGTGGTGAAGAAGTTAATCAGAGACATTCAGGGAGGTAAGTGGTTTAATTCCAACTTTTGCAAGCTTTATAGTCATTGGAAAAATCAATGTGCTTCATTATCTGGTGCATACTTAAATTATGGTTGAGGGAGATGGTCTAAACTGCCTATGCTTTGTTTTTCCTAATTGAAGTGAAGAATTGAATCCCTTAACATAGTTCATTGTTGTTAGTCCTAATCCCAGATGTAGCCAATGCTATGCATTCAGTGAGAAGTTATACTAATGGCTAAAACAAACTTACCTTATTTTTGGGCACAACCGAACAAAGATAGTGTTTTTAACTGGTTGTTTATGACTTTTTTTTTAATTTTTTTTTAGGAGTAGTTCTTTGCACCTTTCTAATGTGTCTATATATAAATTAGCTTTTTCATTTTTTATTTATTGTACAAGCCATAGAAGCCGTTGGCTTTTGACAACTGCTCTTAGTAGTTGTGTCAAGTGCTTCTGACCAAAAGAATTATTGAAAGTTGTCATATTATTACTGAAAGTGTTCAGATGCAAGACTTTGGTTTTCTCATAAGTTCAGCTTTGCCCCCCTCCTCTTTCTAAATTGCTTCGCTAACTATATCTTATTTACTTGCATAGGGAGCAAGCACAATCAGGAGGACCATCCCGGTCTGAGGAGCCAAGGGTACGCGAGGAGCGACATGTAGACCTGTAAGTATTGCTAAATTATTATCCATATTATTTAAGAAAGGTTTTGGTATTGATGCTAACAATTGAAAAAGTCAGAGCAAATGGCATGCTACATAATGGAAGGGTTCCCTGAACTGTCATGTTTTTCTACCGCTCAATTATAAACTGATTTGAACTTGTAAAACTGAATTAGTTATTACAATTTCATTATTACTTTTCAAGTGATTGATATCAAGGGAAATGATTTTAGGGACAGAGAAAAATCTCGTGAAAGGGGGAAAGAGAAGGAGAGAGAACGGGAGAAGTCCCGTGAGCGCTCCCGAGAACGCTCCCATGACAAGCCTAGAGAACGTGATCATAGGGAGGATAGGCATCACAGGGACCGTGATAGAACCAGGGATAGAGACAGGGAAAGGGAAAGGGATAGTCGTCGTGATCGTGATCGTGGAAGGGACCGAGGAAGGGATCGTGGTCGCGATAGAGACCGTGACCGGGAGCGAGATCGCCCTCGAGAGCGGGAGAGGGATTATGAAGTTGGGTTACCGGATCATGATCGTGGCCGTTCACGTGATAAAGAGTCTGATTTTGACCGTGTTGAATCAAAACATGGGAGGGACAGGCATGGAGAAAGGGAGCGGGATTATGATCCTGCTGCCCCAGAAGATGACCAGGCTTGGTTTGACCAACCTGAACATGGCCATAGGCACTCAGACCCTGACCATGATCCTGAGCACTATGAGCGTCGTCGAAGCCAGTATGATGATCATATGGATGCCGAGCATGAGCATGACCGCTACAAACAGTATCCTGATCGCTATGATGATCGAATGGAGGATGATGACTACCATTATGAACAAGCACCAGTTGAATCACGTGAGAGAGAGAGAAGTGGAGATGTGGAGCGTGATTATCAGCGTTCTGCGAGATCAATTTCTCGGGAGTATGAATATTGATTTGGGTCTGCTTCCCTGGTATTCACCTGCTTGGTTGAACAATTTGCAGCCGCTGCTTTCTGCATGGTCTTTTGGTTTTTGTTATTTGCACTTTATGTTGTTTCGAATGGGCTTCATGTGGATATTGTTGTGTTTGGGTTATTTGTTTGTGTTTGGATGATTTCTATGTAGAAAGATCGTGAGTTAATGGTAATAAACCTTTTAAATATGTCTTATTATTGGTCCGTGGTTCCTTCAATACTTAATTGAAGATATTTTTCGATAACTCGTTTGTACTGCTTATTTACTACCACAGCAAAATACATGCACACGCCCAGAAGGGATATGATACTCTCTCTTATGTTCACGATTCAGTATCCTGTTGCATGAATGAAAGATTTACAGATGACAGAAATACTCACATTTTCACTCCAGTTAAATCTCTTATTGCCTCCATTGTTTTTGACCTGTACATACTATTTCTTGATTTGCAGACCCTCCATAGTAATAAAATGAACATCAGTTACTTGCATAGAGTAGACGTCAAAGGTGAGCTTTATCCATATGTTCTCCATTCTCAGTAAGGAAACATGGCACAATCATTTTCGTTTACCTAACAATCCCTTTTACGAAATGCCTAAACCAAGTTTACACATCACTGGGAAAACCAACGTGGCGGTCGTAGACAAACTGACGGCAACCTGGCAAACAAGGCAAGCCAAAGGCCTTTTAAACGAGGTGATGTGTGGCTGTTGTTTTTGGAAGTGGCAGTGTCATTGTGGCAGTGATTATGTATGTAACTGGCGAAGAAGTGGCCAAAAACCGTGAAGCAGCTATGAAGCTTCACACCTGCCTGATACTCCTATCATTTCTGTACAGAGATGGAGCCTCTTGATTACACGCACCTTTAGCTTCAAGGATGTTGCCACAAAATGCCTGTACTTCTCTATTCATGAGAATTTCAAGCTGCTGCTGCTTCTTGGAAACTTCCTGGAAAACCCTGGGTTTGTTTTGTGGTTAGAAACAAACTGATAACAATAAACAAGTAAGAATGACAACTTAGAAACAAACTTATATTGCTATGTGCTTGGAAAGACACCTGTTTACTCTAATGGCACGTTTACTTACTTGGAATGGAAAATAATCATGAATCGGAGACAAGTGGAATGGGAGAAGAAAGGAATCGGTATTGATTCCGGAGGAATGATTCCTAAACCCATCTCCCCCCTTCGTAATCGAATTCCTGAGTATTCAGGAATCGATTCCTGATAAGGAGGTGGGACCTACATCCATTCCGATTCTTTCATGTGTTAGTAAACGCAGGATTTCTTTTACCCGGAATCATTCCGATTCCTTTATGTGTTAGTAAACGCAGGAATGTTTTTACCCCGTAATCATTCCCTTTCCTTCCAAGTAAGTAAACGTGCCCTAAATGTAGTGGCAACGTGATGGAATGGAAGAGTTGGTAATTAGGCTTAGAGGTGAAATGTTGTTTTCACACTATTTAGGATAGAAACCGTAAAATGCACAATATGCCCGATGCAATATCAGTTTTATGTTTAAATAGATAACAATATAACATGATAGTCATTGACAAGATAACGATAATATTTTAAATTTGAACATGTTATATTAACGTGTCAATTCCGTTTTTATATTATTTAACATGTCAATTCCATAATGGTAAAAGTACCCATCAAACTTACCCTAGTAAACTAAGCATTCATGTTTAGGTCAAATAACCCCATCACAATCAACAGCATATAAAATTGTGATTTGCCTAAACACTAGGCACATCTAACCACAGTTAAACCCACTAGTCATTACCAATTTCAAGTGCATGAGCTTCTACGAAGCTTCATAACAGAATTGCAGACAAAGATTTTATGTTTGCATTGAACTATTTCCTACTCAGAAATTTAAGATTAAGAATCTTTTACTGGGTGGTTTTCCTGGAAACCCATCATTTGTTGAATGTGGACAAGAATCCGTACATATAGATTCATACTTAAACCCAGATTCTAATAAACTCCAATCAGTAAATATACACAAAAGTTTTACTGAAAGCTAAAATTGACTAGTACCAGATTTTCTCATAATGCCAAAGTAAAAACCCTGTTTGAGAGATATTACACATTTGGTCTTTTAGTTGTTTCCCTAAGATGGTTATGAGCCTAAACACAACTTCATTGAATGCCAATTAACCCAAATACAAAAGTGAATCAAGGCAACCAAATTTTTTACTTTTTACTGATACTTGGGAAGTTTTTTTAACAATACATGTGAGGTTTCAGATACCATTTGGTGTATTAAGATTTTGAGGGTGACAAGGAGGGAAGGATTATAAATGTAGACAATAGGCAGGTACTGAAAGAGTGCAAAACCTCCTCACTCTGCTTTCTAGTAGGGAGGATAGAAAGTTCACAACACATTCAATCAGAGAAATACACATACAAATTTTTTCTTCTTCCACTTCCCTTGTTATCAGATTCACACAATACTCGAATGGCTCGAATGATGATCACTCGAAAAACAGTATCAGCAGTAGCACTTATAGGATGGACAGTGTTCATTAGCCTCCTTATGATGAGTGAAGTTGTGAGTGCAGAAAGGCCCCTAAAAGATGAGCAGAAGCCAAGAAATTTTGTTGAAGAAGATGTAAAGCAAGGAGTCTTTGTGAGAATGATGAAGCTTCTCTGGCAGACTGGAGGGTCTTCTTATCAACCTGTTTGGCCTGTGAGTTTTATCTTCTTCTTTTTCGGTACCACACGTACTATTAATGTTGATGTACATGTGTTTTTTAGTTTTGACATTATGTATGTTTTGGTTGAGCAGGAGATGAAGTTTGGTTGGAAAATTGTAGTGGGAACAATAGTTGGGTTCTTTGGTGCTGCATTGGGTAGTGTTGGAGGTGTTGGTGGTGGAGGAATTTTTGTTCCGATGCTCGCGTTGATCGTTGGTTTCGATCCCAAGTCTTCCACCGCCATTTCCAAGTGTTAGATACTCAATTATTCACTTTACATGCTGGTCTTTCTTTAAGTAGGTTATTAATCATCAAAGTTCATGCAGGTATGATAATGGGAGCTGCAGGCTCAACAGTGTACTTCAATTTGAGACTTAGGCACCCAACACTGGACATGCCCCTTATAGATTATGATCTGGCTTTGCTCTTTCAGCCAATGCTTATGCTAGGAATCAGCATTGGAGTTGCCTTCAACGTCATGTTTGCCGATTGGATGGTCACAGTTCTACTCATCATTCTTTTCTTTGGTACGAACTCATAAAATTATGAACAAAAGAAAAGCACACCAAAGCTTTTAATTCATTACACTTAAAATCATTTCTATCATTGCAGGGACAGCAGCAAAAGCTTTAATGAAAGGCATACAAACATGGAAGAAAGAAACAATGATGAAGAAGGTAAAGTTTTTCAAGTTACTATTTCCTGAGGAATCACCGAGTTCTCTTTGTATCAAGCAAGAACTTACTAATGAGGAACTTGGGATTTTACATGACTTTCAGGAAGCCGAAAAGCAGTTGGAATCGGAGTCCAAACCCGGTGGTGAGTGCTCATTGTTCCATTCCAATTAAGCAAAAAATCCTATAAAACCAGTGAAGCTAATTATATACTTTTTTTTTAGAATAAGTGAAGCTTATATAGGCATAAAACTTAACACCGTATTTTTTAAAAGAAAGCTCTACAGGGAAATAATAATAACACACACATAAGCATTAAACTTAACACCATATTTTCATTATAATCGACCCTAACCTCTTTTTGTTGCTCGCAGATGGTTCTGGAGAAGACTACAAACCATTACCTAGTGGTCCAGTTTCATTGCAAGATGACGAAGTGAGTCCAGAAATTCTTGAAAATGACATGTTAATTTTGTAGTAATTTCAGTTATTTTGTACTGAATTTAAGACCAACTCTATCCAGGTACCTATCTCGCGCAACGTTTACTGGAAAGAGTTGTTATTGCTTGTGTTTGTGTGGGTGGCTTTCCTTATTGTTCAGATTGTCAAGGTAACTTATTTTAGTCTGCACAAGAAAATATGATTTCTAGAATATCACCTACTTTTGTTTACTAATGAGTCTATCTGAATTTTTATGCAGACATATACCGAGACTTGCTCCACCATGTTCTGGGTCCTGAATTCCTTGCAGGTAAAGTAAAATCAACCCGATTAGAACGATTTCTTTCACAAACAACATAGCTAGAAATGCACAAAAAAGTGCAAGCATGAAAAAAAAAATGATGAGTGATATTTTCTATGGTCTCGTTAAGATGATAATAGTACTTTTGTGATTGCATATATAGGTACCAATTGCTGCCTCAGTAACAGTTTTTGAAGCGATATGCTTGTGGAAAGGCACCAGGGTAATTGCATCAAAAGGAAAGGAAATCACAAACTGGAAGTTGCATCAGCTATTTCTTTACTGCAGCTGTGGGATTGTAGCTGGTATGGTTGGTGGACTACTTGGCCTCGGAGGCGGTTTCATCTTGGGACCCCTATTTCTTGAACTTGGAATTCCTCCTCAGGTATATATAACTGAATCTTTTATAAGCATTAGAGTGATAAAACCACAGCTGCTCCTGAAAATGGAACCAGACCAATAAATTTAACTTCACTCTTTTGTTGCAGGTAGCAAGTGCCACATCAACCTTTGCTATGCTATTCTCATCCTCCATGTCAGTTGTACAATATTACCTTCTCAACCGTTTCCCAGTTCCATATGGTAAATAATTAGTAGCGACAATTTGACTTCGTAAATATGTGTTTCGACAAATTAAGATGTACATCGTACGTACTAATTGCTTCGTGTGTACTTATGCTGCTGCAGCTGCTTATTTTGTTTTGGTTGCTACAATTGCTGCCTTCACTGGTCAACATGTCGTGAGAAAGATCATTGCAGTGCTCGGAAGAGCCTCCATTGTCATCTTCATACTAGCTATGACGATTTTCGTCAGCGCAATCAGCTTAGGGGGGGTCGGAATAGCAAACATGGTTGAGAAGATGGAGAATCAAGAGTACATGGGGTTTGAAAATTTCTGTCACCAGTCTTAAAAGTGTGTTAGTGAGAAATTTGATTGTAAGATATTCTATTTATTGTTGTGGAAGATTTCTCAACCCAAAATAACTGTATCCACACTGGATCATATTCTACATTACAAATGGTGTATATTTTTTCCAGTAAATTTCTGGCAAAGATTAATTGCTATATCTATGTACTGGATTTTTTGGTTTCAACCTATTGTGCCAACATTGTCATATCAATTTCTGTTACATTTCATCATTTACTTAGGAAGAATCATGGATAAAATAGAAAAATATTTTTTTAAGAGGGACTGGATCATTGAAATAAATTAAGAGAGGAGATTTAGATGTCATGTCATGCTGCAGAATTAAAGTGGACTAAGATTTACTAACAAGTCTATTTTGGTGTAGATTCAAGTTCAAACATTCTTTCACTCCAAGTTAAGCCTTTACTTTTACGCTCAATCTAGTTAGGTGTAGTCTCGAGACTTTTACACTTGCATGTATCGACTTCTTCAATTGAATGATTTTTCGATTTTATTCTAGAACTATAGAATAATTACTCCGATCTCGGCTCAAGAAATCAAATACCAACATAGTTGGTTCGGTTTCAGGTTCTCACAAAAAAAAAAAAAAGAATCCAGTCTAACCCTAATTCATAAGATCAAAATTCGAAAATATATTTTCTTCTGAAAACGGAACCCCCATACTCAGGTTGGAGCCCCATCCTCTCCTACTCCTAGTGGCTAGTCCTAGTGGTGGCCGGGGCCTTTGTGCTTATTGCCTGTTGGTGAGTCCCACGTTGGAGCGAATGGTCCGGCTTTGCTGGGATACCGTCCATAAGGGTGTGTGTTGCTAAGAACGCTAATAAAAAAAACGGAAGGGATGATCGGATCATGTGGAGTGTGGACTATGGACCCTCAATTGGTCACCTCAATCGAGATCCAATAAAAACAAAACTGGGACTCTTAAAATAAAGAAAAGAAAAATCCATAATGCCAGACAAAACGTGCCTGGTTTCCCTTAAAATTGGGAATCCAAATGCAAATTCCATTTAAAGACTCACAGACAAACCCAAGTAAACCATAGGCCCAGAACCTCAACCAGAAACATAATGGTGCCCTAGTAATTATTCACACTTCCCGAGGGCACTTTCAAAAAACCCCATTTTCCCGCCCAGACCACCCCCCACTCCCACTCCCTCTTTTTTTTTTTTTAATTAATTAATTAATTTCTGTGGCTACTACTTTAATTCTCTCACTGCTCACTGTTCCGCCACTAACCCCTGCCTGCCTGCCTTCTTCTCACTCTCTCTTCAAATCTCAAGCGCTTCTTCTTCTTCTTCTTCTTCTTCTTCTCCGAAACCATTCGTCTGTCTCCGAGTTTCCTCTCAGTAAAAACCTCAAGAGTTCTACGACTCCTATTACGGTTCGGATTCTTTCGATTTTTTCCTCTTTTTTTTTAAAAAAAAAAAAAAAAAAAAAAAAATTTAGTTAGTTTCTGGATTGTGAAATTGGATTTCGGTACGGCTTTGTTTGAAATCCGGATTCTAGGGCATTTGATTGGTGTTTATTTTGGTTTGTATGTGCTTTATTGTTTGTTTTTGGGTTTTAGGTTTTTGAAATGGCGACGAAGGCCGAGCCGTCGGCGGAGTCTCCGACTTCGGTTCTCAAGGAAGAGGTGAGCGTTTGGTTTATCTCGGTTCTGTTTGGTTCTTGGACAAAAATGAAGGAATTTGAACCTTGGAGGTAACAAGTAAAAAGGATGAGCGTGATTTGAAATTACCCTTCTTTTTAAATCCAAGGGGAATTTAATTTTGTGAAAAATGAAAGTTTCTGCTTGTTGTTTGTTAACGGTGGGTGTGATTATGTATGTCAGATGTTGGGTTCTGGTTTTTTCTGTCAGAAATTTGATGTTTGAGTCAAGTACCAAAGAGGTCCAGTGTGGGGTTTATGAGAATAAATTCAAACTCTTTGCCCATATTTCTGTGTTTGAAGATTATAATTGCTTCGTTTTGATCATGAATAAGGATGTATGTGGGGAGATTGATGTCAAATTAGAGAAGGAGGAGGAGAAGCTCCTCGAAGCTCGGGTTGAGGAAGAGGAGGCAGAAACAGAAAAGGAGCCGCCCCACTTGAATGACACTCAGTTTAGCAAGTTGGATGAGCTTCTAACAAAGACTCAGCTTTACTCGGATTTTTTGCTCGAGAAAATGGATGACATCACACTTGTACACTTTTCTCTTCTTAAATGAGTAATTCCTTCTTATTCTTCTTTTCTGTTGATTTAGTTTTGAAATGGAATGCATTGCTAGGATGTTCCCGAGCAGCCGTGTGAACCTGTTGAGAAAAAGAGAGGCCGTGGTTTCAAAAGAAAGGCTGCTTACAATGATGTAAGAATTCCTTGCTTTACTTTCTCTATGGAATCTGGATTGTTAGATCACAATTATGAATATTCTTGTACAGGGGGTTTTATCATATGATTATTGCTGTACATTGTGTTCTCAAGCTGCCTCTGCTACTTCTAGAAAATTGGAAATTTGATGGACATCTATTTATTAAGAATGTTGGTGGCCTGATTGCTCTTATATTCCGTTGACATAATGAATTTATATGTGTTACTGCAACATCTAGTGAATAATCAGTTTCATTTAAGTTTCACCTTTCCATCGCATCGCATGAGAAGCAGTAAATAAATGTGATTATCTTTGTTTGATATTCTTAAGTGCTCTTTGAGTTTCTTTTTTTTTTTACTTTTTTACCTTCTTTTTTTTGTATCTTGGCATTTTCCCAGACAAAGGCCAAGAGGGCAGTTGCAGCTATGCTTACAAGATCTAAAGAGGGTGAGAAAATTGAAGATGTGAACCTAACCGAGGAAGAAAGAGTTGAGAAACAGCAAAAGGAACTTGTACCTCTACTGACTGGTGGAAAATTGAAGTCTTATCAACTCAAAGGTGTAAAGTGGTTGATCTCTTTATGGCAAAATGGGCTGAATGGGATCCTTGCAGACCAAATGGGACTTGGAAAGACTATCCAAACCATAGGTTTTCTTTCTCATCTTAAATCTATGGGACTGGATGGGCCCTACTTGGTGATTGCACCTCTTTCTACTCTTTCCAACTGGATTAATGAAATTTCAAGGTAAATGTTTTAAACAGATCCCTTTTGTTTAATTGGTCTTAGATTAGCTTAATAATCTGATCTGCCAACTCTGTTTCTTTTTTGCGCCTTCTTTTCCCATTAGGTTTACACCTTCAATGAAGGCTATAATCTATCATGGTAACAAGAAAGAAAGGGATGACATACGAAGGAAGCACATGCCCAAATCAGTTGGCCCTAACTTCCCAATAATTGTTACCTCATATGAAGTTGCGTTGGCTGATGCAAGAAAATGTTTAAGGCACTACAACTGGAAATATCTTGTGGTTGATGAAGTGAGTAGTTTTTGTTTTCCTTTTATAAACATTAACTATATCATGTATTAACCTATCTTGCATTTGTTTATTGAAGGGACACAGATTGAAAAACTCCAAGTGCAAATTAGTGCAGCAGTTGAAGTACATACCTGTAGAGAATAAGATTCTGTTGACTGGAACACCTCTGCAGAATAATTTGGCTGAGCTTTGGTCATTGTTGAACTTTATTTTGCCGGATATATTCTCATCCCATGAAGAATTTGAGTCATGGTAAGTATGAAGTTAAATTTTTTCATTTTCCCTCCTTTGATTGATTTGCAGACTTATTGATCTATACAGTGCCATCATTTTTGGTAGCGACAGGTGACCTTATGTATCAATGGTAGTCTGGTTCAGAAGTTCCTGATCCCTGGAAACTGCAATATGCGACTTTCACACACACACACACACACATATATATATATATATTAAAATTTGTTTATAACATACAAACTTGTATAAGACTCGGCTATTAGCTTACTAATAGATTAAAGTCTTAGATTGAAAAAATATGGAAATCCTACATCTATCAGGTTGTAAAATTAGTGTACGGCAGTTTCACTCATTAGTGTGAAGTCACAGAAACAATTTTCTTTGTGATGAGTAGTAGTGGTCTAGAAAAATTTCATGTTTTGCTACCACCTTAGTCCAAATATGTTCGCTCAGAAAAATTTTGGAATATTTTATGGATTTTTGTATGGTTGGATAGATTGGGTGTATTAGACGAGGAGTTCTAGCAGGTTATGTTGACCAGATTAAATAATATATATCAATTGTGTTGTCAGGTTTGACCTAGGAGGAAAGTGCAATAGTGAAGCAATGAAGGAAGAATTGGAAGAGAAGAGAAGGGCTCAAGTATGCACCTTTGCTAGCATTGTGGCTTCACTTTTATAGAGCATTTGTAACGTAACTGTGATGCATTGGTTGTTTCATTTGTCTGCAGGTGCTACCGAAACTCCATGCCATACTGCGTCCCTTTCTTCTCCGAAGAATGAAGATAGATGTTGAGCTGATGCTTCCTAGGAAAAAGGAAATCATATTATATGCAACCATGACAGAGCATCAAAAGAAGTTTCAGGAACATCTGATCAATAAGACACTGGAGAAACATCTAATACTTGAAAATGGAAGCCATGGTATGAGACATGGCTTTACTTGAAATGTTGTACTGCAATGTGTGTTTTAGTAAGAAAGATAAGGTCTTCATTGCATTCTGTTTTTTCTGGAATCATTTGATGTATGCTACAACACTTTCTGTTTTCTGTGAATCATTGTCTCAAGTGAGACCATTACCAAATACTATCTGAGACAGCATAGCTGATCAGATGACCATGTTTTTTTATCTGACACTCATTAGAAAATTCAGAAGAACACAGAGTCTTTATGAGGTTCTGGTTGCTCATTTATATATTGTCTTGTGTAGTTCAATAAATGATCTTAAAGCTCATATATCTATGGTCATCTTTGCAATGCATTTGGATTACTTCTTTTCCTATAGGGTGGGTGGGGTCTGATTAGTTTATGATTTCTATTAGATCTCATCTTTGAATTTGATGGTAGTGTAATATAATGGGTGAGTATATATTAATTAAATCTGGCATGCTATTATCTATGATAATCAAATTGGTTTTTTTTTTTTTACTGTTCATATTGTATAGTTCTCCATGCTATTTAACAATACTTAAACTTGCAGTAAATGGCCTGAAAGGGAAGCTTAACAATTTGATGATCCAACTTCGGAAGAACTGCAATCATCCTGACCTTTTAGAGTCAGCATTTGATGGATCATGTATGTCATTCTAACTTAATTCAGGATTTTGTATGATCTTTTTCAAAGATGAAATGGATGCGTATGCAGCTCTTATGCATTTGTGTTTTCCTGCCAGATTTCTACCCACCTGTTGACCAGATAGTTGAGCAGTGTGGGAAATTTAGCTTGCTTGAACGACTGTTGAAGCGGCTGCTTGCCTGCAAACACAAGGTATGTGACTGTTTCATGTGTTGTCTGATTTTGATCTTCATAATCATAAGTTTCATGACCAATAAAGTAATACACATTTATCTCAGATGTATTTTTGTTTGTATTACTGTTGACTAATTAGCTTCCTTTGCATTTGTAATCAGGTTCTGATATTCTCGCAGTGGACTAAGATTTTGGATATAATGGATTACTATTTTAGCGAAAAAGGATTTGAAGTTTGTAGAATCGATGGCAATGTGAAACTAGATGAGCGGAGAAGACAGGTTTGTGATTGGTTTGAATTGACTCTTAAATCTTTCATCTGAAATCTTCTTAGTTCAGATACTTGTCATTCTCATGCTTTTTGCAACATGAAAGTCGAGATTAGTATGCATCAAAAGATGAAAGTTCAGATAGTAGTGATCCTTGTTTTTATTTTTTTTTACTTAATGCAATCCCATCATTCGGCAAATTGTAATTACAGAAATAAATAGTTGCAATATGACTATAGCAATAGTTGCAAGAAAGTTCAGATAGTAGCGATCCTTGTTTTTTTTTTTTAAATGATATTGTCCTATTTCTTGACCATGTACATATGACTATAACAATAGTTGCAATTATTTGATGTGGAACACCTTTGGCTGATAATCACTCAAGTTCTCCACTTCTGGTCACAGCCTAGGATGAGTGACACAGTGGGTTGATTGAGAGTTTATTACACCCCCTTGCGTGACTGCTTTTTGTGTCTAGTTCATTTGAGTTTGTACTTTCTTTCTGTGTTCATTACATACTCATGAACAGCTATAGTTAATTGATAAAAGTTATTTCTGCAAGCAGATTGCTTCTTTCAATGATTTAGACAGCACTTGTAGAATATTCCTTCTGAGCACAAGAGCTGGTGGACTGGGTATCAACCTTACTGCAGCTGATACTTGTATACTGTATGACAGTGATTGGGTAGATTTTTGATCTCTGTTGTTAAATCTTTTTACTGCATACAGCTTCATGAAGGGTTAAACTGATTTGGTATATTGTGTGTGCATACCAGAACCCTCAAATGGATTTGCAAGCCATGGATAGATGTCACAGGATTGGGCAAACCAAGCCGGTTCATGTTTACCGGTTGGCAACAGCACAATCTGTAGAGGTGAGTTTGTGGAGCTTTTAGCTTGTGAATATCTATGTCATGTATAATAATGTTCAATTTAAAAATTCTGGTGTTGCTTACTTTTGAGAGAAAATGTGTTAACAGGGTCGGATGTTGAAAAGAGCTTTTAGTAAGTTGAAGCTTGAACATGTAGTCATTGGAAAAGGGAAGTTCCATCAGGAAAGAGCCAAGCCTGAGGCAGAATTCTTGGAGGTATATACTCCATTCACTTCTGTTTTTTCAATCAATTTCTGTCTTAGCTTGCCTGGTCTTTTTGGTGGGCTGCAGTTCCATCATGTGCCTTTGTCTTAGTGTGGTTTGTATGCTATACTCTTCAGGAAGAGGATCTCATAGCAGTTCTCCGAGAAGAAGAATCTGCTGAGGACAAAATGATACAGACAGAAATCAGTGACGAAGAACTGGAGAAGGTCTTGGATCGCAGTGATCTCGTGGGGACTCCTACTGATGCTGCTGTTGCACTTCCCCTAAAGGGGCCTGGCTGGGAAGTGGTGGTTCCTACCGCTGGTGGGGGCATGCTCTCCACCCTTAATAGTTAGTTTAACTGTTATTTGAAAAGGTTGGACTTGTTAGTTTTTGTTGGCTATCAATTAGAATATTTGGGATTATAGATGGATTCTATAACTGATTTTACTGGGTCGAGGACAAGTTATGGGGAGCTGAGAAATGATGCTCCAAATGGGCTCGGTTGTTTTGTATATGATAGAAACCGAGCAGAAGTTGCGATAGGCCAAGACAACCTTGATGAATATTTTGATGCTGAAGAACTAATGCAATAGCCATTTCTAAGTTATGATTAGTTCTTTTCTGGTGTCCCAAACACTATTCAAATATTTGGATATCAATGAAGGAAAGTGCATGGTGTTTTTTTATCTGATTATGACCACAACCCCCAATTCCCTAACCTCATAACTTTGAATATTTACCTAGTAAGGAGGAACACTTTCAGCTTCCACAAGACAAAATGTTCAAGCTGTATTGCTTTTTTCCCGGAAATCCCCAACGAAAAATACACGCTATGCCTTTATGGCTTTATCATAGGAGTTGCTAGATGGTTATTTTGTTGTAGATGACAAAAATAAAAATAAAAAGAAAACGGAGTTTAAAAAAGTTCCGTTGCCGGGAATCGAACCCGGGTCTCCTGGGTGAAAGCCAGATATCCTAACCGCTGGACGACAACGGATAATTGTTCTAATAATCGATTATATATAATATATATCCAGTTTAGTCTCTGAGCTTGGTTATTGCTTGGTCTTATGATTGACCAATTTCCAGACCAACCCTCCTGGAGTCCTGGTAACTTATCTTTTACTGTTCTTCACTCTAGAGGAAGATAAATTATGCATCTTTTTTTTACGGCTACAACTTACATACTTGACTGTTTATTATGATCTGGAACTACTTTCTAGCACTAAGTTTGAGCATTGAGTCACCTCAATCAATTTAACTTGTTCAAAGAATATGATCAATGATGAATATGATAAAAAAATAAAATAAAAGAAAGAATATGATCAATGATGAATTTCAATCTGAGGACACTTTATTGGGCTTCATCAGTACACTGGCTCTCTTATCTTCATGACAGCCCAATATATGCTATAGAGTGATTGTTATTTGTTGCTGTTTGAAAAAATGAAAAGGGATATAGTTGACAATGTCATTTCAAGATAAGGGCCTTTTGAGGTTGCCCATAGAGGGTCCAGATATATGATCATTTCAAATGCCCTACATTGTCTTTATTTGGTGTGTCTGGGTCATGGAAATTATGGAATTGGGAGAGTTTTCCTTTTTCAAAAGGGAAAGACATAATTCTGTGCGAGTTTCCAGGTTTACAATTTTGACTGAGATGGACAACTCTACTTTGAGCAGTGAAATAGTTTTATGTAGTGATAGGATATTACAATTCATTAACTTTTATATTTATGAGAACCTTACCTTTGTTGTTGTGTGGATTTCCAATATTTTCTCTCTTCATCAGTGATATGTTACTGGGCTATTTTTTGGGCCTTTGTTTGTGTTGTGCTTGTTGTTTCATACTATAGGACAAGTGCATGTTCTTGCTTTCTCTTGTCATTCATTGACCCTGATACATCAAGTACCTTTTCGAGCTGTTATGTAGTTATATACATTAAATTTCTGTTCCTATTTTCTTATGCCTAAAGAGATTTAGGCAAACTATGCCATGGCGAGGGAGGGGCGAATATTGTTGACAATGTCCATTTTAACATGAATTCACATCTACATAACTTCAGTTTGATCCATTTCAACTTTAGTTGATGTTACTGAAGCCTGAAGTGAGGATCTTGGTTCACAAGCTATTGCATTCTTCTTTCTGATACGGAAGATACTGTTTTTCTCGGTGCTTAAAACACCTGTTGAATTCCCCCTCATTGGCTTCTAACCCATTGAATTTTTTGTTTACTCTTTTGTTGTAGTCAGACTAAAAAATTTTCTTTAGCGGATAGTATAAGTTTGAATCAAAGTGATTAGTGGTTTTTCTAGCAACCTGATATTTAGACAATTTGATATGTCAGATCGCTTCAAATTACCTGCTACTCTGGAAAAGAACAAATTCAGTTTCCCGGAATAAGGGTAGTTCAAGTATTCTGTAGGTTTGGATTTCTTTAGTTTGTGGAATTGTGGAGGCAAAGATTATATAAAATCGGATGCTGAAATATTTCTCTTCTGATATGTTAAAAGTCCCAGACGGCCGGTTTAATCCTTTTGAATTGGTGTTTCCTTCTCAGGACCCATATCGGTTTTGATGTAACCAGAAAAGGAAAAGAGTACTTCACTGGCGCACTGCTGCACATCATGTCATATTTCAAATATATTCTTTCTGTCATTGTGTCAGTGAAATTAACTTCTGATGAGTTTATGCTCTATTGATTTCATCTGTGTTTTTCTCTTTACATATACAAATATGGTGCATGGAGAGAAAGAACGGGGCGGGATTCAAACATGGGAAAATTTTGTAGTAGGCTTTAGTTACTATAAAGTGACTGCATTGTCTCATTGTCTGCTTGTTATATCATTTTTCATGCACTCATTTTTTTCATGGTCCCCCTTATATAGGACCATAGTCTTTTTCCTTCAAGCATGCATGGCTCGAGGTCTGGTTATGATGAACAAGGGAAGAAGAAAGGCAAAAAATAGAATAAAGAAACCGAGTGCTGTGTGTGGCGTACAAGTGACATGATTGCTCGGAGAACATGGCCCTCCAACACGTCAAAGTTATCCAGCGGATTCTTTGCATCAGAAGAAGATGAGTATGAACAATGGTTTACATTATTGCTAACCAATACTGTTTTTGTTTCTTTGTAGTTCAAGGTTCATATCATATATACCAGTAATGCAACTATAGCATTCTAAGAACATGGTTTTCATCTGTTTCCTTCGAAATTCTTGAAAGCATTATACATATATATAGCCTGCTTATTTTGGTGCCAGTTGGATTCTGCCATTAAAGGTACTACACAAGTTACTGTAGAATGATTAGCTGGTGCCAGTTGGAGTCTGCAATTATCCTAATTAAACCCCGAAAACCCAAAGCCGAAGACGATCATGAGGTTGGCCACTAATCAAGAAAAGAGAAGGTTTTCGTAGTTTGCCTGTTCCATTTCTATTATATGTGTATTCTAGATTTCTAGGTGGGAAAAAGGTGGAAGGAAACTTTATGGACCATGATATTCATATGAAACACCTGTTCTGGCACTACAGAATACAATAGATGATGTTCTTATAGGTATATCATTTAAGCACTATGTTGATGAGGATAGTTCATGAGTTGTATATTCAAACATAACAAAGCCTATAAATTATGACCACTGTAAGAATTTCTGTTAGCCATTTCTGATGATCCTTCTGTTACAGCTGTACGTAGTTCCTTAAGGTTGATCGAGAGTCATGAAGTCGAACTCAAGAGTTCAACTTGCAGGGTTAGCTCAACTTAAACCAGGGCCGGCCTTGCCCATGGGCAACGTTGGCGACAGCCCAGGGCCCAAGATTGATGGGGGCACCAGATTTCTCTCCCATTTCTCTATACTATAGTTTTCTCTAATAAAATTTTTATTATAAAATACAAAACGGTCAAAACCTACCCTATGCCGTATGGACTCCCTCACTCCCATTTCTCTATGTCTCTCTGCCACCACCGCACTAGCCCTACCTTTTTCTCTTTCTTTGTTCTCTTTTTCTTTTTAATTATATTTTATACTATATAATATATTTTTCTCTAATAAAATACAAAACCTACCCTATACACTCCCATTTCTCTATGTCTCTCTGCCCCCCACATCCCTTTCTCTTTCTTTGTTCTTTTTTTCTTTTTAATAATAATTTAAGTATACTTTATATACTCTCATCTCTTTGCCCGCAACCATTCTTCTTCATCTCTCCAGATTCTCCTCTTCCTCCTCTTTCTTCTTCACTTCATCGTAGCACCTAGTGAAAAGAATAGTTTCGGCAAAAGTCTCTCTCTCTTTCTCTCAAGTCCCAAACCTTGAAACCCAGAAAATTTTTTCTTTAAATTGGTTGCAACGTTTACTCAATTTCAGATTTCCAGGTATTATTCTACGCTCCAGTGTTTATCAATTATTATTCAAAGTGATTTCTAACAACTTGTTCATTCATCGGTTTTCAATTTTCAATATTAGGTGAAGTTAGATTTGCAAGTCAATCTTGATCAGAATTGAAAAACTGTTGTTTGAATCTTGAAACGGCTTTGAGAAGTGGTGAGGGTTTTGATATTGATGCGAAATATTTGCTTATGGAGTTACAAATTTTGCAGGAGATGTTGCCAAATGAGGCATATGAAACAGATAGGCCTTGGACATCCATTTTAAATTATGGAGTTTGCAGAGAAAATGGATATGTTTCCAAGTGTTATGGTTGCCTACAAGATTTTATTGACTATACCGGTGACGGTAGCATCAGCTGAAAGAAGTTTTTTGAAATTAAAATTATTAAAATCAAGTTTTTTGAAATTAAAATTATTAAAATCTTATCTGCGGATTACATGACTCAAGATAGGTTGAATGGATTAACTATTTTAACCATCGAAAGAATTATGTTGGCAAATGTTGACTATGAAAAGATAATTGATGATTTTGCTTCAAGAAATGCAAGAAGACATCATTTTAGATGATTTCTAAACTTTTTTATACGAGGTTTTGGTTTTATCACTTTATGTTCCCGTTGTATAATGTTTCTCTATGTAATAGACTAATAGCCCCTTAAGAAAAGATTTAGAGTATCACATTTGAAAGAATTATTACATGTCTATTTAGGTTAGTTGGGCACACACACAAAATTTCGCCCTGGGCATCAAAATGCTCAGGACCGGCCCTGACTTAAACCAAAACTTCTGTCATCTGATGCAGGACAAAAGAGGATGTGGATTTTGTATGTTTCAGAGGAAACATGCAACATTCTGATGCTTTGGCTTTATCTCCACATTAGGTTTTCGAATACGATAGATGACTTATCCAGAAACAAGATAACACTAAACGACTTATCCAGAAACAAGATAACACTAAACTAAACCTGGATCCTCTCTTTAGTCCAATACCCTAATTAAACACTCTTAGGTCTGGTTGTCATAAGATTATTAGTCTCCCCCTCTTGTCAACTGACAAGACAAGGCAAAAACAAAGTTAAATTTTCCTCAAAAGGCCGAAATTCTCGGCCAATTGATGATTCTCTTCCACTAAGTAGTGTCACGTACTTCTTCTGTAATTTAACTAATACTGGCCAAAATGCCATCATAGGAAACCTAAAACCTTTCACTTCTTGTATTAAACAATGATTATGCATGATAAAGTATGAGGTTAATGTTGGCTCGGCCCTAAAGATGCACTCATTCAGTTTGTGCACGAACCCTGATCATCAAATTATTGAGGGGCCATGTGTTGGTTGCTTCATAGCGGAAAGCAAAAGCTTGGGGTACCCCCTGATCGGTTTCTTTCCTCACTAGTCACAACTAGTCGAAAGGCCGGGCTCGATCGACCTTTTCTTTTGTGCTGGAATGTTGGCCTTGTATGCTACTTTACTGGAAGCTTTTGGTTTCTTGTAATCATGGTTTAGAGGTTTTTTTAAATCCTTGATTAGAGCTACCATGAACACAACCCACTAGTTTATGTACTCCTTCCTTTTTTGACTTTCTTTGCTTCGCTTGCTTTGCAGGTACTGCCTTGATTATGTGTTGCTCAAGGCCTCCACCCGTGTGGCACAAGCATGATGAACATAGTGCTTCTTCACCAGCAGTACATTTCTAGATTCCTATTTGCGCAGAGCTTTCTTTGCTTTTCTTTTCAGTTTGAGTTTCTTTTGGGAGTCTCATAAAATTTGCAGTGTCAAGGTTGGGGTATAGTATGGATTGGTTGAAGTGGAGTTACTGTATCATCCATAAATTTCAGATTCACTATAAAAATTAAGCATGTAGTAATTCCTTTATCACAAATGAATGAATGATAATGAGTGTTTATTATTGTAGATATGTGTATCACGGTGCTTGTATATGAGAGAGCTTATGTCCTCTATGCAATTATGCAACGATGTAATTCTATGACCAAAACTATTCATTTTTCTAACGTTATATGTAAAAGGGAGAGGCTCTATCGAGAACCTTTAAAATAAGGTTACATGTAAAATCAGACTATATTTTAGTGAAAAGCTTATACTGCACTTATTGTATCTTCATGTTACATGGCATCATCTTAATCATTGGTATCACTTTAAGAAAGGATCTAATTTTTTAACTTGTTACTTGTGCTCCGTAATTTTTTAACTAATTATAGTTCATGCCCTAACTTTGTGGAAACTATACCCCATAACACAAAAAAATAAAAAAAACTTGCTCGAACCATGATTTCTAATTGTGGACTGTAGCACACGATTATTGGCCAAAATGACATGTTCTTATTTTCTCACCAAAAGTTTTCCATCCTTAAACAATGATTTTTAAACACTTGTCATACTAACAGAACTCAAAAATCACAACGCAATTTTTTTTTTTTACGATTTTTCAAAGTTAGAAACAATTAAATTCATTATAAAAATCGTTCGAAAATTTTATGTTTCGTTGATTGGAACACATTTTAAAAATCATGCTCAACGAATGGTAGGCTTATAGTACAAAATAATTTCAAGAAGAAATTGTGTTAAGAAGGTTTCACATGTTTTGACATGTCATTGCATTCCATTGGTGCACCTAGCTATGGCAACTTCCAATGTGCCAAACATACAAAACCTTATTTCTATTCAAATTGTCATGGTTCTTAATCTCACCATTGGTAAAGCATGGTCTAGAATGTATTCCAATTAACAGAATACTAAGAGACTTTTTTTTTTATATGTATAAACTTTTAAAGTTCAAAATGCAAGAAAATTCATTAAAAAAAATCCGTTTGATATTTTACTGTTATGCAAATTCAGGCGTATATTAAACGTTATGCAATACGAATACCAAGCTCATGGCACATGTGAATTTCAAATGACACATGGAATTCAGAATATCATCATGTGCCACGTCCAAAACATAGCAAACTATGTTAATCCTTATTTTTATTCAAATTTTTTTATGCCATGAGCTCACTATTGGTGAAGCATGATTTTCAGAATGATAGTCCAATTAATAAAACTCTAAAATGTTGACACTTTTTTTTTTCATGATTTTCCTTTTTTTCAACTCTGAGAAAAAAAAAAAATACTTCTAGTGCCAAAAAAATTCTAAATTTCTTTCCATTATATATTATATTTTTTTATGCCCCCTCAGAGAAATGTTGATGAATCCCCTAAGTAACAATTTTTCATGACTTCTCATATATGTTGATGTTTCTCCTGAGTAATAATCTGACAAATAAGTAATAAACGTTATTACTACATAAATTCGTTAATTACATCTTCATCTGTATTTTTGGTTGAACAATCATGAAAGAATAAACAATATATTATGTAGTATTTATTTGATCAATCATTTAAGCCTCATTTGGTTCGAGAAAAGGAAATCAATTCCTTACGAAATCCTATGGGAAAGGAAAGCAAACTTCCCTCTAACTTTCATTTTTGCTGTTTGGAAACGTTGGTAAAGCAGGGAGAAAATATTGTTTGTTTTCATTCTAGTGTTTGGTTTGTGTAAGGAAATGAAACAAAATCATACTAATATTCCATTTATATTCTCATATATTAAAATATATAGTTAGACAAATCTCATAAACTTTTTTGTCAATAATAATTTTCAATAGGGATATAAATGTACTTGATATAAATGTACTTATACTATGTAATTAATGCTGAAAAAGTGGAAAGAAAAATGAATCATTTGGAGGATGAGAGGATTCACTTTCCCCCATATTTTCCCTTCTTAAAGGAAAGTTGTTCATTTCCTTATGCACACCAAACATAGGAAATGAATAAATTTTCTTTTCCAAGCTCTCAATTCCGTGAACCAAACGAGGCCTTAGGGGAGTGAAATTCACACTCCCCATTTTACATTATGCACTCCCACTTATATTAGTAAAATCCCACTTTTGCACCAACACTTGTGCAATGCTACTTCTACCATAACTTCTTCTTGGTAAATTCCGTCTTCCCTAACATATAAAAGAGTGACAGATCACACTGCCAGACTAGCTCGTGCAAACCAAAGTGGGATTTTGGGTATGATGCAAACCTAAAGACTATTATTATCTCAAACCTCCATCAAATGACTTTTGTTAAGCTTTTGATACAAGTATACGAACAAACTTGCCCCAAATTCTAGTTGTTTTATATGAAACCCATTCCTTGATTCTCTTTTCCAGTTTGTAACTTGGTATGCAATATGACATAAACACAGAAACCCAATCAATTTTTCAAATCACAAACTCAATCTTTCTTACTTTCAACTAAATCCCAGTACAATCAACAGCTTTTTAAAGCTCCAACTCAATGATGCAATAAAAGCTTGAACCTTGTAAACCCAATAGATCAAATTGAAATTTACAAAGCTAGAAAGGAAGAGAGGTTATCTCTCTCCCGGAGATTCATTGTGTGAAACAAACCACAAGAAGAGAGTGAAAAGAAAAAAGAAGAAGAAGAAGAAAGACCTCTCACTATGCGAGTCTTCAATTGCATGTAATCTGTATTATAACCTTCGATAGCAAGAGAAGATGGCAACGAGTTTTGAGGACCAATACTTTCCTTCTCTTTGGTAGGAGATTTTGGTGATACGTTTGCCGCAGAATTTAGAGAGCAAAGTGTTTAATGTTATTGACTTAAGGGCAAATTTGAAAACTTAAGTTTCAAAATATGAGTGGGAATGATGAATGTAAAAATGAGAGTGTAGATTTCACGCCTTTTTAAAAAATTTCAACATCACATGTATGAGATGTCTGATTTTCTTTTCTTATCCCAATTATTGGCTAAAGAAACAAGTGTTATTCATTTGATATGTGCAACATGGCACCATCATCAGTAGGTAGACCAATTTGAGATGGTATAGGTAGCTGCCTAGCCATTACTCATTCTTAAATATTGAAGTGGTCACTTGGGTCAGCCATGCAAAACTGAAATTGATTTCTTAATTTTCGTATCACAATGTGGTGATTGTGGTCCTTCAAATCAATGCCATTGATTGATAATCCATGGAAGACATGAGAGGCTTCAAATTTTGCAGCAAAACAGAAGTCCAACTCCTTTCTGTAGAGGGAAGAAGAAGAAGGAGCAGTCAAAGAGGTTGAAAGTAGTGAGAGCCCCATCATCATTTGGCTGACAGTGTTCTGTGAACTCTTGGAGCACCGTGAGGCCACGTTTTGGTAGCCAAATCCGAGTGTGAGCAAAATGATTGAGTTGAATTGAGGTATTCGATCCCTTGGTTTGCACAATCATCATCATCATCATCATCATCAATCGATCTCATGGGTCCTCTTTCATTTTCTGACATAACAATCGTATAAAAATATAACAATCACGTCCGAAATATCAATCATCTTACTAACAAGTTTGCCCGATCGATCAACTCTCTCAGTCTCTCTTACTGTTATGTGAATAAGTTTAAAGAGTATACTATATGAAGTATCAAAATATATATGTTTCTTGTTTACGTGTTGATCGATCTATGATCCGACGGTTTGACTAATGGGATGATACAATCTCTTTATAAAAGATTTTCTCCTACACACCACTAAATATCGATACAAAAGTGTAAATTATGTTCAAAAAATAATAGACTAGTCATATGCAGTGATACGATTGATCATTCGAGAACTCTCCCATACAATTATTGCGAGATTTTGGATCAATGGTAGACCAGTCTCCCATTACCTGAAGTTTGTCTATATTATAAAAGTTGGTTAACATTTAACGAATACACCGAAGAAATCTATGATCTTCAAGGATTTAAAGCTTTGAATTTGACACTACACCTGCCTCTTCTTCATCTCATTCATGCCACATATACAAACAAGGCCTCAGCACCAAACTCTCTCTTTGTCCTTGTATGTTTGATTGAAGAGTGTGAAGTTAGAGGTTGGTATAGTATGGGAGAGGTATGTGTGCCTCGGCTTCCGTATAAGGATAAAGCAAAGCTTTATCTTAATCTAAAGATCTTGGAAGTTTCTCATTCGTTTGGCTACTCAACAATGATAATCCAAAATAAGCTTCCAATCAAAAATGCATACTCGATCATCATCGATCTTTCAATCTCCTTCCCAATTTTGGCTTTCACGATCTTCATAATGATTCATGGATCTTGATATGATACAAAGTCCTTGCAGGAGCGAGTGTAGAAGTTTGACCTTTGATCTTTTTAAATCGTACATTCAGCTTGGATCTGTTATTAACCAAGGCCTCTCGTTTAGTTAGCGAAAATAAAAGTAATTCTTCAGTCTTTCTCATAAAAATGGACGTTAAGATTATCATGGAGTTTCCATTCCAATATTCGGTAATGTTGGAAAAGTTGTTTGAACAGTTTATAATTAATGCAAGAAAATAATACAAAATGAGTACGTAAATGCAGCTCATTTTTTTCCTTCTATTAAGAAATTTTTTCCTTTCCTTGTGCTTACCAAACACAATAAATGAATAAGTTTCATCTCCCACGTTCTCAAATCCATAAACCAAACGGGACTTAAATTTATCCGCCTTTTATTTCTCAAATAACTCAAATGTTGTCGGTCGTCTTCAAAAACTCTCAGTGAGTGAGCTCCACACTTATTAATGAGCAGAAACATCCTTATTTTTTTTTCAGCTGCGCGAGCTGTACATTCATGCATTGAGGAGATAGAGGTGACGTGAAGCCAATTTCAATGGATTTGTACTTGTAAGAAGACTTGCACGAGTTCGCCAAAAGAAAAAGAAGTCGTCTTACACGAATCTAGCAAGGTATGTTGGTGTCGGTCAGGGCATGCGTATTTGTCCTAAACTGCATAGAGAATGAAAGCCCCTGGTTCACTGATAACTCAAATTATTACATCACCAATTATTTGTGTACTTCTATATTAAAATTAGGGTTGGTTTTAAATTACTACAGGTTCTGACGTTCTGTATTATTTTGTTGCTACTTATTTAACAGATTAGTAGTTAATATTGAGAGGTTAATGAGACCACGAAATGAAAATATAAGACTATTTCTTGATAATAGCTCCAAAACACATGCTAATTGAATGAAAGCAATTCAACATCGTAAATAAGATAAAGGGGAGGGGGAGCTAATAACATTTAATTAGTATAAAAAAAATTCAAACTTTGAAATAGAATCAAACGTTATGGTAACACATGATAATTGAATGAAGTAGTTCAAATTGAAAATAACATAAAGGGAAGGGGACCAAGTAACATTTATGTTATTAAAAAAAAAAAATCAAACTTTGAAACATAATCTAACATTGTGGTAAAAGACATCATGAAGCACATGATAATTGAATCAAAATAGTTCAAAATTTTAAAGAACATAAAGAAGAGGGGAAGCAAATCACATTTATGTTGTATAAAAAAAAATTATATTTACAATCAAACATTGCGGTAAAAGACACCATGAAACACATGGTAATTGAATGAAGTATTTCAAGTTGTGAATAACATATAGGGAAAGCAGACCAAATAACATTTATAGTATTAAAAAAAAAAATCACACTTTGAAACATAATCTAACATTGCAGTAAAAGACATCATAAAATTATCATTACAATTTTACATTACCGAATGTTTTTTGCCTACCAAAACTGTCATTACAATTTTACAATAATTTAACATTACCCATAACTATATAAAAACAAAAATTCTCCTATGATATAAATGCATTACAGTTATTAATATAATTTTGATTCATGAATATTAGTAAATAATACCCATTAAACTGTGGTAAAATATGAGAAATGGAACTATTATATATGGTGGAGGTTTGTCTCATTCAAGATCCCTGTGTTGTTGGTGTTCCAAGCAAATCTGAGGCTAATCCAAAATGGGCTGTAAAGGCTCTCACTTGGTTGGTGCGCAATAAATTGGCCACAGCATCATTGATCTTGTCACCCACACGTGTGGTCTCATCCACACAGTACACTCTCCTGCCTGCAATGATTGGCGCACGAGCGGCTTTATTGTTTACGGTTGGTGTTGTCATTATTATCTCTCTCTCTCTCTCTCTCTTCTCTCTCTCCCTTTTTATTGAAGCTTATTAATCTTGTATTCCATCGTCGTTTAAATATCTAAGCACATACTATTATTTTTTTTGTTACATCTAAGCACATACTATTAGAAGAAAAAAATATATATAGGGTTTTTATCTATTTACCCTATTTCTAGATATTTTTTTCTCACTTACCCCATTAACTTTTTTTAATTCTCTTTTACCCAAAACACTCTAAGGAGGTCTTCTCTAATATCCCATTAAGATTTTTTTTTTTTTTTAAAAAATTTTAATACCATTTTACCCTCACTCATTTGTTACTAAGAGAGAGAGAAAGAGAAAATGGAAAAGAGAGAAACCATAAGAGACTTTGCCGGAGCACGGTCACCGGCCGTCGAAATCCGGTCACCGGCCGCCGGATTCCAGTCACCGCTCGCCGTCCACCGGACTTTTCAGAAAACCTCACCGGAAAGGTTTATTGGCCATTGCCCCCCAATAGATGTTTCGATCACCGAAATGAGAACTAATTTTCCTAAAATTAGACAAATAAAACTTTGATTAAAGAAAAAAATGAAGATATTATATCAATTTAAAAACGTTTATTGCCCCCCAATAGACATCTATTGCCACCCAATATAATTTGTTTTCTTCATTTTTCTTTCTTTCCGGGCCTTCTGCTCCATAATCCAAGCCATCTGAACTGACATGGACGAAGACGAAGCTCGATCATCAACCTTGGACTGATGAGGGACTCCAGCATTGTCCTCAAACACTTGCTCCAGCGTCTGGCGCGAACGACGTGCCGCTCGGAGACAGTTCATCAAGTACCGGGTAATCGGGTGGAGCCCACCGCCCGAAACCGGAGTCTTGGCCGGGTCTCGACTGATCAGATTCTCTAATTCCATGAAAATTCCTCTGATCGCTTCACCTAATCTTTTCTAGATCGTAATTGCTTCGTTCCTAAGAAACAAGCAGTACTAATTCGAGAACACGGAATCGAATTCCGGCATCAAGTCGCGCATAGTCTCGAACACATCCAACACCTTGAACAATCGCTCCGATGATCGGCTTCCGATTGCGACGGCGTCGGTGAAGTTGAGTATCTGAATCGTCGTTCCTCGGCAGACCTCCATGAATGAGAGGTCGGCGGAGTCGGAGGCGACGATGGGCATGGCATGGAGGGCGGCGACCTGAGGCTGGAGGAATCGAACGTAGCGGTGCGCCGCCTCAAGCATGGTGGCGGTGTCCATCTTCTTCTCCCACGGCAGCAGCTTCTGCAGCCGTTCCGGTGCCGTCTAAGCCACGAGAGAGAGAGAGAGAGAGTGTGGCATTTGATGTAGTTGTTTAATTAGGCTGAGGGTATGTTTGTCATTATACTCTAAATCGGGTTCATGAGAATAAAAATCTGTTGCTAGTGTAATTAAGTGAGATAAATTTGTCCAATTTTGGTGCATTTGGTCAAGATCCCTAAAATATAATTGCGACGTAATATAGTTATTGTAAGGGGGTGTAAGATAAAAAAAAAAAAATTTAAATTGAGCTAAACTCAAAGACATTTACATTTTTTTCTTTGAGAAAGAACTAAAAATCTCCATCAAGTTAGACACTTCTCTATCGTCACTAGAGTAAATAGATTTCCACGATTTGTCGATTTTATAAGAACGGAGTGAAATCTTCTTGCTTACATGGTTTTTCTTGTGTATATTTTTTTCTTCAATCTGTTTATGAGAATTGAGAAAGAATTGGGTATCTTTTCCACGTTATTATCACTCTAGATTTGTTTTGATACTCCTTGTATCATTCTCTGCTTTTGTTGTTCTTTTACTTTTTGTGTGTTTTATTTACGAGGTAATGAGAATCTATTTTTTGTTATTTGCTTGATACTCTGTTTTGTCTATTAGTAAAAGATGTACATATTTCTTTATTCAAAAAAAAAAATGTACATATTTTGGAAAAGATATGTAGTATTGGTAGACGAGTATTCACATGAAGCACAATAGAAATTAAAAAAACCTGAAGCACAATAATGCGTAGGGTTGTATACTGTAATTGATCGAGGACCCTTTTATACTCTAAAAAAGTTATTAACTATAACTATTTGCTAAGAAACTACATATCAAACAGATCTCTAAGTTGTCATCATTAATGAAAAAGAGGATCTCTATCTAATGTTGTTTATTGTAAATTTATATGTTGTTGTGTGCAAAAGAATAATCAATTGTCATATTTGTTTCAAAATAAATGTGTCGTATGGTGACTATACAAAAATCTTTATAAGATATCCCCAATCTATGGAACAAATGAGTCATGAAATTTTTCATTTTCGCATTCGATATAGAAGAGAGCAATCAACACTATGTTTCATAGCTTAGAAATTATATTATTTTGATTGGTGTATAGTATCATCCTCGACCAAAATAGTAACCTATTCTTGGATTGGCCACAATCTAGTAGGACAGTTCGAGGTTAGTTGAGCCTTTAATTAATCATGTATATATAATATAATCTACATACATATAGAGCTATGGACTATAAAATAACATACATGAAATACACGAAGCAATTAACTTCCACTGAGCTATACATCACCTTTCATTGTCTTCATATGAACACAGAGTAGCTGGGATCTGATGAATATAGGTCGTATCCATAAAAAAAAAAATTCTCGAATTATTTAAGTCTCTATAACAAAACCTTTAATCTCAATTTTTTGATTATTAGATTGTGCACAAAGAAAATGTGTTACAGTTTACATTAAATTAGGGATGAAACTACAAATAAGCTAGGAGCATGCAAATTATAATATATTTTTTTGGATGGTGCAAATAGCTAGTCTACTACTCCCAAATTTGATGTTTCGCTAGAACCAATTTATTGGTCATAGGGTTAAAAAAAAAAATTTGTAATCGAAGCAAGGAGCATGCAAATTATAGTTTAATAATCGGGTTTTGACTTGGTTTAAAAAAGTCTCGAAATATTATTTATTTTTTTTAGAGAAAAATATCATGATCTTTCTCGGGTGCGGCTATTGCCACCCTATAATTTTCTTTGTTCACCCTACTTGCTCATTACACCCTACATTTTAATTTCAATTATTAGATTTACTTATCGAACCCTTTTCTCTTTCCAGGAGTATCCACCATCATATGACATATCAAATTAAAAAATAAATTTTGTTTAACAAAAATTTCTCATTTAATTTATATCAATTTTGATAAAAAAAAAATTTATATCAATTAAAAAGACATACTAAAATATATTAAAGTTTCCTAATAAAACCATAATTTGATTTACTTCCATTTTTTAAATTTTTTTTCCATTCAATTTCAATGTTAATTTATTTCAATCCATATTAAAAAATTAGTAAGTACTACTATGAGCAATGAAGAAAAGATTGATTTTTTTTTTCATGTTTTAATTTTTTTACTTTCGGTGTTCATAAAGGTATTACAAAGATTTTGATGAATTTAACACTAATGGTTTTGTGAATTGAATAACAAATTAACGATGAGGACACAACAAAAATATGAAAAAAGAAAATTGTAATAAATTGAAATTTGGACGGAGAAGATGAAGATTAATGTTATCAGAAGAGAAATTAAGTAGTTTTGTATTTAATTAGTTATGTATTTAGTTTTCCTTACAGATTTGAATTTTAGAAAATTAGTGTACTTATTAGTTATTTTGCATTTGGGTAATATAGTCTTTCAATAATTCAAATATTTGTAGGGTGAACAAAGAAAATGGTAGGGTGGCAATAGCCGCACCCAAAGCAGAAATGCACTTTGAATTAAGATTTTTTTTTTTTTTTTTTTAAGTATATGAACACAAGGTATGCAGCATTATAGCCCTAGAAAGTTGGTCTGTTATATTGTAGATAATTTATCAATGTTTCTTCTGGGTAAAGCAGATAGCTAGTCGCATAGTCTACCACTCCCAAATTTGACGTGTTGCTACCTAAGGCGAACCAATTTGTTGGTTGCATTCTAAAGTTTTTATTATCAAAAGGGGGCGTCAATCTATTAATAGTAAATGAAGTTAATATTACACAATAACTCACCTGAATAACCGGGTTACGACAAAAATGAGCATGAATAGAAAACCTTAAAAGAAACCCTAGATTTTGTAGAATAACGTTACCTTAGAGTGAAGCTCCAAGTGACTCGTAACCTGACGCTATCAGGGAGGCTCCGAACACAGTCAAAAACCTTCCCCACTTTATTCATGTTCCCATAAACTCTAGTCCCCCATCCAAAGACAAACAAGAGCCCAGCTTTTCTACGGATGCCCCTTGAATTCCATATACGGACCCAAGAGTGAGTGGATTTAAACACTAGAACCCACACAACACCAACATGTACAATGGTGCAAATCGCTCCAATTATAGGAGATGACTCACCCATCTTGCATAGGTCAATGGATTTATAACCTAATATGTCTAATCTTTGAGGGAAGACCAATAAAACTAATGCAAGTGCTTCATTGTGATAAAACATGTATTAAACATTTAAACAATATAAATGAGTACTTTATTTTTAAAGTTAAATGAACGACTTGCATGTACCGTTGCGGACCTCTACTAGAGTTTCTTCTAGCCTCGTCTTGCTTAGGCATAGTTGCTCACAATCGAACCTTTCTCACACATATAGATAAGCACATATTGTTATTCTATTTTTTATTATTAATGGAGTAAAGAGATTTGCACTTGAGATTTTACTAACTTTTTTAGTTAATACAGTCGGCATAAAATCACATCGATCATCTTCTATTTTGAAAATTCTTCCACTAGTGATTTTTATGTGCATTTTAGATTTATAAGGCAAATACAATTTCTGTTTTTAATTTGAATAGGATATTTAGTACACCGACGCACTTGCACTAATAAAAATGAATAACACAAAATTGATAAAAAACATAACAGAACACGCTAGATATTGTGTTCAGTTCTGTTGTGATAATTGAATAGAGTAGCATACAGTCCAGCAACAATGATCTCCAAGACAATTTCCAGCTTGTGCAGAGTAGTCAAAGCAATTAATTTGACCAGAATAAATGTGTTGAGATTGATGCTGCGCAGGAGCAGAGGCGCAGCAGCAAAAGGAAAATCACTTTTTGGTTTGTGGGAGCAGAGAGCTTTCAGAATCAGCAGCACATTGGAATCGAAGAAGAATAGTATGCGAGGGGAGAGCGTCAATTACTACTGTTTATTTCTTCAAGGTTCACATCACTATGTTTGCGTTCTCTCTTCTCTCCCCAGCATAAGCATGTTTCTCTGCAATTTCATGAACCGAGGACAGCACATCCATGTTATATCCCTGATCGGAATTCTTCTTAATGTTTTTGTTGTAGATGGAAGTAAGATGTTCGATAAAATGTATAAAAAAATAGAAATTTAGATAATTAAAGTAAATAAAAGAAGTTGGTCAGTGTATTTTTTTTATCTCACAAAAAAATATATTGAATAAAATTCTCAAATCAACCGCCGTACTATCTTAATTTCAGTACGATCGTTACATGATGAGATGCCCTTATGCTACTATTATAGGTCAAACCATGACAATCCCTTGTGTCACACTGCCATTACTTCTTTTCGATGAACAGAATCGTTTGACTGGTTAATATACCAGATTGCCATAATGGCGCAGATGATTATTGCAAGGTTATGTCATATACGATCGTTACATGATGAGATGCCCTTATGCTACTATTATAGGTCAAACCATGACAATCCCTTGTGTCACACTGCCATTACTTCTTTTCGATGAACAGAATCGTTTGACTGGTTAATATACCAGATTGCCATAATGGCGCAGATGATTATTGCAAGGTTATGTCATATATGATCATCCAGGTTTTTACTCCACACATTCATACTCATTGAAGTTTCTTACCCAAAATTTCTTACTGCATTTACCGGAGGCTAATTAGAAACTGAAATGACAATTACAAATAAAATCAAAATTGTTATCTTATTTGAGAAACTAATGTTTTCTACAGGATATTCACTACCCTATTGAGTGTGAAACTCAAAACTCGATTTCATTCTCCGCTGTTTTCGCTTAAAAGACAGAAGAAGAAGGCTTATAAAAGGGACCTTGGCCTCCATGCTTTTCATTAACGACTAGCTTATTCTTAAGCAACTTTTCAAAGCCAGCTACCTCCTTTTCAACAGGTGTGTAGAGGGGCTTCAAAAAGCAGATTACTGATTATCCACCTTTGCATATATAAAAACAGCTAAGCAAACCAAATTTCCCACAGAGAAAAACACAAGGGAATGCCAGCCTCCATGTCTGACTTAGAGCTAATCCTCTGTGTTCTTCCCTCAAGCTTAACTCCATTCCTCTTCCTCATTCTCATTCTCATCAGAAGAAAGAAGCAGCAACACCAAATCAGAGAACTCAATCTCCCACCAGGGAACATGGGTGGGCCTTTTCTTGGTAGTAATCGTGGTGGTGGTGACTGGCCTTCACCGCCTCCTCCTATGCCGATGAGCGGTGAAATGACAGGGAATTTCTCAGGACCCCATGGACCCCCCTTGCCACCTCCCTCATCAAACATGTCACTCGGCTGGTTCAACCTGAACACCTTCACCTATGAGGACCTAGCAACCGCTACTAACGGGTTCTCACAAGCCAATTTGTTGGGTGAAGGTGGGTTCGGGTTTGTGCACAAGGGCGTCCTCCCCAGTGGAAAAGAGGTTGCAGTGAAGGGTCTCAAGGTCGGTAGTGGGCAAGGAGAACGGGAATTTTTTGCGGAGCTCGAGATCATTAACCGAGTTCATCACCGACATCTAGTGTCGCTCGTTGGATATTGCATTTCCGGTGACCGTAGATTGTTGGTCTATGAGTTTGTTCCCAATTCAACCATAAAACATCACTTGCATGGTGAGAGACATTGCTAAACCAAACATGTATACGATGCCTTGCTACATTCACTTTAGGGTAAAAATGCATGTCATCAATTAATGGTTCCAAATTTGGGACGTTGCAGGCAATGGACTTCCACCAATGGATTGGGCAACTAGGCTTCGGATCGCAACTGGATCTGCTAAAGGGGTTGCCTACCTTCATGAGGACTGTAAGAAATTTCCAAGCTCCCCTCTCACTAGCTCAGTGTTTGATCATATATTACCGTTGTCCATTTATATTGGATAATTTGAAATGCATCGCAGGCCATCCCAAGATCATCCATCGTGATATCAAATCTGCTAATATTCTCCTGGATAACAACTATGAGGCCATGGTAATTAAGTTTGTCTTAACCATTTCCTAATTAACATAGCTGATGATTAATTAATACATAATCGATTAATCACGTGTGATCATCGATCCTTATAACTTGTTCTTCATTATCCAGGTTGCTGATTTTGGGTTGGCTAAGCTGTCATCTGACAACTGCACCCATGTTTCTACACGGGTTATGGGTACTTTCGGGTAAGCTATTACGAAATTGTGCTTAATTTGTTGTGATATTGTGCTCAATGTTATCCTAATTTTTCTTTTTGTCATTAAGCCACTCAGTGTTATATTACTAGCGGTAAATTGGTGAAGTAGTTAGTATAACTAATTCTGGTTGTATGTAAATGAATGCAGGTATTTGGCTCCAGAATATGTATCAAGTGGAAAGTTGACAGAGAAGGCCGATGTCTTCTCATTTGGAGTCATGCTTTTGGAACTCATAACTGGAAAAAGACCGGTTGATCCTTCAAATGCCATGGAAGACAGCTTAGTGGACTGGGTATGTACATTAATTATCTCGTCTAGCTAATTTCTTTAAGGAACCAAGCATTTGACTCATCTTAGTTAAATCCTGCTACTCGAGCTAGCTAGCTAATCCTAAAATATTTCTTCTATGTGATCACACAGGCTCGACCACTTCTCACACGGGCACTAGAGGACGGTAACTATACAGAGTTGGTGGATATCCGCTTGGACAACACCTACAACAGTCAAGAAATGGGACGCATGGTCGCCTGTGCTGCTGCCAGTATTCGTCACTCTGCTGAACGACGCCCAAAGATGAGCCAGGTGCGCTAATGAACCAAAATATACATGTCATCTCAGTTCACGTACAATCTAATAACGTAACATGTATTCAAGCTACATGGCACGAGATTGTTATTAATTTTTTGTGCTAAAACATGTTATGTGTATGACAGATTGTACGCGCATTGGAAGGAGATGTGTCGTTAGACGACTTAAATGAGGGGGTAAAACCAGGGCAGACCGTAATGATGAATCCCGCTGCTGGTGGAAGCTCGGGCTATAACACAGAGGCATACAATGCCTGTTAGAAACTTGTAATAACCCTAGACTTTACTCAACACACTCTGGAGCTCAAAGCCTCTGAATCTTTATTGAATGAATAACAGTTGGCTTTATACTAGCCAGGCAATACAGGAATGATAACAAAATAACAACCACGTTTACAAACCCTAATATCATGGAGCATTAGTTGGGGAATAATTCAAACCTAATCTAAACCCTACTGACTAGGGCTTTATTAACAGAATAACAATGAACCCTATAATAAATGAGACTAAGTCATAGTGACTTAACTAACAAGAAACCCTAACAAATCCTCCCTTAAACTGAACTGCTATCTGCAGTCAGTTTACACACACCAAGTTGATCTCTCATCTTCAAGAACACTTCCAGCTTCAAGGGCTTAGTCATCACATCAGCAACTTGATCTTTTGAACCACAATGCACTAATTCAACTACTCCATCTTTCGATAAGTCACGAAAAAAATGGAATCTGACATCAATGTGTTTACTCTTACCATGCATGACTGGATTCTTTGACAACTTAATGGCTGAGCTATTATCACAAAAGATGGTGGTACACTTACTTGGTTTGTGATCAAGCTTTTCAAGAATTCTCTGCATCCACACACACTGACATGCACAGGAGGCTGCAGCAATGAACTCAGCCTCCGTGGTAGAGAGTGTGACGACTGGTTGTTTCTTTGAGGACCAAGCCACTGCACCGAAACTCAATAGAAATACATAGCCTGAGGTGCTCTTCCGATCGTCAATGTCTCCGGCATAATCACTATCGGAGAAAGCCAGCAAACTTCCATCTCCACCTTTCTTGTATCGAATCCCTAGCTCAACTGTACTTTTTAAGTATCTCAAAACTCTCTTCACAGCTTGATGATGCAAGTCAGTAGGCCTTTCCATAAAACGACTAATTAAGCTTACCACATACATCAAGTCGGGCCTGGTGGCCGTTAGATACATGAGGTTGCCCACCATTTGTTTATAAGTTGTGGCATCAATACATGCACCTCCTTCATCCTTCACAAGCTTGGAACCTGGCACGATCGGGTTTTTCACAGGATTGCAGCGTTCCATGCCAAACCTCTCTAGCACTTCGTTAGCATACTTCTTCTGGTTAATGAAAATCCCATCAGAGCTTTGAATAACCTCCACACCTAGGAAATACCTCATTTTTCCAAGGTCTGTCATATCGAAGTGCTGCTTCATGGAGTCTTTAAATCTCTCAAACATAGCCTCATCATTTCCTGTGAAGATGAGATCATCAACATACAAACTTACCACTAGAAGCTTCCCACCTTCTTTAGTCTTAATAAACAATGTGTGTTCACTAGGACATCACTCAAACCCTTCAGCAGTGAAGTAAGACTCTATTTTGCTGTACCAAGCTCGAGGAGCTTGTTTGAGTCCGTATAGGGCCTTTTTCAGTCTGTACACCTTGTCTTCTTCACCCTTCTTTTCATACCCCAGAGGTTGATCAATGTACACTTCCTCATTGAGTTCACCGTGCAAAAATGCACTCTTCACATCAAGTTGGTACACACTCCATCCCTTGTGTGCTGCAAGAGCTAAGATCATTCGAATAGTATCCCATCGAGCTACAGGGGCAAACACTTTGTTGTAATCAATCCCATGCTGCTGAGTGTAGCCCTTGGCTACAAGCCGGGCTTTATACTTGTCAACCTCCCCATTCTCGTTCAACTTGGTCTTATATAGCCACTTTACTCCTATTCTCTTTGCTCCTTCTGGTAATGAACATAACTCCCAGGTGCCATTCTTCTCGATGGCTTCAATTTCACACTCCATAGCATCTATCCATTTTAGGCTATTGATTGCATCTTCAAAGAACACAGGATCAGCTGATTAGGTGTACATCACTAGGTTTTCTTCCCCCTCGGATAAACCTTCTCCGCTCACATAATCCTCCATCCATGGAGGTGTTCTTCGTGTCCTCCCTTGAACTGGACTAGATGGTGAATCTGACTCATTAGGTGAAGTTCCTGAGGCATCACCTCCTTCTTCAATCACATTTTCTTCTTCGTTATTCTGCTCCCCTGCATCACTTTCTTCTTCTTGTTCACTTCCCTCCATCTCATCTTCATCTCCCCATTCTAGTAAATCACTCTTGCTACCTCTATTAGCTGCATCCCAATTCCACCTCTCATCTTCCTCGAACACCACATCTCTACTTATCACTATTTTCTTCAACACTGGATCATACAATCTATAGGCTTTTGACTCCTCACTTAAGCCTAAGAAGACACATTTGTAGCTCTTGTCATCGAGTTTTTGTCTCTTGTTGTCAGGAACATGTACATGCCCTACACACCCAAACACTCTTAGGTGAGCTACTGAAGGCTTGTACTCACACCATGCTTCCTCTGGGGTCATATCCTTCACTGCAACTGTAGGACATCTGTTGAGAACATGAACTGCCCAATTGACTGCCTCCGGCCAGAATTCCCTTGGAACTTGCTTCTCTGCTAACATGCATCGTACCATATTCATAAAGGTACGATTTCTTCTCTCTGCCACCCCATTTTGTTGTGGGGTGTAGGCTAGCTGCAGTGAGTTGTCTTCCAATCCCATTTAAGCTACAGAACCTGTTGAACTCCTGTGAAGTGAATTCACCTCCTCTATCGGTACGAAGACAACATATGAAGCTTCCTGTCTCTTTCTCAACTAAGCTCTTGAATTTTTTGAACATGACAAAAGCTTCTGACTTGGCATTCAAGAAGAAATGTGGCGACCCGGAGATCGGATTACCACAGCGCCGCCTCCCCAAGGAACCCTACACCCGCAACACTTGGAGTAAGTGTTTTAGGCCTAGAATTCCTCAAAGAGACAAGGCCTTTAGGTTGGAAAACAAGAAATCTATAAGCCCGAAATTTTTTGGGCTTGTATAGTGGGCTTGGCTCGTAATCACAAGATTACGAACTAGGCGAGGAAAAGGAGAGGAAGGTGGTGTTGTGTTGAGTTTTAGAACCTACGTCATTTTTTTTAGTTCTTAGCCCAAGTTTGCATTATGTTCATTGAAAGGTAAGTTACGTGAGTCTTCTAGGTCTAGCCCACTACGACCTAAACTCAAATGGAGGTTCTAACCCTAGGGTTCCACTTTGGTGGTAAGCAATCACACACATCATCAACCATACATAACGTTACAAAAATTTAACGAAATCAACAAGCCAAATAAAATAAACTTTAAACAAAACAAATTTTGGCCTCCAAGGATTATCCTCCGTACCCAAGCTTCGACAACAACAGCCTGCAAAACAAACTAAAGTAGGGGTTAGGCTCCTACATCCAGTCATTGCCCATGCCCGCCCCCATATCTAAGTTTAAAAATATGAGTTATCGTTTTGAGAAAAAGTAATGGATAAAAACCGGTTTGCGATTCCACGTGATCGTCACCACGTAACTACAATCCCACGGAAATTGATCTTCTTCCACAACTTTCATCATAACCGTCCATCTAGCCAATCACTTTCCGGAATTCAATAATCACAAGGCTAGAGACAAAGGGGGTAATTCAATAACAAGGGCATGGTGCACACTGCCCACCACCGGTGGCTCAAGGAGGAACTGACCTCTCCTTACATCCCCATCAATTGCCAACATCTCAATCCAATCCACGCAAACCATTTCAATTGTAAAACAGATAATTTCCAAAAACCATGCAAGAGGCCTCATATAAAACATTGTATATGCAAGAAAAGCATAGATAGAGTTAAAGGCATCCCCTACCTGGAACTCGAGCTTTCTCTTGCAGCACTTGGCCTCAATGCAACTTTGTAGCAACCACCACTTCACAAGATCCTACCAAGATATCAAGCCTAGACCAAATAAGTGACATTAATAGCGATAAACTAGGCTAGCTATTCACATGCAATACTCTCCAAAGAGAACCTTTCCCTTAACCTAATTGACTAGCTAATAACCAGACCATTTGGGTTCCAATAAGGAGTTTGTTGTTAGGAAGAGGGGGTAAGAACACTTTTTAAAAGACAAGTTGCTGAAAACCGAAAATAGAGTTTTAAAGGAGTTGTCAAGGGTCACGGAATTGTTCAAAATACTTGAGGTAAATTCTTGAGAAATTTTGAAAGAAGATGGTTTAGCAACCAAATCAGTGAGATTGAAACGGTTATAGAACTCTAAGTGAAGCCATTTTAAAGAGTAAGGGTTTTAAAGGCTAAAGTAAAACGATGTGCAGATTCTTTCTAGAAATACCAGCTTCTGTACACCTTTTTCAAAAATTCATAACTAATTCTAGGAAAATGGTTTTGAGGTGATTCAAAATCCGGAATGTTCATCTATGTGTCTACTATATTTCCCTAGAATAAACTGACCCCAAATTCTCAACGGTTTAGCTCCAGTTTTGAAATGAATGCAGCTGGGTCAGATTTTACTGGAAACTGAAAAACTGCAGAAACTGGTTCTTTTGTGTAAAGCTCCTTTGGTACCCAAAATGGCTGGTTAAGTAGGCTCTAAGACACCTATAGGTTATATATAAAGCTCCTAAAGACTCAAAGTCTCAGTCACCCTTCAATACTATAAGGGGAAGGTCTTGTAGCTCACTAACATGATGTTTTGAAGACATGGTGTTTGGACAACAGTAACACAAATAAACTTTTGAATCAAGCATGACTCCAATGTTCAAGATAACCATGGTTTAGCACATATCTAACCCACTTAAGAGGCATGTCTAATGCTCCTAATGATCTATAGCTCAAGTTACTTTCTAATACTATACGGGCAGGTGCTGTAGCTCGATGACATAATGCATTGAAACATGATATTTGGACAGCTACAAACAACAAATAACCTTTGAACCAAATACGATTCTACTACTCAAGGTGTAGCCATGACCTAGCAGAATCCCTAGACATTAGAATGGATGAGAAATCAAAATTAAGGCAGCAAGATACCAACAACAGCAGTGACAAGTTCACAATCTTCAAGAATTAGTAACAACAACCAAGAATATAGAGTTTTATGGAAAAGATGATACTCACCAAAGACTAATAAAAAAGGTGAGCTTCTCTTGAGGATTTCAACAGGAAAGAGAGCTGAGGGAGCTGATTGGATCGAGTCCAGCCACAGGCCAAGAAGTTCGCTCAATCTCGAACATGCAAAGTGAAACAGAGACTGCTCAATATGTAAATGAGGTGTTTTGAACGTATTGAGCCTAAAATCGAGGAAACAAAAGGGAACTTGATGGTTCCAGAATCTTACCAAGTGTTTGTACCAGTCTCAAGTAAGATGTGAGGGATTCGGATAGAGCAAGAGAGGAAATTCAAGCAGAAATCCGGAACAGGCCCGTTTCAGAACAGCTTCCGCTTCGAGGGGTGTACAAGACTCAAACCGACTCCGATGGAGCTGAAATTTGGAGGTTAGATAGAGGAGACATAGGCGAACAACTTTGTTGAAGAAAGTTTTTTGATCGGAGGTCCCTAACTAGGAGTTTCGAGGCTCGCAAACAGACTGATGTGTCCAGGGTCGAGAGGAAAGGTGAGAAGAGAAGGGTGGATGACGATTTCTGGCCTGGTTCTCCCTTTTGAAGGTCTGAGGTGATGTTCTTGGAAGAGTTGCCATATGCATGCTGGCAACGTGGAAGGGTGGAGCTGAACAAGGTTCCTTTCTCTCAGCCCAATTCTGACGTGAACAAGGAAAGAGGAAAAGCTCTTTGCGTGTGGACGTGAACAAGGCTCAGCTTGGGCAGATAAATTTGGGTAAAAGTAAGAAGTTGTAAAAACCAAGAGGATGGGGAAAATAAAAGTAAAATAAGTAAGTATAAGGAAACTCAAAAATTAAAATGTTGGCATGACCAAATAAAGATTGGGCCTCACCAAACTTGTACTTAGATAGGAAAATGGTAAAGTAAGTTTTGTCGGAATTTTTGCTCGAGTTTGAAAAACATAAGGAGTAAATAAATTGTGCTTTCAAAAGTCGGTGAGATGGTTGACGAGTAAGCGTCGGGTAAGGCGAGTAGGAATTCAACCAATGGGTAAGGAATAAGGTAAAACGAGAAATCGTAAACGCACGCACAAGTATATTTCAAAATTATGCAAAGATGTCATTATGAGCTACAAGGACCATATTGGATCAAGGGAGATGTTCGGGTCAAAGGTCGACTAACTTATTGGGCTAGGTTCACTAGCATACCGGTCTGTTGGGTGTCCAGAGTAAATTTTGGACTCTAACCTTATGCTATTCTTGGGCCCAAGCCCCAAGCCCAAACTATTTCAAAAGTCTTTGGCAAAACAAAGGTCGCGAGAAATTATCCTGTCCAAAAGTGACGTTCGGAAATTCACGGGGTCTACAAGAAAGACCATACTTTTCTGCTATAATCATCGATAAAAGTAATTAGGTACCTCTTTTGGCTGTTGGACTCAGGTGTAATTGGACCGCAAATGTCTGCATGAACTAGCTATAATCTTTGTGATGCTCTCCACAAACTTTTCTTTGGAATAGCTTCACGGTGCTGCTTGCCTACCATGCAGCTGGTGCACACCTTTGTGGAAGCATTAAGTGATGGCAGCCCTTTCACTAGTTTCTTGTAGGACAAGGTTCTCAGCCCTTTGTAGCTAAGATGTCCAAGCCTCCGATGCCATAATTCAGTCTCATCCTCTTCTGTAGCCTTAAAGCATGTTGTAGCTTGAGTTTGCACTGATGCAAGCAAGATGAACATACGATTGGCAGACATGGCAGTCTGCATGATCAACCCTCTCATAGGGTGATAGATTTTGCACATGCCATGGTGAATCAAGATGGCCAAATTTTTCTCTTGCAATTGGCCAATACTAAGCAAATTGTTTTTCAATTCAGGAATGTAAAATACCTCACCAATCACCTGAGTTATCCCATCAATCTGTAACCTGATGCATCCCTTCCCCATTACTGCCATCTTCATGTTGTTGCCAAGTTTCACTACATGTCGGAATGACTCATCAAGGTTGAAAAACCATTGTTTGTTGCCACTCATGTGGTTGCTGCAGCCTGAGTCAAGGAACCAAACTTCCTCTCTTCTTGAGTTGTGGAGCTCCACATATGCCATTAACAACATCTCCTGCTCTTCATCAAGTTCTGCATAGTTAGCGCCTTTCTCCCAGCTAGGACACTCATATTGGAAGTGTCCCAGCTTATGGCACTTGAAGCACTCCACTAATGCCCTGTTGAATGGCTGCCTTCCACGACCTCTGCCTCTTCCTCTCACCATGCCTCGGCCTCTACCCCGGACTCCAATCCTCTCCTCATAGCTTACTTTCAGAGCTTGTTCTTCACTCCCATGGCCATTCATCCTTTGCTCATGGACCAGTAGACTACTTTGTAGTTCATCTACTGTCAATGTATCCAAATTATTGGATTCTTCCACCGAGCATACCACATAGTCAAACTTTGTGGTCATAGACCTCAGAATTTTCTCAATAATGACCACCTGCTCCATTCTTTCTCCATGGATCTTCATTTTGTTGACAATTGTGAGAGTCCTGGCAAAGTAATCATCTACTTTCTCTCCTTCCTTCATCTGCAAGACTTCGAATTCTTTCCTGAGGGCTTGAAGCTGTGCAAGCTTAACCCTAGTTGAGCCTTGATATTTCTGTTTCATGGAATCTCAGATATGCTTGGCTGTATCTTTATTGAGGATTGTTTCCATGATTGTGCGGTCGATGGCTTGGAAGAGATAGTTCTTCGCCTTGAGATCTTTCAGCTTTTGATCCTCAATAGATTTGCGTTGACCCTCTGTCAACTCAGCTCCTTCTACTGGTATCGTGACTCCATTCTCAATCAATCCCCAATACTCCTTGGAGCGTAAGAATTAAATTCTCCATCAACATGGCCCATTGATCATAATGGCCATCAAATTTTGGGATCGCTGGCTGTACAAAGCTGCCCTCAGTTGCCATCCTCACTCACTCTTTTCTTACTCTTCTTTCTCTTCTCTCTCACTCAGAAATCTAATCTTGGTCAGGCTCCGTGGTGGAGCTCTGATACCACTTGTTAGAAACTTGTAACCCTAGACTTTACTCAACACACTCTGGAGCTCAAAGCCTCTGAATCTTTATTGAATGAATAACAGTTGGCTTTATACTAGCCAGGCAATACAGGAATGATAACAAAATAACAACCACGTTTACAAACCCTAATATCATGGAGCATTAGTTGGGGAATAATTCAAACCTAATCTAAACCCTACTGACTAGGGCTTTATTAACAGAATAACAATGAACCCTATAATAAATGAGACTAAGTCATAGTGACTTAACTAACAAGAAACCCTAACAATGCCGACATGAAGAAGTTCAGGAAGAACCTCCGCTCTTGTGATTTTTCTGAAATCAAGTAGACATAACAATACCTTGAAAAATCATCTATGAAGGTTATGAAATAACAGTTTCCACATATTGTGTTAACTGGTATAAGGCCACAAATATCTGTATGAATTAATTCAAGCAAATGCTCACTTCTTTTAGAACTTGTTTTTCTAGCATTTGTCATTTTGCCTTTTATACAGTCAACACAAGTTTCAAAATCAGTGAAGTCCAAAGTAGGCAAAATGCCTTGTTTCACAAGTTCTTGCAATCTTGGTTTTGAAATGTGACCAAGTCTCTTATGCCACAGAAAAGATGGTGCATCACAAAATTTTCTTTTGGAACTCGATTTGCTTAAAAGAAAAATTTTCTTGCTGTCATCATTTTCAGCCAAAACATTCGCACAATTTGCACACCAGTAACCATTTATCAAAATAGCATCACCAAAATACTTTGAATTATAATAGAAATTCATAACTTTATTATTACTAGAGAAGCTAAAGCCGCCATTGTTTGCTACAAATTGAGATCCAGAAATCAAGTTCCTACGTAGCAACAACAAAGCAAAGCAAATTCAAAATCGCTGGGGTTGACGAAGGTGCTAGGCGAAAACAAAATTAAGATTCCAAAAGCCATGCCACAGGCTCTGCCTCTCTGTCAAACTTAAAGTGAAGCAAGTTCGGTGGGCGTCTCTTAAAATAAAAGACAAAGAAACAATAATATGAAGAGAAAAATGCACCAACAGTCCCTCAATTCTTGTGCACCGGCCAATTTGATACCCACACTCCCAGTGCTATCAATGTGATACCTGAACACTTATTTTGCTATCAACGACATGCATCCGTTAGATTTTTTTTACGGAGACGTTAGAACAATGATGTGGCAAGCACGTGGAGGCAAAAAAGTAAGTAAATGACCAATTTACCCTTTCCTTTTGCTAATTTATTTTTCTCTTTTTTTTCTTCTTCTTCTTTTTTAAATTACTAAATCAAGCCATATTAAGGCTACCAAATTTCTGGGTTTTCATCATCTTGGATGCTGTTGATGATGCTGTTAAGTCCGAGAATTTGAATGAATTGAGTTACAAGAGTACTAAAACGTTCAAGGATCGCGGAGGTTTAAGTAACTAATCAAATCCTAATTACTTAATTGTTTTTTTTTTCTTCTGGAAAAAGAAAAATTCTAGGTCAATTGTTTCATTGTTGTTCATCGATGGGATTCTCTTGCCTGGTTTGGTTCCAGAGAACATAGAAGAATGGCAGGTCTCTCCTTCTCTCTCTTTTAACTCTATCCATCCGAATCCAATAGAGCTTTAACCTTTTAAGGTTTTGACCCAACCACCACCAAAACCAAATCCAACCCAACACCACTCTCATTCTCCCCCGAGGAACCTTGAGTGTGAGAATGGATTCGGCAGTCTGTGAGACATCGAAAATTAGAAGCAAAATATTATTCATATTCAAATTAAACACAAATGATCATTAAAAGACCAAGCTCGGAACTCCCGAGGAGGTCGAGAAGGTTTGGATTTTTTTTTTATTTTTTTTTTCAGATCTGAGATGATCGGTTGCATTCTTGCTTTGTTTTGAGTTTTTTTTACTTCGACTTAAGTACGTTGCTTACTTCATTTAGGGATCTAGTAGCTTCTTGTTAACTCTGTATAGGAATATTCTAATATTGTAATTTGGAAGTGAGAATTGAAGTTGACCGGAACTCTGGTTTGACAATGGATTGCCTGATGATGTGAATTGTTTAGACTATAGTGTGAAAATTTCTGGAACTGGGTATTCATCAATGGCTTTGAAGGAGGGTTTTCGCAGCAGCCTTCGAGATGAATATGACAAAGCAGAGCAATGGCTAACTTGCCAATTGGCCATGGTGAATCTTGCAGCACTGCGATGGGTTTTGGATGAAGACGATGATCCCATGCTTCTTGATTATGTCTTCTTCTTCGAAAATTCCATCCAGGAAATTGGGTGTAATTGCAAGAATTGGTTTCGGGTTAGGGTTTTCTAGCAGGATTGGGGGTTTTGGATGTGATGGGTGGAATTGAGAAATTGTTGGGTTTGATGGGAAAGAAAGCGATCTAGATTTTCTGGGTTTGCTATGAGGACGGGAGAAGAAGAAAGTAAATGAGGAAGAAGAAGAAAGGAAAAAAGAATTAAAAAGAAAGATATATAAATTTAAAATTAGTTAGTAGAGAAAGACAATTTTGCCCTTAATAACAGAGAAAAATATGTGACACGTACTTGCCACGTCACTGTTCTAACGTCTCCGTCAAGAAAATCTAACGGATGGATGTCGTCGATAGCAAAATAAGTATTCAGGTATCACATTGATAACATTGGGAGTGTGGGAATTTGAGCACAAGAATTGAGAGACTGTTGGTACATTTTTCTCTAATATGAATGATATTGTTCGAAGTCGAAAAATTGGCGGTGGTCAACTTTTTTTGGTCAATTGGCGGTGGTCAAATTGGCGGTTGTCAACTTTGCACAAAGCAAAACAACCAAATTATTCTATATATTGAGGAGAATATCAAGCTGCTGGAGAAGTCGTTTTTGTCCTTGGTTTTCTCAGTTTTTGATAGGGATCGTTGTCGGGTTTGGCAGAAGAACAAGGACAGAAAACTATTACTGTTCATAAACACTGTACATATAACAGTTCACTCTCTGTTCATACGCACTGCCCATCCAACTATTTAATTTCTTGGGTTTTTTACTTCAACAGTGTCTGAACTCTTCGAGGACTTTTAAAATGATACCTGAACTTTCAAAGTGATCAAAATGATACCTGGACTCTAATTTTATTTTCAACGGAATACCTACGTCAGAATTCCGTTACGGGTCCGTTAATTTTATCACGTGAGGCGCACATGTGTCCGTAAAACAGAGCAAAATGGCTTATTTGCCCTCAATTTGTTTTGTTTGGTCTGACCAAGACTTTCTATGGACTATGGAGCATGCTTTGACATAGAAATCCACTACCCAGATCGTTGAACAACATCAGATTATACCCAGATCGAGTTGCCAAAATCCACTACCCAGATCGAAGTCTTGACTCTCGATCAATTTCATATTTTCAGATCACAAATCCTCTCTCTCTCTCTCTCTCAATCTTACAATTGATCTGTTTCCTCAATCCATTAACTCTCTCTGATTTCCATATCACCTCGATCTCTTCCTCCCGCTAATCTGAGAGAGAGGCAGAAACCCGACTAGACAGACCGCCTAGTGCCAAACCGCAGAACCGCTGATTCGCTTTTGTCGACCTTTTTGGTTTGGGAGCAATAGTTTGGGACTGATTTAGGTCTGAGATTTTCTCTCAGTGTGGTTAGTTTGGAAGGGGTGGATTCGGTACTAAACTGATCCATTTGATGATGGAATATGTTGTAATTAGAAGATCTGATGTTGATTTGATGAGGATTGGGGAGGAAAAAAAAAGAAAAAAAGATGAAGCAGAATTGCAGAACTGCATAATTAAGCGCAGCAGAAGAAGAAGAAAGGTCGAAGACCAGGAGAGAGATTCTGTTTTGTGTTTAATCTATCACCTAAGAACAGTATAAATATAAAGTTTGTAGAGGCTATAACACCGGCAGCTCGTGCTCCAGTGGTGGGGAGTAGGGCTGTTGTGAAAAAGGTTGGGTGTTTGAATCCCATGTGTTGGAAGGTTTTATATATTTTGTTTAATTATTCGATACTGCCTAAAAAGATTATAAATACAAAGTTTGGAGGTATTATATCGAGGTCAGTTCGTGCTCCAGTGGTGGGGAGTTAAGGAGTTGTTAGAGAGGTTGGGGGTTCGAATGATTCTTCCAAGGTTTATATATTTTGTATATTCGGTATCTCTTAAAAAGACTATAAATATAAATTTTGGAGGCATTATATCGGGGACAGTTCGTGCTCCAGTGGTGGGGAGTTGAGTTGTTGTGAGAGAGGTTGGGGGTTCGAATCTCATGCCCTCCAAACTTTGGAGGGAATTGAGTTTTTGATCGATTTTAGGGGAAATTGGGATAAAAAGTCTGTTTTGCCCTCACTTTTTTGATCACGTGCGCCTCACATACCTTCGGATAACGGACCCGTAACGGAATTCTGACGTAGGTATTCCGTTGACAAGAAAATTAGAGTCCAGGTATCATTTTGATCACTTTGAAAGTTCAGGTATCATTTTAAAAGTACTCGAAGAGTTCAGACACTGTTGAAATAAAAAACCCTAATTTCTTTAATCAAAAGTATCTAAGTGGGAACATAAAGCCGGACTTTTCGCAATAGACCATCCAACAATTTCATTTCAATCATTACCAAAAAAAAAAAAAAAACAATTTCATTTCAATAATCAAAACTCAAAAGTATCTAGGTGGGCAGATGAAAAATGCCAAATTGAAAGCAGTCACTCGGCAATAATCAAGAATATAACAGGAAGCCAAAAACTAGAAAGTGGGAACATCAAGCCGACTTTTTTTTTTTAATTCTGTAAATTCTCCAAAAAAAGAAAATCAAGATGCTTTTCCGGTTTTCCCGATTGCTCTTCTGGGATCTTCTGTATGTTTTGGTATAGAGAGAGAGAGAGAGAGACTGTGAAAAAAAAAAAAGGAGTGATCGATCTAGATATAAAAACTGTGAGGAGATCTGAAATTCAGGGTTTGTTTTGGGTTGCTCGGGTTTTGGTATGTAGAGAGAGAGAGAGAGAGACTGTGAAAGGAAAAAAAGAGTGATAGATCTAGATTTAGAAACTGTGAAAGGAGAGGAGAAGAGGGATTTGAGTGTAGGTTTGTTTTGGCTTGCTCGGGGAAATTTGAAGTTTAGGCCATCTCCAACCCAAAGGGCTAAAAATGGCCCTGGGGCTAAATTTTAGCCCTAAATTCTGTACTATTCATTGATCTGACATCAACCGTCTCCAACCCGTCAAGGCTAAATTATAGCCCTAAAATATATTTTAACATTTTGGATTGGTTATATATATATATATATGTGTGTGTGTGTGCTTATTTTTTAAAGTCAATTGACTTATAGTTATTGAAATAATTTATATGATAAAAAATATTTTTTTGGTTGTATTTTTTTTTTAAAGATAATTAAAAATATTTTTAGCTAATTTTGAAATGAAATAAAACTGGAATCATATTTTTAATATTTATTTTATTCATGACAAAGTAAGCAAAGATAAAAGTTACAAGCAAAATTTATTCATAATAAATAAAAGTTACAAGGAAATTTTAATAGATTATAACAATTTATTTGGGCAACATTAATTACTCATCCGAGTCATTGAATGGCATTTCCGGGCGGTACTCATTCGATGTCGAACCGGATGACGGAAACAACTCACGGCGCCGAATTTTCTCCATTATCTCCCTTTTCTTTCCGTCATAATACTCTTTACTCAAAGGAGTAAAATTGATGGTTTGCATTGCTAAAATAGCTTCTTCCCTATCACGTTCTCTTCTCTCTTCCTTGAGTTGATCTCTTCTTGCTCTTTCCTCCTTTGATTTCTGGAGATCTTCTCTTAGTTGATTTAGGTGTGCCACCATTTCTTCTCCAACGTTACTTTCGGCTTCTTTTCTCTTGGCAAGTCTTCTTCTTGCTGCATTTCGCCCAATTGGCCTAGGATTTTCAATTGGAGAAGTTGTTGGTGGAGAATGGGTGGAACTTGTGATGATAGGTTCAACATCATCATCTAATTCGAATGAAGAATTTTGTTGTGATGTTGGTGTGTTGTAAATAACTTGTGGTGTATCTTCAAAAGTCGCCCAATTACATTCTTTGGCCAATTTGTAACAATTGAGAAAATTAAAATTTTTTCCTCTATTGTCGTCCCGAAAATACTCTTCCGCTTGGCGTTTCTATAAAATGTATGTTGTAAATTATGAGCATAATTAAATATAATCTACAAAACAATATGATACAAAATTTAAAAAATCACATTGTATTTTAAAATAAATTTTTCTTTGAAAAAATACTCACTTGATCTTCAAGATTGCCTCCACTTTGGTTCGTCCTCTCGGCACGTTTGATGCAAGAGTGCCATTTGTTCATTTGAGGAAAAATGTGTTTTTGCCACCGAGATTTGCAACTCTCCCACGTCCTTTGTACCAAAATAGTATTTTGGATCTCCATGAATTTTTGTTGGACTTGGATCCAAAGACCATCTTCCGATTGACTTGTACCATTGACGGAATTTTGCGATACTTTCACGAAAGCAACGGTGAGTGCTTCATCTTCCAACGGTGACCAATTCACACTTCTTTTCGACGAACTAGCCATTTTCGATAAAAGTAAAATAAATGAGAGATTAAGAATAGGGAGAAAATAAAAGATTTAGAATAGAGAGATATATATGAGGAAGTAGAATGAAGATGTGAAAAAAAAATGTTGAAGTCATATGTATTTATAGTGTAAAAGTTTTTTTTAAAAAAAAAAAAAAAAAAAAAAAATTGTTTCCAACCAACGGCTACATAGCCAACGGTCAAAAAAAAAATATTATTTTTTTCAAACCAACGGCTATATAGCCAACGGTTAAAAAAAAAAAAAAAAAAAAAAAAATTAAAGCCAACGGCTACAAAAAAAAAAAAAAAAAAAAAGCAACAGCTAGCTGACGTCAGCAACTAGCCGTTGCTGACGTCATGCATATGTCACCCATGCCCTACACGGGTGGGCCTCCCATGTCTGATCCATTTAGCCCTAAGGGCTAAAGTGCTATCCTAAAGGCTATTTAGCCCTTGGGTTGGCCTTTTGGCCCTAAAAAATGGCCCTTTACCCCTTAGTCACTTGGGTTGGAGAACAAAAAGGCCATTTTTGGCCCTTTGGCACTTTAAACAAACCGGTTGGAGAAGGCCTTAGTGGTCCTGTTGGAGGGTGGTGTGGAACGAGAAGAGGTAATTGTTTATGACGATTGATTGTTATAAATGAAATTGTTCTTTTTTCTTATGTTGGCTTCGAATGGTTGATTGCTGATTGTCTATTTTTTTTGAATAATTGCTGCTCTTTGTTTTTTTAAATTGAAGTTGGATTGCTTCTGTTTTCTTTTATCTTGGTGAGTTGGAATGTGGTTAAAGTTATGAATTTGGTTTCAAAGAGATAAGAAGAACAGAATAGGACAAGGTGGATGAGATTATCATATATACCTGAGGCTTATTAGTTATTCACAAGAAGGTAGAAATGTTATGGAATCTGGATGCTAAGTCAAGGAATGATATTCTTTGTATGAAATATATCATCTTGGTTCGAGTTGTCATGTTCTTTTTCTTTTTCTCTTGGACCTCTGATCTTATAGTCTCTGTAATATTTAAAAGAGCTGATATTTCTACGAGTTTAGTATTTGTCCTATCAGTTTTCCTAGGAGTGGTAGAATTGAGATTATACAATAATTTGTTTGTTTCTCTCTTGATTCTGAAGAAGTTTTGTTTCTATATATCTGAACCATTTTGTTTACTGACAAATGTATAAGTGAAATTTAGGAAAGAGATGTTTTGGTATATTAGGAAGGATTTTCTGTAGTCATATCTTTCACTGTGTTTACTATTACGTTTGATTGTGCTGGTGGTAATTTACCACTGGAAAACATATTTGGCAATTTGCAAGGTTTACTTTCAGTATCACAACATATTCACTTTTGGTTTGCAAACAGTTATCTATATTGTAAGTTTGGGCTGATTATGTAGGTATGTTCAAGATTATTTGTTGAGTTCTTTTGTTTGTTTTTTTGGCTGATGGTAGATAGATCTATTCAGATAAATGGTTTGTTTCTCTTTGTTTTGCAGATATCAGGAACAGTGTGCGATCCAAAATTTGAAAGTGCTTTCAACTTGGGTATGAATGTTTTGCTAACGTTGTTGGTATCATTAACTGTGTAGATAATAGCGTGGAAATTAAAATGGAAAATGGTTATGTTGAGTTTGATTGCTCAGTGTTTAAGGTAGTGGTAATGTGGTTGCTGTGAAAAATTGATGATTCATGCTTATTGATAAATGTTAATTGAATCATGCAGAGATGGAAGATAAAAGAGGAATAGAGGAAAGGGGAAGATCTCGGCGATAATAGACCGGCTGGAAGTTATTTGTGAGAATTGGATTTGTGGTTTTGTTCTTGATTGTTTCGAATCGTTTTGTGTTTTTTTTTTTTTTTTGGGTTTTTTCTTCTCAAAATCGGTGATCAAAATCAACTGCAGTGAACAGTGGGTAAGAGTTTAGCTTTCTAGAATCAAGATCAACATCATACTTCTTCACTTTCTGTTCACATATCCAAAGTTATTGCGTTTGATTTTGACCATATGTTATCTTTCTGAAAATGATTGATCTGAAATTCGTTTTTTGTTGTTCGCAGTCTCTTTCAAAGTGCAAACACTGAGGTCAAAAGAGGGGACGACGAATCAATTGGATAATTCTGTCGGGTACCTTTTGGGTTGGGTTTTTGATTTGTGTGTTTGGTTTGTAGTTTTCATTGGGTTTTTTGCTGTGGTTGGTTTTCAATTAACCTGAGTTTAGATTTTGTAGGGGTATTGTTCGTGCTTCAGTTTGGGATTTGAGTGATTGAGTGGAGGAGGTTCAAGGTGAGTGTTTTTTTTTTGGGTTTTTGGGAACTTCAACGATTTCTGTTTTGCCTTATAATTTTCTGTTTTAACCCTTGAATTGGAACTCTACATGTTTTTATGTTTGAGCATTGGTGATTTCTTATTGAAATAGATACTGGATTTGAGGATTTGGTAGGGTAGGCGAGTGTGAGCACTGCAATAATGTATTTAATTACAGAATCCTGAGCTTTAGAGAGTCCATTTAGAATTGCCCATCCATAAATGATAGGGATGTAAGATAAAAGCATCATCTAGGATGATTTGAAATTTATGCATAAGTATTGACTGTATTGTGACTTCAGGTAGAGAATCTGAAGCTACCACCTATGCAATAATATGTAGAACTTGGTAAAATTAGTGAAAGGGTTTGGCATAAAAAAAGTGAGATAAAAGTAGGGGTTCATATATACTAGAAATTTAATACTTTAAGCTGTAAATGCGCAGGCTTTACTTAAAAAAATGGGGGTACCATTAAAAGTTGTTGATTGATTAGAGATTCCCTTTCAGAGACTTCTGTTCTTTGTGTCGGATTTTTGAATGGGAAAGTTGTTCTTATTGTTTAAGTAAAATAGAATTGAGAGAGAATTGTAGAGAGAGATGTGTATTATTATTGAGAATAGGAGCCCTATATATAGGGATTACAAAGTACTAGTTCTAATGTTACAAGGAATACCAATCCGTGTAGGATTGGGAAATCTAGAACCTTCTCTCCTATTGCTACTCCTAGTTTGATAAGGCACACTAAATCGATATTCCTTCAACACTCCCCCTTGTGCCGCTTCAAACTTGGTGGTGACGCTTCATCCGTTGCCTCGTTAAAAACCTTGCCAGGTAACAAAAACCCTGTGGGATAAAAATAACCCTGGTCGAAGGACAAAAAGAGCACAACACGTCCTTCACTCTTCGAGATCGAACATGTAGACATCATAACTCCCCCTGATGTCGATATCTCCCCCTGATTGCTACAATCGTGGGAGTTCGGATAACTTTCTCAATCTGATGCTCTTCACATGTTTCTCGAAGGTGGATTTAGGTAACGACTTAGTGAATAAGTCCGCTATATTATCCTCTGATCGGATTTGATTCACTTCAATCTTTAGAAGTGATTGTTGTTGCTGATTATAAAAGAACTTGGGCGATATATGCTTGGTGTTGTCGTCCTTGATGAAACCTAACTTCATTTGTTCAATACAAGCTGCATTATCCTCATAAATGCATGTAGGTTCATCTGTGGTAGACTTCAAACCACAACTTCCTTGAATATGTCGAATCACATACCTTAGCCATATACATTCACAAACGGCTTCATGTAGAGCAATAATCTCTGCATGATTCGAGGAAGTAGCAACAATGGTCTGTTTCGTAGACCTCCAAGATATCGCAGTGCTTCCCATGGTAAAGACATAACCAGTTTGGGAGCGACCTTTGTGAGGGTCAGAGAGGTACCCTGCATCAGCAAAACCCATCAAAACATCACTGTCGTTTTGATGGAGGGGAGTAGGGTGAGGCCGGCCACCCTTGGTGTTGGTGGCGGCGTCGGCGGCAATATGGCCGGCCACTTTGTCATGGTGGACGGTGGCTCCATGCCTAATGGGGTCCGATCCCATTCTATCGTCATTCCTCTTCTCTCTGTAGGGATAAAACAGGCCCATATCAATCGTACCTCTTAGGTATCGAAAGATTGTCTTCACACCAATCCAATGGCGGCGTGTTGGCGCAGAGCTATGTCGAGTTAACAAGTTCACTGCGAATGAGATATCTGGTCTTGTGCACTGAGCTAAGTACAATAATGCGCCTATTGCACTTAAATAGGGCACTTCGGCCTCTAATGGTTCTTCGTCCTCATCCTTTGGACGAATCGGATCTTTTCCGGGCTCAAAACTACGACCAATCATGGGAGTACTCACAGGCTTTGCTTTATCTTCATTAAAGCGCCTTAGGATTTTCTGAGTATATGCAGACTGATGGATCACAATCCCATCACTACGGTGCTCGAGTTCTAAACCGAGACAAAACCGTGTTTTCCCAAGATCTTTCATCTCAAATTCGGATTTCAAGTATTTAGCAGTTTCCTTCAACTCATCTAGAGTTCCAATTAGGTTCATGTCATCGACATAAACTGCTACGATTGCAAATCCGGAACTTGTTCTCTTAATAAACACGCATGGGCATATTTCATTGTTAATATATCCCTTCCCAATCAAGTAGTCACTTAGACGGTTATACCACATCCGTCCGGATTGTTTTAATCCATATAGTGAGCGTTTTAATCTTATTGAAAACGCGCTCCGTGGTTTAGAGCCACTTGATTTGGGTAATTGAAGTCCATCTGGAACCTTCATATATATCTCTGAATCTAGATCCCCATAGAGATATGTTGTAACCACATCCATAAGCTGCATGTCAAGTTTTTCGGAAACTACCAAACTGACAAGGTAGCGGAACGTTATAATGTCCATTACGGGAGAATATGTCTCCTCGTAGTCGATTCCAGGGCTTTGTGAGAAACCTTGCGCCACAAGGCAGGCTTTATATCTTACCACCTCATTTTTCTCATTACGCTTTCTAACAAATACCCATTTATGGCCAACAGGCTTTACACTTGGGGGTGTCTGCGTTACAGGCCCAAATACCTGTCTCTTTGTTAGTGAATCCAATTCAACCTGGATCGCATCTTTCCATTTAGGCCAATTTGCTCTTCGTTGACATTCTTCAACAGAGCGAGGTTCGATATCATCATATTCTATGATTCCTTTTGCAACATGATATGCAAACGCATCATCAATTGCCATAGAATTTCTATCCATCATCTCATGTACACTAGTGTAATTTATGGAGATCTCTCTATTCTCTGGAGTTGGTTCTGACATTGGAGCGTCCCCCAATGATGTCTCTCGGACATAACCATAATCCGGAATATTCTCATGAGATGGATTATTCACATCGATGATTAGTGGATTATTTTGTGCCAAACTCGCTTTCTTTCTTGGGCGAGAATCCATCGAACCTATAGGCCTCCCGCGCTTCCTGGCAGGAGCCATGGGCCTAGCCACAACGTCACCATCACAGTGAGAGGGGACGTTGGCGCCATGCTCAAATCCTCTTGAGTTGGCGTCATGTCCTCTAGTTTTAGGGACATCAATCCTTGCAGGCACGTTTGCAGCAGGTATGTGTGATCTCGTCACTTTAGCGATATCAGAAAACGTATCAGGCATCGATTCTGCTACGTTCTGAAGATCGAAAATTCTCCGCACTTCAGTTTCGGACTGTGCGGTTCGGGGATCAAGATGAGACAGAGTGGGGACAGACCACGACAATTCATGTCGTTCCTGTTGAACATTATGTTCTTATCTCCCCCTAACGACGGGAAGACTGTCTCATCGAAGTGACAATCCGCAAATCTAGCGGTAAAGAGATCGCCTGTCAAGGGTTCTATGTAGCGGATAATCGTTGGAGAATCATATCCAACATAAATGCCTAATCGTCGTTGAGGACCCATTTTGGTGCGCTGTGGCGGCGCAATAGGCACATATACTGCGCACCCAAATATGCGTAAGTGTGAGACATTAGGCTCATACCCAGTTACCATCTGGGACGCAGAAAATGGTGGAGTGGCAGTGGGCCTCAGACGAATAAGCACAGCTGCATGCAATATTGCATAGCCCCAAGCAGAAATAGGGAGATTGGTGCGCATTACCAATGCCCTAGCGACCATTTGTAGTCGTTTAATGGCGGCTTCTGCGAGACCATTTTGGGTGTGAACATGAGGAACAGGATGTTCAACATCAATCCCAATGGACATGCAATAATCATCAAAAGTCTTTGATGTAAACTCCCCAGCATTGTCTAACCTTATAGACTTAATAGGATGATCAGGGTGGTGAGCCCTTAACTTAATGATTTGTGCTAGGAGTTTAGCGAATGCAGCGTTCCTTGTGGACAATAGCATGACATGTGACCAGCGTGTCGATGCATCAACCAACACCATAAAATATCTAAATGGTCCGCATGGTGGTTGAATAGGTCCACAAATATCACCTTGGATTCTTTGCAAGAATGGTATATTTTCTTTGGTGTCATTTGCATAGGATGGTCTCGATCCTAACTTTGCTAAAGAGCAGGCTTTGCAGAACGAATGATGGGCTTTAGAAACAACCAATGAGGATTTCGGTTGAGCCACAAAGTCACAAGTGACGTTAGAAGTAAAAATTGGAGTCAGGGGAGCAGAGGTGGCGTCAAAGCCACCCTTGAGCCGCAGGGGGATGGCGGCGCCGGCTAGTGGTGGCCGGACTTGAAGGGGGAAGGCGCCGTGAGGCGCAGGTGCTCCTCCTTGATCCAAATTTTGAGTTTTACTTCCTTTTGTTCTGAAAAAGGGGATGTCCGTGTGAAGTCTTTAATATACGGATCATCATGTCACGACCTAGGTGTCCCAAACGGTCGTGCCAAAGCCTATATGTGTCGGAATCCCATAAATCATCTCTCATGACATGGTTGGAGTCAATGACTCGAATAGTGGTTGCATACAACCCACTAGAGCGACACATAAGTTTCTCTAAGACTCGTTTATGTCCGTAGTCATTAGAGGTGATGCAAAGGAACTCTTGTCCATTCTCACAATGTGTTTCCACATGAAAACCATTGGCTCTTACATCTTTGAAGTTAATAAAGTCGAAAAAGATATCCAAGACATGAGATAAAAGAAATCAACACTTTATTAATAATAGCCAATGATTACATCAAAGTTTCTTGACCAAAATCTAATCCAATATAAAAATCAAACCGTAGACAAATCGTAGTCACTCAATCCGTTCGGTAATTTCAATTTAGTTGTGACCAGGTAAGGTAAGGCGAGATTTTGGTGGAGCGTTGCTCACTTTTAAAACCGTTCTCTCAGATCAAACCTTGCCTAGACATCACAAGTACTCTTGAGTACGCCTAGAGGGAAAAAGAGAATGCAATAAGTCATTTTATTGATTTAAGGCATAATTGCCATTTACATAATTCTTGGAAAAATAAAAGACTATAAATAAAAATCTGCGGCATTTTATCTTCATCGCCAGATTTAAAGTCTTTGTGAACTCGATGTCTTGATCACCATGATGCGACTACCTTCGTAGGTACATTGCAAATTCAGGTCCATTGATCAGACGTTCCATATCAGAAATAGACACCATAAAGAGGATTCTCCCTTGATTGAGGCGCATTGGCGCAATATGCATAGTCCCTAGGACTAGTAGCGTTGGAAAGTGGTGCCCATGGCCAACGTTGGCTCCATGGTGTCCAACCCTATGTCCCTCAAAATCACGCCTCCTACGGTCGTGTGATTGTCGCCTTGAGCGATTACCTTCTTGAGCATTCCGATCGTATGGATCATGACGTCGATGGCGACTTTCTCTAGCCATAGGACGATGCTCTTGATAGCTATCTTGAAGCCTATCAAATTTTCTTTGCACAAGTTCATTGCCATGTCTTTCAGTAGTGGCCATAGCTTCAATAAGCTGTTGAAAACTTGTGATCCGTCTTGCATATACATGAGTCCGGAGTAAGTCAGAGGACCTCATAGCATAGACGGGGAAGGTATTGAGGGTTTTCTCAATCAATTGGTCTTCTGTGATTGTTTTTCCACAGAGACGCATCATTGCTCTGATGCTGAGAGCTTCCGAATAAAATTGCATGACAGTGTCAAATTCAGAGAAGCGAAGATCTTTCCATTCTGCTTCTGTATTCGGAAGTATGGAGTCACGAACATTGCCATATCGTTCGCGAAGCGCATGCCAAAGCTTTATGGCGCTATCCTCATTTATGAACTCAAACTGTAGGTCACTATCCATGTGACGTTTCATGAAGGCAAGTGCCTTGGAATTATCTTTCTCAGATTGAGGGTCTGGAGCTGTTTCTATAGGACAAAGCTCTTGGATTGTATGCAATAAATCACGGGCAATAAGGTGGATCTCGACATCAGTGACCCAAATTAAGTACCTTTTGCCTGCATAATCCAATGGAACAAAATCGAGTTTGTTCATGTTTGACATCCTGAAAGATGAAACAAGAACAAGTTAGTTTCGGAGTCAATGCTTCCACGAAAACTAATATGAATAAGATTTCTGAGCTATGCTACCAAGAAATCGATTTCCAAGAATAATTGGATTAGACCGAAACAATGATGTTTGAATGGTCAAAATAGATGCTCACGAACGCTCTTAGTCCGTAGCATACGAACGCTCTTAGTTCGTTAAATCGATGCTTACGGACGCTCTTAGTCCGAAGTCTTACGAACGCTCTTAGTTCGTTAATTGCGTGAATCCCTACGATTCCGCTTTTCAATGATCGAACCCACGTTATAAGAAAGGTGGGATGAAGAAGAAGGGAGGTTTTTAAGTCCCCGAGAAAAAGAAGAAATATTTAAATTTCAAATTTTAGGAACTTCAAAACTTACTCTTTGAATACTTACTTGTATTTGGATCACGCGCGTGTCGATGCAGGCGTGATGGGGCGAAGCAATCTGAGTAGCAGCGTGCAGCAGCAAGTTATATGTGCAGCAGGGGCTGCAGGAGGATGCTGGGCCGAGAGGTGCAGTAAGGCTGCAGGGGTGGCAGCTGCTAGACGCAAAGCTGCAGGCGCATGGGCGCGCAGGAGGTAGCAGCGGGCGCAACAGGTGCTGCAGGGAGCAGCAGACGTGCGGCAGAGCTGTAGGGGGCAGCAGGCAGCGACGCAGGGGCGTGTGGCTGCAGGAGCAGCTCGCAGGACAACGGGGGCTGCTGTGCAAGGTTGCAGGCGCACGGGCGCTCGGAGCAGCAGTGTGCGCAGGGGCGCACGCGGGGCAGCAGTAGGCGCAGGGGCGCACGCGGGGCAGGCTACAGCGATGCTAGCACGGGCTAGGGGCTGCGGCAGTTTTGGCGATATGAAATTCTTTTCGGGTTTTGGCTTTTTGGCTTTTGTGGTTTAGGGCTCGTGCTGATAACGTGTTTAAGTAAAATAGAATTGAGAGAGAATTGTAGAGAGAGATGTGTATTATTATTGAGTATAGGAGCCCTATATATAGGGATTACAAAGTACTAGTTCTAATGTTACAAGGAATACCAATCCGTGTAGGATTGGGAAATCTAGAACCTTCTCTCCTATTGCTACTCCTAGTTTGATAAGGCACACTAAATCGATATTCCTTCAACACTTATTTTATTAATTTTACTCTTTTCAGGTTGGTTTGATGGGCGAGGCACGGTCACTCCAAAGGGATCTTAATTGAATTACTGACACTGCAAATACTTACTCCAAAGGGTTTGAGCTATATTTTGACAGGTGAACTATCAGTTATCCTCTTCCCATTTGATTTTGATTTGTTTTCTTTTATATGCAGTATACCTTTTTCTTTTTTTTGTCTGGATTTGTTTGAGAAAAGGCACACAGATAGAGAGAGACTGTGAAAGGAGAGGTATTGTTGGAGTTTGGGTAGATTAGAGAGAAGAAGAGGGATCTGAGTTTGGGTTGCTCGGTGGAATTTGAAGTTTAGTGATCCTGTTGAAAGGGGGTGTGCAAGGAGAAGAGGTAATTGTTTATAGTGATTGATTGCTATGCGTAAAATTCTTCTTCTTTCTTAATCTGCTGTTTGAGTCTGTCTTAAAGTGATTAAATTTATCTTTGTGAGTTGGAATGAATTTGTTTTGTAGTATTTAATCATTTTGAAGAACAAGTTTTTCTTTTGTTTGCTTCTGGTATGTTTGAATGAATATTTTAAGTTCCATCTCTGATAATTTGAAAAAGGTAAGAGGAAAAGAATAGAACAAGGTCGGAATGTTGTGGACTACAGTTTAAATTTTTTTTTTTCCTATTATTTTTATATGCTCTTCTTAGATTTGGACTCTACTTCCAAATAGAGGTGAGCATATAGACTCTTGGTTAATCTTGAAGATGACAGCTAAATGAAATAATTTGAATGAGTGGTTGTTGAAAATATGAATGCAATCATTAAACTAATCAAAAACTAATGTTCATACTGACAAGGCGTATCGGACATGCATATCATGAGGTTGATTGTAATATTTTAGTGGTAGGATTTAAGTGTGCCACTGATATTAGAAACATGAAATGATGTTAGAGATCCTACAAACTAGAGCCATGCCACTGATATTAGAATTTCCAAGCCAGGTTTTGTTACTCATTTTTCATTTGTGGTATTCTTTTTCTTGGTTTGTAGTAAAGTTCCTCTGTTCTTAAAAACCAAAGAAAATAGTAGCAGAAGCTGTGGATAGCATTTGAACTTTAGTTATGGTAACTTAAAAACTTTTATTAATTTTTGTTTTGTTATATCCTGTTTGTTCTTCTATGGGAACTGGACTGTATATTGAATCCAAGTACTTCCTTTGTTTGCCTCTTAGAATATCAAACGAATATGATAAATGTTTGGCTGTAATTTTTATTTGGAGGATAACCCTTGGATTGGTAGTGCACTGATCATATTAAAAGCCAAGTACTGCCAAGACTAACAGAGCAGCTATACCTCTTACGTGAAAATCACTAAGAAACAAATTCTCAGACAAATTCAACATGCTTTGGTCATTCATTTTTGTTTCCTATACAAGAATGATCTTTTGTTCTGTATAAGTTCAATGCTCTTTCTCCACTGCAGATTGCTCAGAAGTCATTGGTAGAAGACTCATCGAAGCGGCCAAAATAAGAGCTGAATGTTACACTGGAGGAGTAAACCATGACTTAAGTGTGGCAATAGCCCTTATCCGATGACAAATTTTGCATCACCTGAAGCTTTAAAACAACGGATTATTATCTCAACCGAGCCACCAAAAGTTGGTGAAGGTAATGACAAGGATTCATCTGAAAAACTGGAATAGGGTGAGCTGAGCAATACAGTTTATGTTCTCCCCAATTTTGTTTATCAGGGTGTCCTTCCTTTACATTACTTCTTTTAATCGGTACAGAGTGATAGTGGTAGATAAACTGAGAACAAAACTGCAGCTGACATCAAACCTGTCCAGTACGAACTCTGAAGCACCCAAGTATGTGGAACATAAAAAAATTTATGCTGGAAAAACGTAGGATGGTTTGGAAGAGGCTCTAGAGGTTGGTGAAAAAGTAAGACTGTCTTATTTTGAGTAAGCCTTTTGTTATATATGTTCTCTAGCAGTTGTCATGATGTAATGATCCTGATACATGGTGTTGTGTTATAACCTCTAGGTTCACACAGAGGAACATTCTAAGGATTTACCAAAGAAACATGTTGGATGGATGCATGGAGCTCAAATGGTTGTGTCTAATATGCAGGTTAGTTTGCAGTTTCATGAAAACTTATTGGAACCTAATAATATGTCAATGACCTTGATCGATAAGAAATATAACCCGATCCCTGCATATAAAATTTTATGACAGGGATGTGACAAATAACGATGGTTGATGCATGGGATGTTTACAGCCAATGAGAATGCGGTTACTTGAAAAAGCCTGCCTTTTTTATGCACAAGGGCTCAAATGAGGTAGCCAATTTTAAATTTTTAGAGGAAGAAAGGTGGTTCTATCCAGCATGTCCCACCTGCTCCAAACAAATGAGAAAGTAACCACAAAGCCAACCTCTTAACATGCAGCAGGCTGTTTATAGGTAACAATCCATTGCCACATCATTGACATTTATGCTTACTCCTTACAAAACCGTTTGAATTATTTCAATTTATAGAACCAAATAATCACTCTTTCTTATTGCAGTAATATATAAGAGAGATGGGAGTAGAGTAAGTTCCGAAAAGGTAGCTTCTTCCTTTTTCTTCTCCTTTCCCTTTTTCAATCAATTAAATAACTTTGGTCATTTACTTCTGCTCTACTATGTTATATTGCATTACACTTCCGTATTGACATTATTACTTATGTTTTCCAATTACAGCAGCTCAACTGAAATTTCAGAGGAGCTATCATCTATTGCAAATACGGATCTGACTTTCGTCACTACAAGCCTAAACCATTTGTTGTCAAGCCTGACCATGTTTGTTATATGTACATAAACACCTACTATCGGTAGCATATCTAACTTTGAAATCTAGCCAACTTACCAGATTTTTGAACATGTAAAACAATATATAATATATAATGTAGCAATCTTATATAGACAATGTTTCTAAATTCAGTAGCATTGAATCAAATGATATCGCACATAGTCCCGCAGCATCGCGCGGGCACACTTTCTAGTATATATATAAAGAAGCCATGGAATACACGAGATCAGTATGGTGTTGATGTAGCCAAAATTCTTCAAATGATGGTATCTGCACGAAGCCTTTGTTAATAAAATGCTAGCAAAGCAATTGAATGGCTCAGAAGCAATAACTACACAAAAAAGAATGAAGAAGCGTTGACAACGTGATAAACAAATAGCCATGATCATAAGCACCCCTGAGAATCAATCCATGGTTTATTTGACACACCTCACACAAAAAACAAAAGCTGTGATTAAACAATGGAGGTTTAATTAAATATATGAACATGACAAAAAGATGATAAGGCTTGAATTTGGAAGAGGTGCCGCCATCGAAAAGCTAAAGAAGAAAAGCTGGAGCATGCTTTTGAATTCCAATCAATTATGAAAGTTCAATCAAGTTTAATCAAGGTGAATGAGACAAAAAAAAGCTGGAGCATGCTTTTGGAGCGCAGCAATTCAAAATGTATGTTAAAGCAAAATTGTAATGGCACAAGGAAGACATATAACTCTATAAATCTTAACTAAATATACATTTTTTAATCAAACTTAAGTTTTAAAAATTAATGTCTAATCAATAAGAAAATGCCATGAACTATTTTTTTTTTTTTGGCAAATGATAAAAGAGGTCATTATGAAGTGTTTTATGATAATTCAGATAACACAAATGTCTCCATGATAATTAAGGTCACCAGTTACCAATCTAACACTAAAAATAACAATAATTACAAAAACTGCCATTGGCATTTCTTTCTCTCTCTCTCTCCCCACCTCCCGTTACCCAAGCTCGTCTAACCCTATTCGAATCTCTCGACCCTTGCCAAAATCTCTCTCTCTCTCTCTCTCTCAAATTCTCTGCATCTGGATTATCTATTCGTTCGCGAAGCTCAAAAATCGATGACTTCTTCGTCCTTGAGACCTTCGTCAACGACAACGGCAGCGGCGACGGCGAACAATGGCGAAGCTGGAAGTTCCGAGAGGCAACAACTCCATCCCGCTCGGTAAACGACGTCGTCAGTTCGATCCAAGCCGGCGTCTTCCTCGACTTCATGACTGAAAGAGGAGGAGGCGTTATTGTTTAGCATGGAGGCTTCTACCGCGGATTCTGAGGCCGTTGACGTGGAGGGGACCATGGTCACGGCGGTAGGCGTCGCTGCTGGGCCTGAGAGAATCATGAAGATCATGCCGGTTAGAGGACTCACTTCTTCCTGTAAGTAACGATCTCTCGCTCATATCGTGGTCATAGAAATCTTAGTTGTTGTTCGTAGTTGAACGATTGCCAATTCAATTGAATTTTGGTTGAAGAAACCCTAGATTATCATGATTGATTGCTGGACGTTTAGTTTTGTATGGCTGAGATGAAGCAATTGGCAATAGTTTTGTGAATTTGAAGTCTGAATACTATAGTGTTTGATGTGAATGTTAGACGTGGAACCTGCTTCGCATTGCTATATTCAATATCACTGGGTATGATTAGAATTTGCTATCTTGTTGACTTTTGCATTGTACATAGGTTTTACTGTTAGTGAGTAATATGTATAATGATGAAGCTTTAGATTGTATTTTAGTGTAGAGAATCCTTAGATGCTATTGATTTGTTAAAATTGATTTTGAGGCCAATGATAATGATGCAAAACTTCAACAAAAAAGAACAGAGGGGGGCGTAATCCAATGAGCTAAGTTGGCGTAGAATAGATTATATACCAGGAAGACTTGTGATGGATATATTAGATTAGCTGGAGCTGGAGCTGGAGCTGGATTTGTGATTGTGGATTGGAAAGGGAAAGGGAAAGGGAAAGAAAGAGAAGCGATCGTGGTGAATGGGAAATGCTAACGGCAGAGAAGAGGAGGAGGAGGAGATCCAAGATGAGGTCGTCGTCAATGGCCAACTAGATATTGGGATGGAATCCATGGAACCCTTGTTCTCTCCCCAGGTTCAATCTTGCTGCTTCTTCTTTTTGTCTTTTGCATCATTCATGGCCACTAAATTATAACTGTATCTGGGAATATGCCGTCACCCGACCTTGAGATTAATTTTGTAAGTTTTCAATTCTTGGTTTGCAGCAATCCTTCAAAGTTAGCACTCTACTTGTTATTTAAAATTGTAGGAAATGTGATTGTTGATATTTGGTATAATAATCTCACTTAGTAAGAATTATGGTCTTAGTTTTAAAGTTCATGAATAATTGCAACAATCTAGTGCTGCTTGTTCGTGGGTTTTTGTTGTACTTGTTATAGCTATGCAGTTTCTTTTGTTAAGTTTATGTAGAATGTAGCAGAAAAATTTAGGAGTTGTGGGTTTTGTAGTTGATGAGTGCTAGTGATGACCATACTATTCGTATATGGAATGCTAGCAGTCGCTCACTTTTATAAACCAGAACTCATGAGACAACATGAAAATCTGCATCGTCTTTAAGAGAGGTTGACCCATTTACTGACCTGTTTTGTTTTAATAAAAAATATCACTGTCATTTGCATAGTGGTCACTCCCAATTCTGGGTTTTCGTGCCAAGATTGATAAATATGATATTTTATTTTCCGCATATATTTTCATTTCAGTCATGATCAACATGTGCATCTCTACATGGTTCTTGTTTTTGTTTTGGGCTTTTATGGTATTTGATGTTTATAGTAGCTCAAGTGGAGCCAGCTAGTACAGTTGATAATCAGCCAGTGGAGGAGCCTCTAACCGTGAAATTGACTTGGACAATTGAGAGCTTGTCTGGGTTGAACACCAAAAAGCACTACTCTGACATGTTCATGGTTGGTGGTTATAAATTGTATTCTTCCCTTGACAATCATCGTATGGTCTAATTTAGCTCTTGAGCTACAGATGAGTTTTTACTAGCATAGCATAGGGGTGTGTTATTTGTATAAATTTGTATTCTTACGCTTCTTTGGGATGTAGGTAGTGTTTTATATCCTGGAAAATGTATTCAATCAAAGATGCCGGTTGCCATGATTATTTTGTGTTGATGGTGCCAAGTCACTGTTAATCACATGTCACTAACTAAGTAACTGACCATGTCACTAACCAAGTAAGTAACTGACAATGTCACTAACCAAGTAACTGTCAGAAGCCAAGTCACATGTTAATAGCCAAGTCACTGTTAATCACATGTCACTAATTAAGTAACTGACCATGTCACTAACCAAGTAAATGTCAGTAGCCAAGTCACAAGTTGATAGCCAAGTCACTGTTAATCACATGTCACTAACTAAGTAACTGACCATGTCACTAACTAAGTAACTGACCATGTCACTAACCAAGTAACTGACCATGTCCCTAGTTAGTTAAGTCACTGTTAACCTCAAGTCACTGGCTATATCACTGACCATGTCACAGTCGTGAACATGTCACTGATCATGTAATTGTCAAAGTCACTGATGATCTTCTAAGAACCTTGTTGTATTGTCTAACCATCAGACTATGAACCTCTCCTAAGATATTCTCACCTAAAGTTGGACAAATACTGCAAGGCATATGTTCTAACAGCTGCATTACATTCATTATACGTCAAACAAAAAAAGTATATAACCACCAACAAAATTATGGTGTTTTCTCTCTTTATTCCATTTATAAAAATGCACTTGAGATACAAAAGTATTAGTAATACAGCATCACTTTATTCCACCTCAGATACTTCCACTGTAGACTTATGAGCTTTTGCCTTCTCAAAGTTAGTGGTTGCATCTTGCCTGCTTTTCACATCAACAGACTCTTTAGCTGAAGCATCTCCTTCCAGAGACTAAGTGTTTTTATTCTATCTGATTCTCCACATGACTTTTCCCAATCTACGAGTGATTTAAGCACATTCACAAGACACTGGCAGGGTCAAGGAAAAAGAGGTCATCCAGCAACTTGTGCTACCATCAATGAATATATAGCAGCAAGAAAGCATATGATGAACTAGCCAAAACTGAGAAAGGAGTAAATCGTTAAACTTACCAGAAGAGATGAACCCTTTATTGAAGTAGTCTGGGACGCAACAACCATATTGGATCTGCATTTTGCATCCCTTGAGATATTCTGGATAGAGTTGTAACCAAATGAAGAGTCAGAATACCTTGCAGTATTAGATGTACAAGAATACCATATTTGGAAAGTATGAAGAACATCATTGGGAAACAGTAGGTAAATTATACCATCCGCTCAAACAAGTTCGGTGCCTCAAGATCACAGTCATAGTTCACAAATATGTCAACAAGCATCTGAAGATCCTTGCAAACCTTTTCAACCATCCTGCAAGCCCGCACCTCATTAGACGACCAGAAAAAGAAATTCAAAATCATAGTGATCACATTAGCCATGTGAAAACTGAGAGTAACATGTTCAAGATACTAGCAATGTGATAACCAGGAAAGACAATACCTAAGGACACTCATTTTTTGGTTCATGGGTAAATCCAAGCCATCCAGGGACCGGAGAACTATCAAAGGAAAGAAGATGCATATTTCACCCTGAATAAAAATTGTTGGCGTAAAGAACATAATATGTCAAGGTAATTTCTGTAACTATTTGTGTAGATCATAGACGCACCTTGAGACTTTCTCTAAACCGCAACAAAAGCACTAAAAAAAAATTCCAGTTGCATATTGCAGGAAGGAAACTAATGATCAAAAGCAAAAATCTCATAGAATATTCTACCTAAATCCGATGAAGAATATATGTAAACCTGTAATATGATAGGGGACGGCGAAACTGAAGCTAGCAACAAAGCATATGATAGATTGATAGGTATGCTTTCAGTGAATCAATAAAATGGAAGTTCCTAGTAAATGGATGACCAACTCCTTCCAACAAACCCTAAAAGACCAAGTAATAAATCATATTATTCAAAAAACACTGAAAATAAGTAAAAGGAAAGCTCCTTATATAAGTCAATGAATAGGAAGTCATCTTCATGGATTATACATATCTTCCTTTCTCCATCCATAGTCTTAGAAAGAGGAAGCTCATACTTGATAAGTTCAAGAAATTACTTTTAAATAAAACTTTCAAGTTATTTAACAGTATTAGCTGCTTTGTATGTAAGCATCTATCCATAAAAGCATGCACTTAAAATCACAAATAATCTTTAATATAACCTGCAGAAGCTCAAGAGATAAAATCCTCGTCTTCAAAGTGACTTCATTGTTATCTTCCTTCATGCCCATCTGCAGACCAAGTTTCGAAATTCATATAGGAGGCTTCAAGTTGCTTAAATAACTTGTTGAGAATATATGCATCCCACATGGGAAAAATGGGACCTTGCCTATGAGTTTATAAGGGTTTGGGCCACTCCATCCATTGCCAATTGGTTTTGGATGTGAACCTCAGATTACTTTATCATGGTATCAGAGCGGGTTACCCACGTGTGTATGCCTAACGGCCACACGGGCTCCACGTCACCCAAGTTGTCCACGTGTATGGCTTGAAAATTCGCCACACGTGCGGGGGCGTGTTGAGAATATATGCATCCCACATGGGAAAAATGGGATCTTGCCTATGGGTTTATAAGGGTTTGGGCCACTCCATCCATTACCAATTGGTTTTGGATGTGAACCCCAGATTACTTTATCATAACTCAACAATTAGAAGACAGTGTACAAAAACACAAACCACAGGGTTCAGAAAACCAGTAAAGCATCACGTTGAACTATGGTCATACTCTCCAGGTCAGTCCCTCCTTTAAAATAGTGCATCAGTTAGAAGCATTACAAATAAATGTGAAAGACTGGGTTTGTTAGGAATGCAAAAGAGAGATCTCAACGTATAATATCATATCCAAACCAGGTTATCTTTTTGCCATCTTCATGATGCACAGCTTTGTGATTGGCTCCCACATTCATGGCCATTGAGCATTTGTTTGAACTTTCTTCCTTCCAAAAATATATGGCTCCTACATTATGTCTACAATAGCCTAGGGTTTACAAACACTTCACATTAAGTTCCTGAACTACATACATAAACTGACAGGCATTAATAATCGGCACGCAAACACAAACACAAACCTCATAAGCATTCACGAAAGTTTCCATAGACTGAAGTAAGCTATGTATCCCTTCAGCTCTTTTTGCTTGTTCTCCAGCATAGTATTATCATTCTGCCAAACCAAAACAAACCCAATCAGAAACTGAAAAACAGAGTCAATCTACAATCGCGGTCACTACTATTTCTCACAAGCATCTCATCAAACACCTTATATGCACAAAAATCTATGCCTAATTAATTCGGCCTGAAATTCCTGCAACCTCCGGCCATATTCTTCATCGGATTGCTTCATCGAAGTGTTCATGATTCAAAACTACTCAAACCAAAGAAAATCGCATGACGCTAAATCATCTAGACAATTTCTTCCAGATCAAATGTCACGCCCCTGATTTTTAACACAATTAAAAATCGATATATAACCCCATAATTATACATGCGTGAACGTTCAGCCATCAATACCAAATACCTGGAAAACTTTTTCTCCTTATACAATATACATATTGATGCCCTGAACCCACTATGTCAATATTGACCCGCCCACAGAGTCATATATTACATAAGCTTACGAATTAAATTGTCAACAACAAGATAAAACGTAAAAGCTCCTCAGAGTTTACTACAAAGCGGAAGTCATAACAATGGCAAAACCAATCAAATTTGCTTCCTACCAGTTCTGCTGCCAACAAGATACCTCAGCTTCAGTCACGATTTCCCTGACCTGCAAGATTAACCCCTACACCGTTTGAATAGTGCACCGGGTTGTCACACAACAAACCCGGTAAGCTTTTGCAAGCCCGTATGAGTAACTCAAAACAACTCACACCAAATCACGGGATAAAAGCCCGCACAACTCACGCCAAACACGAGGAAAACCTTTCAACTCGAGAATAAGGAAAACATACCATGCTTCCCAAAACAATACTCTTTTTCAAAAAAGGAAATCACAAAAGTCACACCGTGACAAAATCATATAAATCATTAACTTAACAATTCAAATATGATTAATCGATCCAACCTGGATAAAACACATAAGCACATCAATCAGTCCAACCTGGACGAAACACATCAAATCAGTCCAACCTGAACAAAACACATACGCGCATCAATCATACCTATCGTTAACCTAACAAATAGCATATGATTCACAAGTCCTCCCAGGACATTTAAAAGAAAGAATCCCCGAAACCCTCTTTTAAAAACACGTACTCATGAGCATCAGATAGCTCCCCGCTACCCCCCATGATGTACCAACAACAAATCAGTCCAACCTAGACACACAACACATCAACACAGATTTACCACGAAGCCACTAATACATGAATACATATGTATATATATATATATCCCATAATATATATATGTACACACATAGTCATTCACTCAGAAATGCCACTAATACATGAATACATATGTATATATATATATATCCCATAATATATATATGTACACACAGTCATTCACTCAGAAATGCCACTAATACATGAATACATATGTATATATATATATATATCCCATAATATATATATGTACACACATAGTCATCCACTCAGAAATGCCACTAATACCATCTATAGTCACAGTTAATCCCATAACTCCAAGACAATATGGTAACTAGGCTCATAACACATAAATCATTGGTCACCATCTGCAACCTATCACCGTCTGTGACTCTTGGTTTTCATACCCCGTCTGGTCTTAGAACCAACCGCTGGTCACCATCTGCGACCCATGCTTTTCAGACCCCATCTGGTCTCAAGTCAACGTGTAAGTCACACCTGACCTAAAAACGTTACGACCATCTAGTTCCGGCTTTCCCCATTCCTGCTCACCATCAGTGACCCTTGGTACAAGGACCAATACATTTAAAATGAGTCACGCTTGACTCCAAAATGTAACATCAAACTCAATACTTTTCAAACAATAGAAAACATCTTTTTCCACAATATTGTTTCTATGAAAAGTCTCATTCAACAATAATATGAATCCATCATGCATATTATTCATCACACATCATCCACAAGAATATATATATTTCACGTAAATATATATATACGTAGTCATTCGCTCAGGAATGCCTACTAATACCAACTATAGTTTGCAGTTAAATAATTAACGCCAAAACGATAATGGTAATTCCGTTCATAATGAACCTTGTGAGATTACTCACCTCGAAACTCCCGCTGCGTCTTTGACTTGATACACAATTACGCAAGCGTACGTATCGTTGTCAAGATAGGGAAGTATAATGCCCAAAGTTATCGTACCACGGGGATTAGTGGCTAACCCACAATCCTTGGGTGGTCGGAACTAAAGTCACTAAGCAAACAAAAGAAAAAGAAAAAGAAAACAAATAAAAATGCAATTCTAAGGCACCAAGCCTTAGCAATGCTCGGCTTTGGTTTGCACCGAAGCCTAATCAAAACTAAGACTTAGTGATGACTATTTACAATGAGTCGAAATTGTCATTCGAAATTGTGATTGTAATTTTCTAAAAAGACTAAGTCAAAAACTAAAATTAACAACAACAATTAAAAACAACGAAAATAAAAATAAAAGAGAGATAGGTTTGGGTACTAGGGATCACTCTCTAGCAATTTCAATGCAACGAACACATTTCAAGCAAACAAATATATTTTCATGAGAACCAAATCCCGTACTCAATGCCGGTCAAGGCCACTAAGCCGAATTTCCTTAAGGGTATTCACATTTTCGGTTAGGACAAATATGAACTCTCTAATTCATGAGTTAGTACCTTACTAGGGCTACCAAAACATGAGCTAAAGGCGTAGAGCTCTAGAAATTAGGGATTTAAGCATGCAATAGTTACAACCTAAAATGTAATGATTACGTAGTTCTCTACCTAATGCCGGTTAAGGCCACTAAGTCAATTTCTCTTATTTGGTATCCATTCTTCCGGTTAAGGCAAGAATGAACTCTCTAACCCTAATCATTATGCCTTGTTAGGGCCACAACGTCTAGGATTAAAGGCGAAGGGCACAAGAAAATAGAAACTTAGGCAATCAATAATTCTCGATTAAGCAACTACTTGACACACCACACTAATTACATGAAGCTAGTGAACAAAAGAACCACCAATTGTATCACACAACACAAATCTTAAAACATAACAAAGAGAGTGGTCAATTCCCTAAAATTTATGCATCAAGAATCAATTGACATAGTAATTAGAGTGCACCCATATGAAAATATATTATTTATCACTTGAAAAATATGTCCATTACATCAAAATTGAGCTAGAGTTAGAAACCCTAGCTCCCAAAAATAACTACTCACAACCCATATTCATGAACATCAAAATTTACAAAATTCAAATAGCAAAGAGTAGAGAAGTGTAGGAGAAAACAAGGATAGTCACAAATAGCTATGAAGCTAGCATGACTAGCCTTGAATTACAACCCCACAAAATACCCAAATCTTGAATCTTGTAGAGATTGAGCCCCCTTGATGGATCCTTGAAGCTTTGTGTGAGTAGTTCTTCAAATCTCAAAAGAAATTATAAAAAGAAAAGAGGAAAAATGGAGGAGAGGAGTGGTGAGTGAGAGAGCAGCCCAAAGGGCTGCCTCTGTTTTATGATGGTGCGGCCACTGTTCGTCTCTAGGGTTCTCTCCCCTCTGCCGAAATGGTCTGTTTTATATGCAAACAGCAAAGAAGAGAGAATGATAGATAGGGTATGCTGATGTGTCAGCGTGTGACTGGCTAGAAAGAAAAAGGAAAAGAAGAGAAAGTTATATGGTTGCTGGCACGTGGGTTTCCATCTTAACCAAACCACAATGTTTATTCTTAATTAAGCCCATTAACTAGGCTAAACGTGCAGCACCATGTTTAATTAATCAATCAATATTGATTAATTAATCAAACAATCACTTTTTACTTCTTCTTCTTTTACTTTTTTTTTTTTCTTTACTTTTCCATAAGCCGTAATTATTCCTTGCACCCGTCATGATGTTGGGTAACACACTTTTGTCGATGACCGGCATTGACCATTTCGTCTCTTTTGTCGGAAACTCCAATTTGCTCCAATTTTGCACATTTTTGTCTAGTTTCCGCAACTCCGCTTATTTTCTACAAAATAAATAAAAATGAATTAAATACATATTAATTAACTTAGGGATTAGCTTATTTCTAGTGTTTTAGATACAATTACATGCATAGAAATGCGTGTAATCAGTCTTCAATACAGAACAAGGCAGCCACACCACAAAACAACCGTCCAAGGATACCTCGTCAAGTACCTAATCACATACGGTTTCAACTTAGCAACAATCCACAAACGATTTAAGTCTGAAACCCCTGTTTTGAACTAAAATCCCCAAAGTGACGCCAATCGAGGTGAAACCACATCCGAGACCATCCAATGTCTCCGGAATACTTCTACGATCGATATGCCAAAACCACAAGTCGATCGGAAGCTCGAATCCTCACGGATCGAAACATCGAACGATCCGAAACCGTAAAAATCACAACATGCTCATACGATCTCCAAAAATTACAAACAATATATCGAAATGCCCGTATCGACGAGTAGATCGAACTCAGGAACAGAAACTATCCCTGAGGTGGTCGGAAACCGCCGGAAAACACCACCACAGTGGCAGCGGCGCCGCCAATCCAAAGTCAGAATTTGGCAAAACTTCCAACACCAAAGTTCTTCATCTCAACCCCAATTTCAACTTTCATAACTACAACAAAGTCCAATTATAAACCAATCAATCGAATTTTACCTTAGAACAAAACAGCCCGATTGAAACCCTAGAATTTCAATTCTAAAATTTGACCTCCACGAGTTGAATCGATGCAAGCCACTTTGGGAGAAGCATCCACGTCCTCAGGGCCCCAAAAGCCCTCAAGAACCACCGGCTATGGTGGTCGGAATCGCCGACTCCGATCAAGGCGATTTCGTCCCCGAAGCGGTCTCTTCTCGGCCTTGCAGCGCTCACCACAGCTCGTCCCACACTCGATGGCTTCCACAGACGTGTAGATGAGATCGAGGCGAGCAAAATCCCCTTTTGAATCGAAGCAAACGGTGGCCGGAGGAGGGAGAACGACGCCGGCGAAGTGGAGAGGAGAAACCGGGCTCGGGAGAGAAGGACTGAGCTCGGGTTTCCATTTTAGGAAATCTGGGCTCTTTTGCAATTTCCGGAAATTTTCGTCCTTTTATACTAAAATGGAAAGTTTTTCCGAGGCCCATAACTTCGTCATACTAACTCCGATTCTCGCGTTCCACATGTCCACGAACTCGTATCGACGCGCTCTACAACTTTCGTGAAGGAAGTTTTCGGAGAAACCCAAAGAATAAAAAGTCAACCCTTGCGCCCCCTCTAAAATGACGCTTCCTGAATAATTATTCGCCCGAAACACTTCCGCTCCATCCACGAGCCACGAAACCGTCCAATACCTACAATTTAAATTCCGGAAAATCCTCGGAAAATAAATACGAATTTCCGGGGCATCACATCAAACATGTTGCTTCATTTTCCTTTTTCACAGTTTCACAGAGAAGTTACCAATAATCATACAAAACACAAAGGAACAGCGAGAATAGTAAAAACGAAAACGAAAATTTCCGATGCGATTGAAGAAAGAATAAGAAGCACTCACAGATTACCGATAATGCAAAAACCAAAGCTCTGAATTTTCAGCTCACCGCTCGATCATCTACCACGACTTGCACACCAGCGAGGTCGAGTTTCGGTCGCCGTTCAACTGCAGGAACGAGAACACGTGCTCCAGCACCTCCTCAGGGGAACGACCGCGTGCTCCATTTTCAACATTTTCCAAGCTCGAAATCGATTTCAAATCCAAACAACGTCGTCCTGCTCCGGATGCGAAGCGAGGGCAGAGAAATAGAGAAGAAGAAGAAGCACGCCATTGGAGAGAGAGAGAGAGAGAGAGAGAGAGAGAGAGAGAGAGAGAGAGAGAGAGAGAGAGAGAGAGAGAGAGAGTTGGGATAAAAAAAAGCTCCGATAAAAATCGAATCAAGGTTTTAGGTTTTGATCAGATAATCGTCTTCTTCAATATAAAGTTATAAACGTGTATCAGGCTTTAAGGGTAGAATCGGAATAAAAAAAATGGAAAACTAACATTTCTTAACATTACCTCATTATTCATAAGGACTAAATTAATATTATTAACAATTCATAATGGACCATTTTATCAAGTGGGAAACTATGTGATCTTTTTATTATTTCACACTCTAATATGACCTTTTCCATCATTTCCCTTTCTTTTTTTTTCTATTTTAGCTGTGCAAAAAAAAATGAAGAAATCATTTTGTTTTTATTCTCAAAAAAAAAAAAATCATTCGTTTTTTAATGTTTTTTTTTTTCTGTATTTTTTGTACCACATGATTAATTATTTAATTTTTTTTTTTGCAAATATAATGAATTGACTTAGATTTAGGTCATAAATCATAAGAGGATTTATTTTATTTTCCTTCACCAATATGCGTTCAACATATATATCATACATTTTTATGTCACATGATCTTAATCATATTTTTAGTTCTTATTAAATATATATGAATACTTTAATGAGTATGCAGTGAAATTGGAAAATGAAAATAGATAAGGAAAATAATAAGGAATACAATCTAATATTATTGAATTGGAAAGTCTACATAAAATAAATATAATATTTTTTTGATAAAATTATATATTGTCCTTAATAGTCATTTTATATATTCCATTTAATAATTCATAATAGAGTGAGGTCAAGTGAGCAAATTTAGAGGTCTCAATAGAAACTCTCTTGAGACAGAAAAGAAAAAAAATAGAGAATGGAAAAAAATCAGGAAGGTCTCCTCAAGGATTCGAAGACTCCCTAAAAAATTGTGCAACGGTCTTGTTAATTGATCTAGCAATGCAATTGTTATACATGACTTCTAACATATACATTTATACACACACACACACTTGTTTGGAGGTCTCCGATTTCAAATACACACACACACATATACATATACACACACACACACACACACACACACACATATATATATATATGTGTGTGTGTGTGTGTGTGTGTGCAGTTATACACACACATTTGTTTGGAGGCCTTCGATTTCAAATATATACACACAATATATATATACACACACACACACACACACACAGATCATATCTAGAGCGAGGCCTCACTCTGAAATTAACGTATATAGTTATATACACACACTTGTTTGGAGGCCTTCGATTTCAAATACACACACACACAATATATATATATATATATATACACACACACACACACACAGAGATCCTATCCAGAGCGAGGCCTCACTCTGAAATTAACGTGTGAGGTTGGAGTTTAGGGTCACTTTTCGGTCTCATATCCACATCTCGACCGTTTTTACGTACTAATGTATAGATCATCTCTGCAGATTTTCAGCCAATTTGATGATCTTTAAGGTATCTAACTCACTTAAACCAATGAACGAACTGGATCTATCCACCCTGAACTGTACTAGCTTTAAGGATGTTATCAATGCCTTAACGACCATCAATTTGGCTGAAATTTTGCAGAGATGATCTATTCATTAGTACCTAAAAACTGAATGGTCAAGATGTGGATATGAGACAGAAAAGTGACCCTAAACTCCAACCTCACACGTTAATTTCAGAGTGAGGCCTCGCTCTGGATAGGATTTGTACACACACACATATATATATATCAACAAAGGCATATAATTAGAGGCCTACAAATATTAGAGGCTTAGTGCGGCGGCACCACCTGCACACTTCAAGGTCGTCTCTGTTTTCAGAAGGGTTTCGAATCAAGATAGTTAATAATCTGCTGACTGATTCTGCCTCATTCCGATCCACTTGAGATAATTATTTTTCGAAGGGATTGTGCCTCGAATAGATTGTACCTCAAAGAGATTGTACATCATTCGGATTTTTCCTTGCGTAAATCTCTCATCACTCAAATCCTCCTTAAAGAGTTTCATCCTACGAAGATCCTCCTCCACACAAATTATTTCCTTCTCGACCAGATATTCTTGTGTCTACCGGATATTTCCTTCTCAACTAGATATTTCTGTCTCAACCATATATTTCCACCTCTACCAGATTTTCCTGCCTCGATCGGATATTTCTACCTCAATGAGATATTCTTGTCTTGACCGAATATTTCCTCCTCGACCAGATTTTCCTGCCTCAACCGGATATTTCCTCTTCGACTAGATATTCCTGTCTTGACCGGATATTTTCACCTCGACCAGATATTTTCGTCTCAACCGGATATTCCCTGCTTGACTAGATATCACCACCCTAACAAGATATATCTCCTCCCACAAGATAAGAAGTCTCCTTTATTAAGATACAATCCCTATAACATATAACATGTTATGAGTTTTTCCTATTCCTATTATTTGAAGGAGCTTTCACATCGATGATCAAATTATAATTTATCCATTTCCATTATATTAAGGAGTTTTTACATTCCTAATAAATTAAGAGTAAATGCTCTATAAGAGGTACACGGACATGTGCTACAATAACATTACTAATGAATGACATGTCATAATATGATGGACCTCTCTACAATTTAGGATATTCACAATAGGGTATCCATTTTTACTTTTAGGATTAATTTCAGTTTACCCCCCTGAGGTTTGGGGGTGTCATCATTTCACCCCCCAAACTCTCAATTTCACTTTTTTACCCCCTGAACTTTCCAATTTCAATCAGTCGTGTCCAATTTCTCCTATTCCGTCCAAATTGGACTTTAACTCTGACTTTTGAGGGGTAAAATGGTCATTTCAAGACAAAAAAATAAAAAAATTCATTTTTTTTTTTTTTTTTTTAATTTTATTTTGTCTTCAACCTATACACCACAAGTTATAATAGGTTTATAAAAATAAAAAAATACTCTAGGTGGTTAAAAGCCGCTCGCTGGTCTACGATATTTGTTATATATCTCCGATAAAGTGAAGAATTTTAGGATATATCCCCAATAAAGTGAAGAAATATCTGTAAAAAATAATTTTACACTTTATCTGTAAATAAATATCTGTATATCCCCAATAAAGTAAAGAAATATCTGTGTAAAATCATTTTTGGTCTACGATATTTGTGATATATCTCCAATAAAGTGAAGAATTTTAGGATATATCCCCAATAAAGTGAAGAAATATCTGTAAAAAATGATTTTACACTTTATCTGTAAATATCTGTATATCCCCAATAAAGTGAAGAAATATCTGTTTAAAATCATTTTTTACAGATATTTATTTACAGATAAAGTGTAAAATTATTTTTTATAGATATTTCTTCACTTTATCAGAGATATATCACAAATATCGTAGACCAGCGAGTGTGTAAAATCATTTTTTACAGATATTTATTTACAGATAAAGTGTGAAATTATTTTTTACAGATATTTCTTCACTTTATTGGGGATATATCCTAAAATTTTTCACTTTATCGGAGATATATCACAAATATCGTAGACCAGCGAGCGACTTTTAACCACCTAGAGTATTTTTTTTGTTTTTATAAACCTATTATAACTTGTGGTGTATAGGTTGAAGACAAAATTAAAAAAAAAAAAAAAAAAAAAAAACTAATTTTTTTTTATTTTTTTATTTTTTTTGTCTTGAAATGACCATTTTACCCCTTAAAAGTCAGAGTTAAAGTCCAAATTAGACGGAATAAGAGAAATTGGACACGACTGATTGAAATTGGAAAGTTCAGGGGGTAAAAAAGTGAAATTGAAAGTTTGGGGGGTGAAATGATGACACCCCCAAACCTCAGGGGGGTAAACTGTAATTAATCCTTACTTTTATAAATGGCATATTGAAGGATTCGAGAAAGAGGAGACAACTACCCAAAAAAAAAAAAAAACAAACGAGAAGCGGGACAATGAAAACCCAAATGACCGAAGGCGGGGAGGAAGGCGCCAATTCAAAAGGAAAAAAAAATTAAAGATAAAACCTAGGGAAACATAACTCTATCTTTTTCGTCCTTCTCTATCTCTGACGGCGTTCTACCAAAGCTCTGTCTCTAAGGCTCCTCTGAATCTCTGTGAGTAAGATTAGATTCATCCCTCCCTATATATTATTCTTGTATAGCTTGATTAATCAAAGTCTTATTTTCTTGTAGGCTAGGTTATTCGTTACTGTTCCAATTATTGAAATTTTTGGATTCGATACAGCTTGATTGATCAAAGCACCAACCATCGCATTCTTTGCTCTGTTAAAGGGTTAAGCAACAGGTCAATTGCACTACACTTGATTTACTGTGCGCCATGAGTTAACGAATGCATAGAAATTTTATTTTAATTTTATTTTTTCTCCTTAAATGGCAACATGATGAATTAAATTCTGATCAGCTTTATTGTTGCCTTCGTTGAGTACTCCAATTGATGGGCTGGTCAAATATCTCTTTGAATTCAATTCTTCTGAATACTTAGACTGTGGGTTGCAGGTTTCTGTTTGGGATTTCACTCTCTGATAGGCCTGTGTGGCAACAATTCATTATTTGCTCTTCTGGGTTGTTCTTTGGTTACCTTGTCAATTGCGTCTGTGAGGTTTGTTTCCAATTCAATTTGATCATTTTGAATTATGTTCAAATGTTTCTTCATTCTCAGATATGATTAATTGTTGGTTGTGAACATTTTCTCAATTTTCATTTTAACAATTTTCCTTTGTTGTTGTTCTTAGTTTCATTTTTCACTGTTTGATTGGTGAAAATTCGGGAGGAGAAATTGGATTGGAATAATGAGTATGCTGCATTATGTTTCAAATGGTTGTGTGGTGGCTTTGCTGTTTATAAAAAATCTTAAGGTCATGAACTTTTCTCAGCTACCTAAACAGAGTTTTGGGACACTGTTTAGGTAAAAATGGGTTTTCCTTGCCATGTTTTTATTTTCCAATGTCAAAGATCAGCTTTTCTTAGTTGTCATGTTTGTATGTTCTTCTATTTTTGGTTCAGTTCTCCTTTCATTGATTTTTCTTTGTCACAAACAGAGTTTAGAATAACGTTTTGGTGAGAATGGAATTTCATTTGCCATCTTATGATTGTACCTCAAATTACATTTTTCATGGTGTTAACATGTCTAACTTAAATATCAGGAATACGTGTATAATCGTGAAAATAAGTATAGTAATAATTACTGTTGCATAATCCTCGACTGATGAAAACCTCTTGCAGAAGTAAAGGCAGGAAATTAAAAATAGAGAAACAAAAAAGAATAGTCTACTTAATTGCGAGGTGTTAAGGGGTTTTGTTCTATAGGTGAGAGAGTCACTTCGTCTTTCTTGGAAATTGTAGAATTGTTAATTCATGGGCATTAAGAACAACAGTAGATGAACCGGATAAACTAATATGTTCTCACCTTATTTGCTGATGCAGGACTTTCAGATTAGGTGGCTTTCTATTGGACTTCTTATTTGCTCACAAAAAGGTCAGAAATTTGATCTGTCATAATGTATTATTCCATTCAAGGGTGATGGGGAGTTGGTAGCTCCAAGATTCAGCTTTTATTGGTTTTCTTGTTTCGTTTTCTGGGTTAGTAAGCTATGCATACCAACTGTTTGATTTAAGTTCTGACTGAAATTCTATTAACTGTTTGCTGACGCAGCAGCTACCTATTTTTTTGAAACTGAAATTTTCTGTATCATGATCATTTAGCTAACTACGAGCAGCTATAACCTTTTATCTAGACCTTCATTTTAGAGCATAATGATATGTTAATCTTCTTGGAGTGCGGAGAGCATGATTTCATCAGATTAGAGTTGAGCTTTTGAAAAAATTAAAATATGTCAAAAGTTGATGTGCCATCTGAAGCTTATGACCACGACTTAGGTTTTGAATTAGGCACAATTGTATTTTATTAATTGTTCAGTTAGTTTTTTTTTTCTTTTTCTTTTTTCTTTCTTTCTGAAACATATAGACCTTTTGCAATTGTATACAGTGCTACGCAAAATAGTGGATTGCTATCTTACACATTTTTGAAGACCACAGGAAAGAAGACATTTATATTTTTTTTGAATTGGAGAAATAAGTTTTTAGATCATCTTGATTTTGTTATTGGTTTTAGACTATTTTTGTTACTCCTTATGTTAGGAAACACTTTGATTGTTACTTTGGTTTTATTATTATGAGATTTATTATTGGTTTGACTATTTCAATTAGTTTTAAATATTTTCATGTAATATGGTAGAGAACAATGGGTGACAAAACCATATGTATTGTCAACATTTTCCTCGTAATAAGCAATCAATTGTAATGAAAAAGAATTTCCTCGCTATAGGCTATAAAATGTATAACCACGAAAATAAATTTCATCGCTATACAATACACAACTTATGACGACAAAAATAAATTTCCTCGTTAAAGATTATAATATGTATGACGATGAAAGTAAATTTCATCGCTATAGGTTATACAACTTACAACGATAAAAAGTAAATTTCCTCGCTATAGAATATAGTATCTACCGCGATGAAAGTAAATTTTCTCGCTATAGACTATACAACCTACAACGACAAAAGTAAAATTCCTCGGTATAGACTATACAACCTACAACGACAAAAGTAAAATTCCTCGCTATAGACTATACAACCTACAACGACAAAAGATAAATTTCCTCGCTATAGACTATACAACTTACAACGACAAAAGTAAATTTCCTCGCTATAGCAAATACAACCTACAATGACAAAAGTAAATTTCCTCGCTATAAACCTTATAACCTATATTGACAAATGTAAAGTTCCTCGTCATTGAGTACCTTTGGCGAGGAATACACCATATAACCTACATCGACAAATGTAAATTTCCTCGTCATTGAGTACCTTTGGCGAGGAATAGTTTTCTCTCGTACAAGATACATATAAGGAAGAAAATAAATTTCCTCGTTAAAGATTGCTTATAGTGAGGAAAGACTTCCTTGCCAAAAGATACCTACAACGACGAAAAAAAATTTCAATTTTTTTATTATTTATAATTTCTAAATTATTTACATATCATTAGCGAGGAAATAATACTTTAGCGATGAAATTTATTTTATCGGGAAATATATTTAACGACTATTTTCTGGCCTTCAAAAATTTTTAGTGAGAAAAAAGTATGAGTTTAGGCGAGGAAAAAAATTGTAGCTAAAGAATAACGGCGAGAAAAAAATATATTCATCGCGAAAAGGGATTGGCGAGGAAATAGTATTTTTCTTGCGGAAACTTTTCTTGACCACCCTACCGCGAGGAACTGGTGACAAAAATATTTTCCTCGCGAAAACACTACTGCGAGGAAATCTCAGTTTTCAGCGACAAATTTGTTCCTCGCAAATTAGCATTTCTGTTGTAGTGTACTTATACTTGGAATACAGTACACATTGTTCAACACTAATTAGGGCTGGGCATAACCGAATGTAAAGCGGTTTTCCGACCGCACCGACCCGAAAAATGTGGGTCGGTTTCCGAACCGAATGAAGAAACAAAAAAGAGGAAAATTTTCGAACCGAAACCGAATATATACGGGTCGAAAGCGGTTTTGGTCGTTATACCGACCGCTTAACAACCGAACCGACCGGATTTGTATATATAAATTAAAATATTCAATTATAATATGATTGTGTTTCAATACTTGATAGGTTTGTTTTTCTTTCCTTCAGTGTACCTTACCTCACCGAATCACCACAAAAAAGAACCCTAATTAATGTAGGCTACACCCACACAGCCACATTCATTTGTGATTTCTCTCTTTCAGAAGCCTATCTCTCATTCTCTCTCAACCTCCAAATAAAAGGTCAACAGCTCGATCTCCCTATCTCTCTCCAAGTCTCCGACGTCTCCCTTGGTCAGCCATCTCAGACTAGAGACCGGTATGTGTGAAGAAATTACTCTCATGGGTATAAAACTTGAGTATAGATACTGGGTTTAAAATTGAGTCTATCTCTCTGCACATCTATGATTATGGAATATGATTATGGTTTGGAACTGTGGTTTGGATCGGTGGTTTATGATTATGGTTTCAGAAGCCTATCTCTCATTCTCTCTCAACCTCCGAATGAAAGGTTGACCTCTCGATCTCCCTATCTCTCTCCGAGTCTCCGACGTCTCTCCTGGTCAGCCATCTTCGACGTCTCTGTCTCCACCGAAACCGACCCGCCCCGATTCAAGAATTCGGCCCAACCGAAAATTCGGCCTAAGCCAGCAAGAATGTGGTGTTCGGTTCCAGAAATGAGATTTCCGATTATTTCGATTGGTGTTCGGTTTGGGCTGGTAACCGACCCGGCCTGACTATGCCCAGGCCTAACACTAATACATAATTATTCCTAAACTTGAGTTTGACAATTCCTACAGCCTTCACAGCCATTTCTTGTCCTTCTTGCTTCTGCATTTCATCTTCAACTTCCACACACAGTGAGATCAACTAATTGATACTCCATTTTTCCTTCTGAGTCTTGTACAAGGTTTTGAGTTGAGAATATTCATTTGGGAGTGAGTCCAGAATCATGTACACAAGAAATGAATCATCAATTGCCATATTCAGTGCTCTTAGCCTTGCAGCAATATCAGAACCTTTCATAATGTACTCTCTCACACTAGTCTTGCCATTGTATTTCATCCTTGCAAGAGACCTCACCAAATTCTGCACTTCAGCCTTATCAGAAATTTTAAACTTTTCTGCAATGGAATTAAAGAACTCCTTGGCCAATTCTGAATCAGGTATACTGCCCTTCACATTCTCATGCATGCTTTTCTTGATCATGATCAATGCCATCTTGTTATGCTTGTACCATTTGTCATGTTTCTCCCTTGCCTCTCTGCTAGAACTCTCAGTTAATGCTGCTGGTGGATTTTCCTTCAAAACGTGGTCATAATCCAATATCCCCAGATTCAATTCTATGTCTCCTTTCCATTTCTTAAAGTTTGAGCCATTCAGAAGCTCAATCTGATTGATACTCATTAGAAAGTGCATAGCTGCATGTGAAATGATCAAATAGATCAATCTAGTGTAGCTTAATACCAGAATAAACTGAATGTCCCAAAATATGATGTAGTGTATATATGCAGCCATATGAAACTTTATCAATTTTAAGACTTTGACAACCTTTTGTGGTGTACTATTCTCCATTGATATATGAATGTTCATTCACTCAATATACATATAACAGATTTAGAACCAAATGTCTGCAACTGCATTTCTTTGGAAATCAGTACAAATTAATTTTAAGTTTCAAAACCTGTGACTTTAATAACAAAACATTGACATCCCTTTTCTCTTTTGACATAAAGCCACTTTGACAGTATATATGTGCTTAAAGATCAACAGAATGATGTGAATATTTCTATTTAATACATTCTTAGGCCACTTTGACAGCACTTGATGCATTTATCTTCATATCAGTCATCAGATCAACATATTCATACACCAATTATCACATAATCTTAATGATACATGAATATATATACATATACCTATGATATGAATCTGATATGAACTTGAATATGGATCTTAAAATGTTTGACATTTTTCTGTCATGAACATATGATCCACAGATCCACATGTATATTTTGTCGAATCAATGTATGAGGACATATAAGATGAAATTAATATAAGTTTCTAAATCAGCATATCATGATCATGAATATACAAATAAAGTTATATGAATTACTTGATGTGGATTAAGATAATTGAAATTCCTAGAATTCAAAATTTCAATGCAGTTAATTACTTCAACATGTAAATGATCTATGTATGGTTGCTTTGATACCAATTGTTAGCATGAGATATGAAATATATCAAATCACACATTATCTGAACCTATACTAGATCAAATCATGTTAATAGAATTACTGCAAATTAACTGAATGTAAGAATGAACTAGGGATTGAAGACTACATATCAATCCTGAAATCTGCAGAAAATAAGAACACAAGAATATGAGCCCAGAAAACTTACTTGATGCACTCCCACTGTCCATGATAGCCTTCTCCTAATTTCACCCTTATGTTCTCTTAGTATATGGGACTAAAATCAAGAACAACTCGTGCATTAGAAGGGACTAATCTGACATATATATACAGCAACCTTGCAAATCAGTTTCATCCATAAAGAAACTGCTGCTATACCTTAACTGTATATCAGCCTTAACTGCTTGTCTAACTGCAACCCGATTTTAAATTCAAATAACAGATAAGCTTGTCTTAATATGATACTAGACTCCAAACACACCCTATGGGTGTAGATAATTACGCGGGAAGTTATTCCATAGAATGTGGAGAAAACTGCTGCACATATTTTGTTTTTGTTCAAGGAAAATCCTAATTTGTGTTTGGCCCAAACCCTAGGTTACTTGACCTAGTGGTAATAGGATTACATTAGAAGGATCTAGATTCATATTCAATGTAACATTACTTTTCTTGTATGATTGAGATTCTATACATTGTAATCATCTATATAAAGAGGCTCCTCTTATCAATGAGAATACACAACAATTTTCTCTCAATTCCCGTTTCTCTAAAACACGTTATCAGCACGAAGCCCTAACCCTGAAACCGTAATTTCGTAGTCCTCAAATTCCAGCATCCACTGCCGCACCCCTGTGCCTGCCCTGCGCGCATCTACTGTCGACAAATCCTGCCCTAACACCGCGACCCCGCAACCGTACGGCCCCGCAGCATCCCTGCAGCATCCTCGCGACATCGCGACATTCCCTCGCGGCTCCGCGGCATCCCTGCAGCATCCTCGCGGCATCGCAACATTCCCTCGCGGTCCGCGGCATCCTCGCATCCCCGCGGCAACCCCGCTCGCGGCATCGCGACATCCCCACAGCTACTTCGCGGCATCCCCGCGACATCCCTGCAACATCCTCGCGGCATCGCAACATCCCCGCGGCATCCCTGCAGCATCCTCGTGGCATCGCAACATCCCCGCGGCATCCCCGCAGCAGCCCCTGCAGCGACCCCGCAGCATTCCTGCACAGCCCCGCATAGCCTAGCTAGCTCCGGCTACCACCTTTGGCCACCAGATTCCAGCAACTTTTCAAGGTAAACTTTTCTAAAAGTTTCCGTTTTTGAAGTTTTTCATTCTTTTCTTCTTTTCTCGGGGACTTCCAACCTCCCTTCTTCTACCCCCCTTTCTTCTTCATAGGGGAGACCAATAGCCGAACTGTGGGGGTTCGTGCTCACTCCAAGCTTGGAGCTTATAGAGTCCTCCAAACTTAGAGTTTGTTGAGAAGAAAAACGATCGACCACATACATCATTGTTTCGATCTAATCCAAAACCCCTCTTGGAATCGGATTTTCTTGGAAGCGACTACGCTCAGAAAATCCCTAATTTCTTGGAAGCGACTACGCTCAGAAATTTTATAGTTTTCATGGTAGCCTTTTTCGCTCCGAAACTAACCCTAATCTTGTGTTATTTTTCAGGATGAGTAACCTGAATAAGTTGAACTTTGTTCCACTGGAGACAACTGGCGCATGATACCATAGGTGGGTCCGAGATGTGCGCCAACATCTTAAGGCTGATGGACTTCTGGAAACCATCCAAGAGCCTAGTTAGAACGTGCTCTCCATTGAGCAAACTACTGCTTTTGAAGCAAATCAAGCTAAAGCCATAATTCTCATGACAAGGCACATGAATGACGCGCTCCAAAGTGAATACCTCAATGAGGAGGACCCAAGAAAGCTATGGGTAGAACTTGAGCAGCGATTTGGCAACGTTCGTGACTCCCTGCTTCCTGATTTAGAAGTGAGATGGCATAGCCTCCACTTCTGTGATTTCAAGTCTGTACTTGATTATAACTCGGAAGCTCTTCGTATCAAGTCTTTGATGGAATTTTGTGGCCAAACCATAACTGATACGATGTTGATCGAGAAGACTCTCTCTACCTTCCCCGTCTCTGCCCTGATGATTTCAAAGAATTATCGGATTGATGTGAATGCAGGACGTATCACAAGGTTTCATGAGCTCATTGGCGCCATGAACGTAGCTGAGAAGCACGACAATATCCTTGTGAAGAACTATAATGCTAGACCCGTGGGAACCAAGTCTATTCCGGAGTCTAACTATAGTTGCGCCCCCAAGGGAGGACGCAAGGAGCGAAACCTTAAGAGTAGGGATAATTCTGGACGTTCTGGTCCATATTCTCGTCCTAAAGAGGAAGGAAATCGCCAAGAGAGGCGTGCACGGAACCGTGGAGGTCAACGTGTGAAGAGAGAGAGAGGCGGAGGCTCCGACCATGGTGGTAACGCCACCAAGAGCAATGGTCGTCCAACTCGCGCCCCAAAGGCGCCTCGATCAAGGGAGCCTGACCATAATGATGTTTGTTTTTGATGTGGATCAACTGAACATTGGGCAAAGGCATGTCAAGCACCCCAGAAAGTTGCAAACGCATACAAGACGTATCGTGAAGCAAGGGAGGCAAATTACATGGAACAAGAAGATCAAGATGGCGATCTCGATCTAAGGGTGGAAGACTACAAGGATCAAGACCCAGAAACTGATGATTTTGATTAAGTCTTTTTATTTTCCAAGAGATGTAGGCAATTGCCATATTATTTTTTGTAGTAGATGCCAATGGTATTAGTCTTTCTTCAAAGTAGGCGTACTCAATGCCAATGTGATGTCTAGGAAGGTTTTGAGATAAGTGGTACTTAAGCGAGTTTTGCTCCACCGACATCTCTCTACTCACCTAGTCACATTTGCATTGGAATTACCGAAAGAAGTTGGATGACCGCCATTGTTTTGCATTAGCTAGTTTATTGGATTAGATTTTCCTTGGTCAAAGAAACGATGATGTAATTCCGTTTGGCTTATTAATAAAAGTTGAGTTCTTTTCTTTATGACTCCTTTTTAATTATGAGCTTTTCTTTTAGGAATGGATGAACTACAATGTCTTGCGGATAGTGTGACTACGCACACCATTCTGCGCCATAGGCAATTATTCTTAGAGATGTTGCCTACACATTCCTCTGTGACTACGATGGCTAGGCCATCAGGTTTAGTTCAAGGACATGGAATCGCCCAATTCCTATTGGCAAATGGCACCTTGATTAAAGTCGCAGAAGCTCTCTACGCTCCTAAGGCAAATCGAACCTTATTGAGCTTTAAAGATATAAGAGCCAACGGATTCCATGCGAAAACACATGCTGAGATCGGAAGAGAGTTCCTTTGCATTACCTCTAATGATTGCGGACGAAAGCGCATCTTAGAGAAGCTTATGTGTCAATCTAGTGGACTTTATGTCACTACAATTCAACCAATTGAATCCAATAATGTCATAAGAGAAGATCTTTTGGATTCTGACACATACTGGCTTTGGCATGACCGACTAGGGCACTCTGGTCGTGATATGATGCTCCGTATACTAAAGACTTCACACGGACATCCTTTCTTCAGAGTGAGAAGAAGCAAGAATCGAAAATTGATTCATGGACTCAGCAAGACCGCAACAATTGCAGCATCTGGCACTGCAGCTGTATTGGGGCCCCATAGGGCCACCCAAGTCCCATGTGATGACGCCATCAATGGCGCCAACCATGAGCGTGACGCCATGGTTGTTCCTCCCAATGGCCATGACGCCATAAACAACAATTCTCATGGCTCCACCGCCATGAGGGGAGATGTAGTCACACATTTTGCTTCTAATAGCACTACAGACGCGCAGGCCCAACCAAAATCCTCATTGGTTGCTTCTAAGGCCCCTCGCTCATTTTGCAAAGCCTATTCCTTCGGGAAATTAGGATCGAGACCGTCTTACGCAAAGGATCCCAAAATACTCATTCCGTTCTTACAGAGAATCCAAGGGGATATCTGTGGACCAATTCAACCATCATGCGGACCTTTTAAATACTTTATGGTATTGGTTGATGCGTTGACACGCTGGTCACATGTCGCGCTATTGTCCACTCGAAATGCTGCGTATGCTAAACTCCTCACCCAGATTATCCGTCTACGAGCTCACTACCCTGACCATCCTATTAAGTCAATTCGACTTGATAATGCTGGGGAGTTTACATCGAAAACGTTCGATGAATATTGCATGTCACTGGGGATTGATGTGGAGCATCCAGTTCCCCATGTTCATACCCAAAATGGTCTCGCCGAAGCCGCTATCAAACGACTACAGATGATAGCACGGACATTGGTTATGCGCACCAATCTCCCTGTTTCTGCCTGAGGATATGCAATATTGCATGCAGCGACGCTAATTCGTCTACGACCCACTACAACCCAATCTTACTCTGCGTTACAGTTAGTGACTGGGTACGAGCCTGATATCTCGCACTTACGCATATTTGGGTGTGCCATTTATGTGCCTATTACTCCGCCACAGCGTACTAAGATGGGTCCACAACGACGAATGGGCATCTATGTTGGCTATGAATCTCCAACCATCGTCTGCTATCTTGAACCCTTGACAGGCGATCTCTTTACCGCTAGATTTGCGGATTGTCACTTTGATGAGACAGTCTTCCCATCGTTAGGGGGAGATAAGAACACATATGTTTAACAGGAACGACAGGAATTGTCGTGGTCTGTCCCCACTATGTCACAGGATTGGGCAAACCAAGCCGGTTCACGTTTACCGGTTGGCAACAGCACAATCTGTAGAGGTGAGTTTGTGGAGCTTTTAGCTTGTGAATATCTATGTCATGTATAATAATGTTCAATTTAAAAATTCTGGTGTTGCTTACTTTTGAGAGAAAATGTGTTGACAGGGTCGGATGTTGAAAAGAGCTTTTAGTAAGTTGAAGCTTGAACATGTAGTCATTGGAAAAGGGAAGTTCCATCAGGAAAGAGCCAAGCCTGAGGCAGAATTCTTGGAGGTATATACTCCATTCACTTCTGTTTTTTCAATCATTTTCTGTCTTAGCTTGCCTGGTCTTTTTGGTGGGCTGCAGTTCCATCATGTGCCTTTGTCTTAGTGTGGTTTGTATGCTATACTCTTCAGGAAGAGGATCTCATAGCAGTTCTCCGAGAAGAAGAATCTGCTGAGGACAAGATGATACAGACAGAAATCAGTGACGAAGAACTGGAGAAGGTCTTGGATCGCAGTGATCTCGTGGGGACTCCTACTGATGCTGCTGCTGCACTTCCCCTAAAGGGGCCTGGCTGGGAAGTGGTGGTTCCTACCGCTGGTGGGGGCATGCTCTCCACCCTTAATAGTTAGTTTAACTGTTATTTGAAAAGGTTGGACTTGTTAGTTTTTGTTGGCTATCAATTAGAATATTTGGGATTATGGATGGATTCTATAACTGATTTTACTGGGTCGAGGACAAGTTATGGGGAGCTGAGAAATGATGCTCCAAATGGGCTCGGTTGTTTTGTATATGATAGAAACCGAGCAGAAGTTGCGATAGGCCAAGACAACCTTGATGAATATTTTGATGCTGAAGAACTAATGCAATAGCCATTTCTAAGTTATGATTAGTTCTTTTCTGGTGTCCCAAACACTATTCAAATATTTGGATATCAATGAAGGAAAGTGCATGGTGTTTTTTTATCTGATTATGACCACAACCCCCAATTCCCTAACTTTGAATATTTACCTAGTAAGGAGGAACACTTTCAGCTTCCACAAGACAAAATGTTCAAGCTGTATTGGTTTTTTCCCGGAAATCCCCAACGAAAAATACACGCTATGCCTTTATGGCTTTATCATAGGAGTTGCTAGATGGTTATTTTGTTGTAGATGACAAAAATAAAAATAAAAAGAAAACGGAATTTAAAAAAGTTCCGTTGCCGGGAATCGAACCCGGGTCTCCTGGGTGAAAGCCAGATATCCTAACCGCTGGACGACAACGGATAATTGTTCTAATAATCGATTATATATGATATATATCCAGTTTAGTCTCTGAGCTTGGTTATTGCTTGGTCTTATGATTGACCAATTTCCAGACCAACCCTCCTGGAGTCCTGGTAACTTATCTTTTACTGTTCTTCACTCTAGAGGAAGATAAATTATGCATCTTTTTTTTACGGCTAGAACTTACATACTTGACTGTTTATTATGATCCGGAACTACTTTCTAGCACTAAGTTTGAGCATTGAGTCACCTCAATCAATTTAACTTGTTCAAAGAATATGATCAATGATGAATTTCAATCGGAGGACACTTTATTGGGCTTCATCAGTACACTGGCTCTCTTATCTTCATGACAGCCCAATATATGCTATAGAGTGATTGTTATTTGTTGCTGTTTGAAAAAATGAAAAGGGATATAGTTGACAATGTCATTTCAAGATAAGGGCCTTTTGAGGTTGCCCATAGAGGGTCCAGATATATGATCATTTCAAATGCCCTACATTGTCTTTATTTGGTGTGTCTGGGTCATGGAAATTATGGAATTGGGAGAGTTTTCCTTTTTCAAAAGGGAAAGACATAATTCTGTGCGAGTTTCCAGGTTTACAATTTTGACTGAGATGGACAACTCTACTTTGAGCAGTGAAATAGTTTTATGTAGTGATAGGATATTACAATTCATTAACTTTTATATTTATGAGAACCTTACCTTTGTTGTTGTGTGGATTTCCAATATTTTCTCTCTTCATCAGTGATATGTTACTGGGCTATTTTTTGGGGCTTTGTTTGTGTTGTGCTTGTTGTTTCATACTATAGGACAAGTGCATGTTCTTGCTTTCTCTTGTCATTCATTGACCCTGATACATCAAGTACCTTTTCGAGCTGTTATGTAGTTATATACATTAAATTTCTGTTCCTATTTTCTTATGCCTAAAGAGATTTAGGCAAACTATGCCATGGCAAGGGAGGGGCGAATATTGTTGACAATGTCCATTTTAACATGAATTCACATCTACATAACTTCATTCTTAAAGGCTCGTTGCTAAAGTTTGATCCATTTCAACTTTAGTTGATGTTACTGAAGCCTGAAGTGAGGATCTTGGTTCACAAGCTATTGCATTCTTCTTTCTGATACGGAAGATACTGTTTTTCTCGGTGCTTAAAACACCTGTTGAATTCCCCCTCATTGGCTTCTAACCCATTGAATTTTTTGTTTACTCTTCTGTTGTAGTCAGACTAAAAAATTTTCTTTAGCGGATAGTATAAGTTTGAATCAAAGTGATTAGTGGTTTTTCTAGCAACCTGATATTTAGACAATTTGATATGTCAGATCGCTTCAAATTACCTGCTACTCTGGAAAAGAACAAATTCAGTTTCCCGGAATAAGGGTAGTTCAAGTATTCTGTAGGTTTGGATTTCTTTAGTTTGTGGAATTGTGGAGGCAAAGATTATATAAAATCGGATGCTGAAATATTTCTCTTCTGATATGTTAAAAGTCCCAGACGGCCGGTTTAATCCTTTTGAATTGGTGTTTCCTTCTCAGGACCCATATCGGTTTTGATGTAACCAGAAAAGGAAAAGAATACTTCACTGGCGCACTGCTGCACATCATGTCATATTTCAAATATATTCTTTCTGTCATTGTGCCAGTGAAATTAACTTCTGATGAGTTTATGCTCTATTGATTTCATCTGTGTTTTTCTCTTTACATATACAAATATGGTGCATGGAGAGAAAGAACGGGGCGGGATTCAAACATGGGACAATTTTGTAGTAGCTAGGCTTTAGTTACTATAAAGTGACTGCATTGTCTCATTGTCTGCTTGTTATATCATTTTTCATGCACTCATTTTTTTCATGGTCCCCCTTATATAGGACCATAGTCTTTTTCGTTCAAGCATGCATGGCTCGAGGTCTGGTTATGATGAACAAGGGAAGAAGAAAGGCAAAAAATAGAATAAAGAAACCGAGTGCTGTGTGTGGCGTACAAGTGACATGATTGCTCGGAGAACATGGCCCTCCAACACATCAAAGTTATCCAGCGGATTCTTTGCATCAGAAGAAGATGAGTATGAACAATGGTTTACATTATTGCTAACCAATACTGTTTTTGTTTCTTTGTAGTTCAAGGTTCATATCATATATACCAGTAATGCAACTATAGCATTCTAAGAACATGGTTTTCATCTGTTTCCTTTGAAATTCTTGAAAGCATTATACATATATATAGCCTGCTTATTTGGGTGCCAGTTGGATTCTGCCATTAAAGGTACTACACAAGTTACTGTAGAATGATTAGCTGGTGCCAGTTGGAGTCTGCAATTATCCTAATTAAACCCCGAAAACCCAAAGCCGAAGACGATCATGAGGTTGGCCACTAATCAAGAAAAGAGAAGGTTTTCGCAGTTTGCCTGTTCCATTTCTATTATATGTGTATTCTAGATTTCTAGGTGGGAAAAAGGTGGAAGGAAACTTTATGGACCATGATATTCATGTGAAACACCTGTTCTGGCACTACAGAATACAATAGATGATGTTCTTATAGGTATATCATTTAAGCACTATGTTGATGAGGATAGTTCATGAGTTGTATATTCAAACATAACAAAGCCTATAAATTATGACCACTGTAAGAATTTCTGTTAGCCATTTCTGATGATCCTTCTGTTACAGCTGTACGTAGTTCCTTAAGGTTGATCGAGAGTCATGAAGTCGAACTCAAGAGTTCAACTTGCAGGGTTACCTCAACTTAAACCAAAACTTCTGTCATCTGATGCAGGACAAAAGAGGATGTGGATTTTGTATGTTTCAGAGGAAACATGCAACATTCTGATGCTTTGGCTTTATCTCCACATTAGGTTTTCGAATACGATAGATGACTTATCCAGAAACAAGATAACACTAAACTAAAACTGGATCCTCTCTTTAGTCCAATACCCTAATTAAACACTCTTAGGTCTGGTTGTCATTAGATTATTAGTCTCCCCCTCTTGTCAACTGACAAGACAAGGCAAAAACAAAGTTAAATTTTCCTCAAAAGGCCGAAATTCTCGGCCAATTGATGATTCTCTTCCACTAAGTAGTGTCACGTACTTCTTCTGTAATTTAACTAATACTGGCCAAAATGCCATCATAGGAAACCTAAAACCTTTCACTTCTTGTATTAAACAATGATTATGCATGATAAAGTATGAGGTTAATGTTGGCTCGGCCCTAAAGATGCACTCATTCAGTTTGTGCACGAACCCTGATCATCAAATTATTGAGGGGCCATGTGTTGGTTGCTTCATAGCGGAAAGCAAAAGCTTGGGGTACCCCCTGATCGGTTTCTTTCCTCACTAGTCACAACTAGTCGAAAGGCCGGGCTCGATCGACCTTTTCTTTTGTGCTGGAATGTTGGCCTTGTATGCTACTTTACTGGAAGCTTTTGGTTTCTTGTAATCATGGTTTAGAGGTTTTTTTAAATCCTTGATTAGAGCTACCATGAACACAACCCACTAGTTTATGTACTCCTTCCTTTTTTGACTTTCTTTGCTTCGCTTGCTTTGCAGGTACTGCCTTGATTATGTGTTGCTCAAGGCCTCCACCCGTGTGGCACAAGCATGATGAACATAGTGCTTCTTCACCAGCAGTACAATTCTAGATTCCTATTTGCGCAAAGCTTTCTTTGCTTTTCTTTTCAGTTTGAGTTTCTTTTGGGAGTCTCATAAAATTTGCAGTGTCAAGGTTGGGGTATAGTATGGATTGGTTGAAGTGGAGTTACTGTATCATCCATAAATTTCAGATTCACTATAAAAATTAAGCATGTAGTAATTCCTTTATCACAAATGAATGAATGATAATGAGTGTTTATTATTGTAGATATGTGTATCATGGTGCTTGTAAATGAGAGAGCTTATGTCCTCTATGCAATTATGCAACGATGTAATTCTATGACCAAAACTATTCATTTTTCTAACGTTATATGTAAAAGGGAGAGGCTCTATCGAGAACCTTTAAAATAAGGTTACATGTAAAATCAGACCATAGTTTAGTGAAAAGCTTATACTGCACTTATTGTATCTTCATATTACATGGCATCATCTTAATCATTGGTATCACTTTAAGAAAGGATATAATTTTTTAACTTGTTACTTGTGCTCCGTAATTTTTTAACTAATTATAGTTCATGCCCTAACTTTGTGGAAACTATACCCCCATAACATAAAAAATTAAAAAAACTTGCTCGAACCATGATTTCTAATTGTGGACAGCACACGATTATTGGCCAAAATGACATGTTCTTATTTTCTCACCAAAAGTTTTCCATCCTTAAACAATGATTTTTAAACACTTGTCACACTAACAGAACTCAAAAATCACAACGCAATTTTTTTTTTTTACGATTTTTCAAAGTTAGAAACAATTAAATTCATTATCAAAATCGTTCGAAAATTTTATGTTTCGTTGATTGGAACACATTTTAAAAATCATGCTCAACAAATGGTAGGCTTATAGTACAAAATAATTTCAAGAAGAAATTGTGTTAAGAAGATTTCACATGTTTTGGCATGTCATTGCATTCCATTGGTGCACCTAGCTATGGCAACTTCCAATGTGCCAAACATACAAAACCTTATTTCTATTCAAATTGTCATGGTTCTTAATCTCACCATTGGTAAAGCATGGTCTAGAATGTATTCCAATTAACAGAATACTAAGGGACCTTTTTTTTTTTATATAAACTTTTAAAGTTCAAAATGCAAGAAAATTCATTAAAAAAAATCCGTTTGATATTTTACTGTTATGCAAATTCAGGCGTGTTGAAGGAATATCAATTTAGTGTGCCTTATCAAACTAGGAGTAGCAATAGGAGAGAATGTTCTAGATTTCCCAATCCTACACGGATTGGTATTCCTTGTAACATTAGAACTAGTACTTTGTAATCCCTATATATAGGGCTCCTATTTTCAATAATAATACACATCTCTCTACAATTCTCTCTCGAATCTATTTTACTTAAACACGTTATCAGCACGAGCCCTAAACCACAAAAGCCAAAAAGGCAAAACCCGAAAAGAATTTCATATCGCCAAAAACTGCCGCAGCCCCTAGCCCGTGCTAGCATCGCTGCAGCCTGCCCCGCGTGCGCCCCTGCGCCTACTGCTGCCCCGCGTGCGCCCCTGCGCCTACTGCTGCCCCGCCTGCAACCTTGCACAGCAGCCCCTGCTGCCCTGCGAGCTGCTCCTGCAGCCACACGCCCCTGTATCGCTGCTTGCTGCCCCCTCCCTGCAGCCCTGCGTTCCAGCCTGTTGCCACCGAAGCATCCCTGCACCTAGCCCCTTGCTAGCCCGCCTGCTCCTGCAGCCCTTTCGGCCAGCATACCTGCCAGCCCGCGCGCATACCTGCTAGCGCGCCCCTGCGACCAGCTCTGCTGCTGCCACTGCAGCTGCTGCCCCTGCAGTTTGCCTTCGCTGCTCCTACACCACTACTACCACCGCAGCCCCTGCTGCCCCGCATTCGCTGCACGCATCTACTTGGATTGCTTCGCTCCATCACGCCTGCATCGACACGCGCGTGATCCAAATACAAGTAAGTATTCAAAAGAGTAAGTTTTGAAGTTCCTGTTTCCCGAAATTTATATTTCCTCATTCTTTTTCTCGGGGACTTGAAAACCTCCCTTCTTCTACATCTCACCTTTCTTATAACGTGGGTTCGATTCTTGAAAAGCGGAATCGTGGGGATTCACGCAATTAACGAACTAAGAGCGTTCGTAAGACTTCGGACTAAGAGCGTCCGTAAGCATCGATTTAACGAACTAAGAGCGTTCGTATGCTACGGACTAAGAGCGTTCGTATGCTACGGACTAAGAGCGTTCGTGAGTATCTATTTTGACCATTCAAACATCATTGTTTCGGTCTAATCCAATTATTCTTGGAAATCGATTTCTTGGTAGCATAGCTCGGAAATCTTATTTATATTAGTTTTCATGGAAGCATTGACTCCGAAACTAACTTGTTCTTGTTTCATCTTTCAGGATGTCAAACATGAACAAACTCGATTTTGTTCCATTGGATTATGCAGGCAAAAGGTACTTATTTTGGGTCACTGATGTCGAGATCCACCTTATTGCCCGTGATTTATTGCATACTATCCAAGAGTTTTTGTAATACCCCGAAAATCCAAATTAAATTCCATGGATTTTTAGAAATGATTTCACGATAGTAGGAGCGAGTACGAAGCTTGGAGAAGTTGTGGAATTAGTTCGAATGATTTTATTTTCGAAAACGAACGTTTTTTAGGGGGGCCGAGAAAGTTGACTTTTTATACGTACGGAATTTGGGAAAACTTCCTTCATGAAAGTTGTAGAGCTCGTCGATACGATCGCGTGCATATGTGGAACGCAATATTCGGAGTTCGTATGAATAAGTTATGAATATTTAAAAATTGGGATTTTTCTATAAATAGGTGGAAAATCTGATTTATTTCGGAAGGACGAAAGTTTCTCAAAATTGCATTTTGGTCCCTGAAACTCTCCGTTCTCTCTCCTCCCTACGCAGCCGACCCGACTGACCCGACCCGGACCCATATCCCTCCTCCGGCGTCCTCCGGCCACGACCCGGCCATCCCTGGCTTCGCCGTGAGCCGTCCAGTCGCCTGGTGCCATCGCCTTGCATCGACGCTGCCCCCAGACGTGGATCGAAGCCCCCCAGAGCCTAGCATTCGACCCGACCGGATCTTGGCCGTGCCGGCGTTGCACGGGCCGATCCTCCCCATTTTCGTGATCTCCTCTTCCCCCTGATCATCCCCATATAAGCCTTGCATGACGATTTTGGGTGTAGAGCGCTTGATCAAGGTTTGACTTTTTCGACGGCTCTGATTCAATCTGGAATCAGATCAGACGCTCCGGATTAATCCAACTTCAAAGCTTGATCTAGGACGATCTAGGCCAAACCAGACTTAGCTCCAGGTATGGAAGTCGATCACCCTTTCATTTTGAACCAGTTTGTAGTTGGTCACTTTGCCATCGGAGGTGGTTGACCGGCGTTGACCTCCGCGTTGACCGCCCACTGACCACCGCTTGTGGCGGCGTATCAGACCATATTTCGAGTTTTCATTATCTAGGCGATGATCTATGCATCCATACGAGCGTTTTGATATATAACTTGGTCATGTTAGAAAAAGTTGATAAATAGTGGATTTACGTTTTTACGTTACTATTTACGGTTTTTACGTTTTATCTTCGGTTTACGATCTGCGAAGATCAGACCATCGGTTTTACTTCAAATTTTAATATGTTGATCGTATGACTGTCCCGGTGACTTTGTGAGGTCACGGGCGAAGATCCGACCGTTGGATCTTCGTATAATTGAGAAATAGTAATTCGGAAGGCGATTCGTGAGAATCCGACCGTCGGATTTTCGTATAATTTTGTGGAGATGTTAGTAAAGGCGATTCAGGAAGATCTGACCGTTGGATCTTCGTGATAATTTTGGAGGATGATCCTAAAGGCGATCCGTGAGGATCCGACCGTTGGATCATCGTTTAATTTGAATCTGAGCGTTGGATCGTCGTTTAATTACATTTATGAGTTGTTGGCTAAGTTAAGATCATTATTGGATTAGGTTATCGACGGATTGATTTGGCGGACAATTCGGGAAAATTGTTGTTTTAGCTGTTAAGAAGACGCAGCTGGATTAGAGGTGAGTAAACCTCACGTGGTTCATATTACGAACTGAATAAATTTAATTACTTTATTTTTGTCATAATTGTGTGAAAATATTTATGGAATAAATATTTGTTTTAAATTATATGGACTTGATCAACTACGGTCCATAGGTAAGTAAAATGATTTTATTATACAAATGAATTTCACGGTTTTTATGCTTGAACTATAGTTGGTATTAGTGGTCATCCCTGAGCGGATGATTACGTATATATATATTTACGTGGAATATATATATTGGTTGACGTGTGATTGGTGTGATGAAATGATTGAGAATGGATTTGGATATTATTCAAGATATTAATCTCACATTTAATTGTTGAATAATGAAATGTTGATAATGTGATGTGAAAGTTATTTTATATGCCCAATGGTGAATATGTGGAAATTATTTTAAGAAATAAAGATTTGTCTTGAAATAATATGTCTCTTTATGTGGGTGTACATATACATATATACGATCTATAAATCATAAAGATTGTATTTTGGTGATTTTGATTATGTCTGAGAAGTACAATTGTGAAGTCGGGTGTTATCTACTACCCCGTGCTTAAGTGAATTACTGGTAAATGTGTTTTGGTGTTATGTGGAAGTTAGCCTTGGGCCCTAGTCCCTACAGATAGTGCACTATTATACTCTTAGGAAGGTTGCTTACTTTGAGTATACATACTTGGGTATAGTACGTTGGACCCTAGTATGCTGCGGCTTTCCCGTACTTTGGGTATAGTACGTTGGACCCTAGTACGTGGATTTATGATTTGTTACCAGTCAACCTGGCTTACTTGTGCTTTGGGTATAGTACGTTGGACCCTAGCACTTGTATTTATGAATTGTTACCAGTTAATCCGAAAATTCACTAAAAAGAAAAGTGTACTTATATTATTTTGATCAAATATCTATTTGTGATATGTTGTTAATATGTGAAGGTGTTAGTGGAAAGAGAATCAAGCATGCTTTGCTTTAATGTTATTTCACATATTAATGTTGCAATATTCGTTGGTGGTGATCAGTCAAATGCTGAGTTTTAAAAGAAGTATCGAGAATAAATATGCTTATATATGTTTCTTTGATTTTTGGAATTACATTGTGAGTGCGTCGATTGTTTACTTGAGTTATAATAAATATAATTGAATAAATCAACAGTTCTTTTTTGTTTGCTCATACGGGCTGTCAAAAGCTCACCGGGTTTTGTGTTGTTGCAACTCCCGGTACACTATTCAAATTGTGTAGCGGGTAGTCTTACAGGTCAGGAGAATCAGGGCAGTGATCGTGCGGTTTAGAGTATTAGTATTAGATTTATAGCATTTGTTTTGTGAGGAGAATTGTGCTCTCTTGAGCTTTATAATTTGTTTTGGTGAGAGTGTACTGTAATAAGTAGCTTGAGGATTTGGTTTATGTAATTATCGAGAGGTGTAATGTGCTGTTGATTTTGAGAAAAAAATTCTGAGATTATAAACAGGGTATTTGAGGTTCATGCTTCGAATATGAATTACTTAAATTCAGAATTCGGGGTGTGACAGATTGGTATCAGAGCGTGAGGTGCATACTTAATGATTTGTCAATACTTTCCGAGTGATGGCCCGTCTGCAGCGGATCCCCATCGTGTGCTCTTCAGTATTGATCAAGTCATTGGTATGTGAGAGTGTTAGAAGTCATCTAGGACGTTTGGTCGTATTAGGAGTTTTGAAATACCCTTGGTGTGTTAGTATATTGGTTATTAGGTACTTGTATTGACTGATGCTATGTTTGAGTGTTATACAAGTTTTAAACAATTTTTGCTATGCTTCCGAAGTAATGGACAAATTGGGAAGCATAACTAAGGATTGAAGTAGACCCTTTGGTAGAGGCCTAGTCTGGTGTAGGAACGTGATCTTTCTATGGAGACAATTGAGGATGAGGTGTAGGCATTAGAGGTTGAGCTGCCTGTTCCATTAGTGGTTGATGTGATGAATTCTATTCTTAGGTTGAAATGGTGAAAAATGTTGAGGATTTAGGAGTTAGGAGTAGTTGGAAAGAGAATTGATCTTACAACTCAATATGATAGGAGTGTGAGAGATTATGAGACAAATGGATGCTAATTTTAGCAAGGTGTGAGGAATAAAGGTGCCTTATTAGACTTAAGACTTTTCTTACTAAAGCGAAGTGTGATACCGGAGAACCTGATTCCTTGGTGTGTTGTGACAGGCTGTGCTTGATGTCTATAGTAGACTTTTGCGTGTGACTTCTTTTGAAAAAGTGTTGTTCTATGTAGTACGTTGCATGATGCATCTTTTATTGTTTCACAAATGAATCTTTTATAACTTTGTTTGTGTGTGCAATACTACCTTGTTGTGTTCGAAATTATTTGAGTGTTTGTTGTGATTTTGGAAAAGTATCAACATACATTCAATCTTATTAATTTTAGGATGAGTCTTTTACCACTTTAATTGGTGCTGGGGCAATAGAGTTAATACTCTAAGCTCTTCATAGGAGGATGCCAATTATGAAAGATGTGTGCAGCATAATTGGCTAAGGTTTTGAAAGAGCAATGGGTGACCAAGGTCCGATCCATGGTGTCGTTGTTGGTCTGTTTTTAAAGAAAAGACTACCACATTCAATCAGTCTTATTACAAACCAGAAGCAAAATAAAGTTATTGTCCAACGAAAGTTAAAATGAAGACAAAGAAATACAATAACTAGAAGATGAATTGTTTTTGCTTCTTCCCCTTTGATTGGGAAAGCTCAGCAATCTCCTCCATGAGTTTGGTGATCTGATCATCGACCTCTTCACTGTCCTGCGAGTCACTACTGGTTGAGTCAAGATCTTCCCAAGGAACATGAGGAGCGGTGCGCGGGCGAGTGGCAGCCCTTTTGCTGTTTTCAGCCTCAGGAGGAGTGTCCTTGTGGAGTGACGCAGCAACGTCCTTGCAAGGAAACCCAGGAGGATGACACTGCATGTTGTTGACTTCCTGAGCAAGCTTGTCCATTGCGGTGTGACAGCGAATCAAAGAGATGTTCATGTCAGAGATGTAATCGATCATGCATGTGACTCGCCAATCCGTCACCATAATATCATCACGGAGAGAGGAGCGCAGAGCATCAATCGAGTCAGACAAGCTCTCCAGGGTGGCCACAGGCCGAGGAGCACGAGCAGCTCGGGAGGAAGAGGACTCGCTAGGATGCAGTCTAGGAGAGCGTCGAGGTAGAGGAGGGGGACTGCGGCTACGCTCACGTGTAGGACGATGGTCCCCAGGACTAGTGAGGCCAGCGCGAGTGGCCGCTTGACGACCTTCTTCTTCCAGAGAGAGAATGCGGCGTTGATTGACGCCCATGCGAGCGGTAACCTTGGTTCGAACCATGATGAAGGAGAAGAAATTTGAAACTACACGCTTAGACAAAACCGAGTAAAATCTGAAGGAGACAAAATGAGGTTTATATAAAGCACAAGATAGGGTTGAGAGAATGTGACAATTGAAGAACGATGATGATGAGTGTTTGAAAGAGATTGTTGTTTGATGGATTGAAGTTGATGAATTGGTGTTGGGGATTTGAGTTTATCAGATGGAAGAAGAGATTTGAGTTTATCGGATAGAAGAAGAGAATTGAGAGAGAATGGCTAAAACTCTGAAGAAAATTTCTTTTCCTTTGGAGTGAACAGTCGCGTCTCCAGAATGCACCTATTTATAGAACAAGGTGAGCAGATCTCCACCGTTGGATGAACGATCTCAGAATTTGAATCCACGCGTTGGATTAAAGTCGCCCCGAAACCCGGAAAAGCTGTTGGCGCGTGTTGAGCGTGTAAGGGGACATGCCGAATTTCGAGGCGCTGTGGCAGACAGCTTTAGCCGAAAGTGATTCTGATTGCCTTAAATCACGGAAGGGATAAGCCGTGGCAGGTGGGCCGTACGTGGGCTTGTCTCGGATCAAGGCCCTCACTGTAGTTGTGGGTGGAGGCCCAATGGGCTGAACTTCTGAAATAGTTTTGGGTGAAATCCATGGGCCAAATTTCTGAATAGTTTTGGGATGAAATTCATGGGCCGGATTTCTGCAACAGTTTTGGGTGTTTTGGGCCGGATTGTTGAAACAATTTGAAACAGCTTGGTTTAAATAAAAGGAATGGTATAGTTATCATCGAGAGCAGCTTGTGCTCCAGTGGTTGGGGGGCAAAGCCTTTGTGCAGCAGGTTAAGGTTTCGAACCTTGCCACCCCTTTTATTTTATTTATGTCGCTTATGACATAATAAATATAACACGTGAGCATATATTATTGGAAGCAGCTCTTGCTTCAGTGGTTGGGAGCAAAACTTTTGTGTTCGAGGTCGGGAGTTCGACCCTTGCCTCTTACATTTATTTTTGGATCTTGTATACGCTCAGTATACGGACGTATTTTTATACGTAGAACCGTAGCTTTGTATATTTCTACGGTATGGTATCTGTAGATTTCTACAGTATTGGTAAAGTTGGAGATAGTATAGTCAAGTGTGGTAGTTGAAGTAAGAATTGTGGTGATCAAGTTGATGCTTGGTTAGTGTTCTGAAAACTTTAATCGGGAGAAATGGACTCACGATTAAATTTCGGGACGAAATTCCTTTAAGGAGGGTAGACTGTAATACCCCGAAAATCCAAATTAAATTCCATGGATTTTTAGAAATGATTTCACGATAGTAGGAGCGAGTACGAAGCTTGGAGAAGTTGTGGAATTAGTTCGAATGATTTTATTTTCGAAAACGAACGTTTTTTAGGGGGGCCGAGAAAGTTGACTTTTTATACGTACGGAATTTGGGAAAACTTCCTTCATGAAAGTTGTAGAGCTCGTCGATACGATCGCGTGCATATGTGGAACGCAATATTCGGAGTTCGTATGAATAAGTTATGAATATTTAAAAATTGGGATTTTTCTATAAATAGGTGGAAAATCTGATTTATTTCGGAAGGACGAAAGTTTCTCAAAATTGCATTTTGGTCCCTGAAACTCTCCGTTCTCTCTCCTCCCTACGCAGCCGACCCGACTGACCCGACCCGGACCCATATCCCTCCTCCGGCGTCCTCCGGCCACGACCCGGCCATCCCTGGCTTCGCCGTGAGCCGTCCAGTCGCCTGGTGCCATCGCCTTGCATCGACGCTGCCCCCAGACGTGGATCGAAGCCCCCCAGAGCCTAGCATTCGACCCGACCGGATCTTGGCCGTGCCGGCGTTGCACGGGCCGATCCTCCCCATTTTCGTGATCTCCTCTTCCCCCTGATCATCCCCATATAAGCCTTGCATGACGATTTTGGGTGTAGAGCGCTTGATCAAGGTTTGACTTTTTCGACGGCTCTGATTCAATCTGGAATCAGATCAGACGCTCCGGATTAATCCAACTTCAAAGCTTGATCTAGGACGATCTAGGCCAAACCAGACTTAGCTCCAGGTATGGAAGTCGATCACCCTTTCATTTTGAACCAGTTTGTAGTTGGTCACTTTGCCATCGGAGGTGGTTGACCGGCGTTGACCTCCGCGTTGACCGCCCACTGACCACCGCTTGTGGCGGCGTATCAGACCATATTTCGAGTTTTCATTATCTAGGCGATGATCTATGCATCCATACGAGCGTTTTGATATATAACTTGGTCATGTTAGAAAAAAGTTGATAAATAGTGGATTTACGTTTTTACGTTACTATTTACGGTTTTTACGTTTTATCTTCGGTTTACGATCTGCGAAGATCAGACCATCGGTTTTACTTCAAATTTTAATATGTTGATCGTATGACTGTCCCGGTGACTTTGTGAGGTCACGGGCGAAGATCCGACCGTTGGATCTTCGTATAATTGAGAAATAGTAATTCGGAAGGCGATTCGTGAGAATCCGACCGTCGGATTTTCGTATAATTTTGTGGAGATGTTAGTAAAGGCGATTCAGGAAGATCTGACCGTTGGATCTTCGTGATAATTTTGGAGGATGATCCTAAAGGCGATCCGTGAGGATCCGACCGTTGGATCATCGTTTAATTTGAATCTGAGCGTTGGATCGTCGTTTAATTACATTTATGAGTTGTTGGCTAAGTTAAGATCATTATTGGATTAGGTTATCGACGGATTGATTTGGCGGACAATTCGGGAAAATTGTTGTTTTAGCTGTTAAGAAGACGCAGCTGGATTAGAGGTGAGTAAACCTCACGTGGTTCATATTACGAACTGAATAAATTTAATTACTTTATTTTTGTCATAATTGTGTGAAAATATTTATGGAATAAATATTTGTTTTAAATTATATGGACTTGATCAACTACGGTCCATAGGTAAGTAAAATGATTTTATTATACAAATGAATTTCACGGTTTTTATGCTTGAACTATAGTTGGTATTAGTGGTCATCCCTGAGCGGATGATTACGTATATATATATTTACGTGGAATATATATATTGGTTGACGTGTGATTGGTGTGATGAAATGATTGAGAATGGATTTGGATATTATTCAAGATATTAATCTCACATTTAATTGTTGAATAATGAAATGTTGATAATGTGATGTGAAAGTTATTTTATATGCCCAATGGTGAATATGTGGAAATTATTTTAAGAAATAAAGATTTGTCTTGAAATAATATGTCTCTTTATGTGGGTGTACATATACATATATACGATCTATAAATCATAAAGATTGTATTTTGGTGATTTTGATTATGTCTGAGAAGTACAATTGTGAAGTCGGGTGTTATCTACTACCCCGTGCTTAAGTGAATTACTGGTAAATGTGTTTTGGTGTTATGTGGAAGTTAGCCTTGGGCCCTAGTCCCTACAGATAGTGCACTATTATACTCTTAGGAAGGTTGCTTACTTTGAGTATACATACTTGGGTATAGTACGTTGGACCCTAGTATGCTGCGGCTTTCCCGTACTTTGGGTATAGTACGTTGGACCCTAGTACGTGGATTTATGATTTGTTACCAGTCAACCTGGCTTACTTGTGCTTTGGGTATAGTACGTTGGACCCTAGCACTTGTATTTATGAATTGTTACCAGTTAATCCGAAAATTCACTAAAAAGAAAAGTGTACTTATATTATTTTGATCAAATATCTATTTGTGATATGTTGTTAATATGTGAAGGTGTTAGTGGAAAGAGAATCAAGCATGCTTTGCTTTAATGTTATTTCACATATTAATGTTGCAATATTCGTTGGTGGTGATCAGTCAAATGCTGAGTTTTAAAAGAAGTATCGAGAATAAATATGCTTATATATGTTTCTTTGATTTTTGGAATTACATTGTGAGTGCGTCGATTGTTTACTTGAGTTATAATAAATATAATTGAATAAATCAACAGTTCTTTCTTGTTTGCTCATACGGGCTGTCAAAAGCTCACCGGGTTTTGTGTTGTTGCAACTCCCGGTACACTATTCAAATTGTGTAGCGGGTAGTCTTACAGGTCAGGAGAATCAGGGCAGTGATCGTGCGGTTTAGAGTATTAGTATTAGATTTATAGCATTTGTTTTGTGAGGAGAATTGTGCTCTCTTGAGCTTTATAATTTGTTTTGGTGAGAGTGTACTGTAATAAGTAGCTTGAGGATTTGGTTTATGTAATTATCGAGAGGTGTAATGTGCTGTTGATTTTGAGAAAAAAATTCTGAGATTATAAACAGGGTATTTGAGGTTCATGCTTCGAATATGAATTACTTAAATTCAGAATTCGGGGTGTGACAGTTTTGTCCTATAGAAACAGCTCCAGACCCTTAAACTGAGAAAGATAATTCCAAGGCACTTGCCTTCATGAAACGTCACATGGATAGTGACCTACAATTTGAGTTCATAAATGAGGATAGCGCCATAAAGCTTTGGCATGTGCTTCGCGAACGATATGGCAATGTTCGTGACTCCACACTTCCGAATACAGAAGCAGAATTGAAAGATCTTCGCTTCTCTGAATTTGACACGGTCATGCTATTTTATTCGGAAGCCCTCCGCATCAGAGTAATGATGCGTCTCTGTGGAAAGATGATCACAGAAGACCAGTTGATTGAGAAAACCCTCAATACCTTCCCCGCCTGTGCTATGAGGTCCTCTGACTTATTCCGGACTCATGTAAATGCAAGACGGATCACAAGTTTCCAACAGCTTATTGAAGCTATGGCCACTGCTGAAAGACATGGCAATGAACTTGTGAAAAGAGAATTTGATAGGCTTCAAGAGAGCCATCAAGAGCATCGTCCTATGGCTAGAGTAAGTCGCCATCGACGTCATGATCCATACGATCGAAATGCTCAAGAAGGTAATCGCTCAAGGCGACAATCACACGACCGTAGGAGGCGTGATTTTAAGGGACATAGGGTTGGAAACCATGGAGCCAACGTTGGCCATGGGCACCACTTTCCAACGCCACCAGTCCTAGGGACTATGCATATTACGCCAATGCGCCTCAATCAAGGGAGAATCCTCTTTATGGTGTCTATTTCTGATATGGAATGTCTGATCAATGGACCTGAATTTGCAATGTACCTACGAAGGTAGTCGCATCATGGTGATCAAGACATCGAGTTCACAAAGACTTTAAATCTGGCGATGAAGATAAAATGCCGCAGATTTTATTTATAGTCTTTTATTTTTCCAAGAATTATGGCAATTATGCCTTAAATCAATAAAATGACTTATTGTATTCACTTTTTCCCTCTAGGCGTACTCAAGAGTACTTGTGATGTCTAGGCAAGGTTTGATCAGAGAGTACGGTTTTAAAAGTGAGCAACGCTCCACCAAAATCTCGCCTTACCTTACCTGGTCACAACTAAATTGAAATTACCGAACGGATTGAGTGACTACGATTTGTCTACGGTTTGATTTTTATATTGGATTAGATTTTGGTCAAGAAACTTTGATGTAATCATTGGCTATTATTAATAAAGTATCGATTGATTTTATCTCATGTCATGGACATATTTTTCGAACTTTATTACTTACAAGATGTAAGTGCCAATGATTTTCATGTGGAAACACATTGTGAGAATGGACAAGAGTTCCTTTGCATCACCTCTAATGACTACGGACATAAACGAGTCTTAGAGAAACTTATGTGTCGCTCTAGTGGGTTGTATGCAACCACTATTCGAGTCATTGAATCCAACCATGTCATGAGAGATGATTTATGGGATTCCGACACATATAGGCTTTGGCACGACCGTTTGGGACACCCAGGTCGTGACATGATGATCCGTATATTAAAGACTTCACACGGACATCCATTTTTCAGAACGAAAAGAAGTAAAAATCGGATTTTGGACACCTAAAGAGCACCTGCGCCTCACGGTGCCGTTCTCCCCCAGGACCGGCCATCCTTGCCCGGCGCCGCCGTCCCCCTGCGGCCTCAAGGTGGCATTGACGCCACCAATGCTCTTTCTACTCCACATTTTGCTTCTAAAGTCAATTGTGACTTCGTGGCTCAACCAAAATCCTCATTGGTTGTTTCTAAAGCCCATCATTCGTTCTGCAAAGCCTGCTCTTTAACAAAGTTAGGATCGAGACCATCCTATGCAAAGGACACCAAAGAAAATATACCATTCTTGCAAAGAATCCAAGGTGATATTTGTGGACCTATTCAACCATCATGCGGACCATTTCGATATTTTATGGTATTGGTTGATGCATCGACACGCTGGTCACATGTCATGCTATTGTCCACAAGGAACGCTGCATTTGCTAAACTCCTAGCACAAATAATTAAGTTAAGGGCTCACCACCCTGATCATCCTATTAAGTCTATAAGATTAGACAATGCTGGAGAGTTTACATCAAAGACTTTTGATGATTATTGCATGTCCATTGGGATTGATGTTGAACATCCTGTTCCTCATGTTCACACCCAAAATGGTCTCGCAGAAGCCGCCATTAAACGACTACAAATGGTCGCTAGGGCATTGGTAATGCGCACCAATCTCCCTATTTCTGCTTGGGGCTATGCAATATTGCATGCAGCTGTGCTTATTCGTCTGAGCCCCACTGCCACTCAACCCTTCTCTGCATCCCAGATGGTTACTGGGTATGAGCCTGATGTCTCACACTTACGCATATTTGGGTGTGCAGTTTATGTGCCTATTGCGCCTCCACAGCGCACCAAAATGGGTCCTCAACGACGATTAGGCATTTATGTTGGATATGATTCTCCAACGATTATCCGCTACATAGAACCCTTGACAGGCGATCTCTTTACCGCTAGATTTGCGGATTGTCACTTCGATGAGACAGTCTTCCCGTCTTTAGGGGGAGATAAGAACATCAATGTTCAACAGGAACGACAGGAATTGTCGTGGTCTGTCCCCACTCTGTCTCATCTTGATCCCCGAACCGCACAGTCCGAAATTGAAGTGCGGAGAATTCTCGATCTTCAGAACGTAGCAGAATCGATGCCTGATGCGTTTTCTGATATCGCTAAAGTGAAGAGATCACACATACCTGCTGCAAACGTGCCTGCAAGGATTGATGTCCCTAAAAGTAGAGGACATGACGCCAACTCAAGAATGCATGAGCATGGCGCCAACGTCCCATCTCTCAATGATGGTGACGTTATGGCTAGGCCCACGGCTCCCGCCAGGAAGCGCGGGAGGCCCATAGGTTCGATGGATTCTCGCCCAAGAAAGAAAGCGAGTTTGACACAAAATAATCCATTAATCATCGATGTGAATAATCCATCTCATGAGAATATTCCGGATTATGGTTATGTCCAAGAGACATCATTGGGGGACGCTCCAATGTCAGAACCAACTCCAGAGAATAGAGAGATCTCCATAAATTACACTAGTGTACATGAGATGATGGATAGAAATTCTATGGCGATTGATGATGCATTCGCATATCATATTGCAAAAGGAATTATAGAATATGATGATATCAAACCTCGCTCTGTTGAAGAATGTCAACGAAGAGCAGATTGGCCTAAATGGAAAGATGCGATCCAGGTTGAATTGGATTCACTAACAAAGAGACAGGTATTTGGGCCTGTAACGCAGACACCCCCAAGTGTAAAGCATGTTGGCCATAAATGGGTCTTTGTTAGAAAGCGTAATGAGAAAAATGAGGTGGTAAGATATAAAGCCCGCCTTGTGGCGCAAGGTTTCTCACAACGCCCTGGAATCGACTACGAGGAGACATATTCTCCCGTAATGGACGTTATAACGTTCCGCTACCTTGTCAGTTTGGTAGTTTCCGAAAAACTTGACATGCAGCTGATGGATGTGGTTACAGCATATCTCTATGGGGATCTAGATTCAGAGATATATATGAAGGTTCCAGATGGACTTCAATTACCCAAATCAAGTGGCTCTAAACCACGGAGCGCGTTTTCAATAAGGTTAAAACGCTCACTATATGGATTAAAACAATCTGGACGGATGTGGTATAACCGTCTAAGTGACTACTTGATTGGGAAGGGATATATTAACAATGAAATATGCCCATGCGTGTTCATTAAAAGAACAAGTTCCGGATTTGCAATCGTAGCAGTTTATGTCGATGACATGAACCTAATTGGAACTCTAGATGAGTTAAAGGAAACTGCTAAATACTTGGAATCCGAATTTGAGATGAAAGATCTTGAGAAAACACGGTTTTGTCTCGGTTTAGAACTCGAGCACCGTAGTGATGGAATTTTGGTCCATCAGTCTGCATATACTCAGAAAATTCTAAGGCGCTTTCATGAAGATAAAGCAAAGCCTGTGAGTACTCCCATGATTGGTCGTAGTCTTGAGCCAGGAAAAGATCCGTTTCGTCCAAGGGATGAGGACGAAGAATCATTAGAGGCCGAAGTGCCTTATTTGAGTGCAATAGGCGCATTATTGTACTTAGCTCAATGCACAAGACCGGATATCTCATTCGCAGTGAACTTGTTAGCTCGACATAGCTCTGCGCCAACACGCCGCCATTGGATTGGTGTAAAGACCATCTTTCGATACCTAAGAGGTACGATTGATATGGGCCTATTCTATCCCTACAGAGAGAAAAGGAATGACGGAAAGTTGGGATCGGACCCCAAAAGGCATAACGCCTCCGTCCATGGAATGGCCGCCTCCAGCGCCGCCACCGCTCATGGTGGCTGGCATCTTCCTATCTCCCTCCATCAAAACGACAATGATGTCTTGATGGGTTTTGCTGATGCAGGGTACCTCTCTGACCCTCACAAAGGTCGCTCCCAAACTGGTTATGTCTTTACTATGGGAAGCACTGCGATATCTTGGAGGTCTACAAAACAGACCCTTGTTGCTACTTCCTCGAATCATGCAGAGATTATTGCTCTACATGAAGCCGTTCGTGAATGTATATGGCTAAGATCTGTGATTCGACATATTCAAGGAAGTTGTGGTTTGAAGTCTACCACAGATGAACCTACATGCATTTATGAGGATAATGCAGCTTGTATTGAACAAATGAAGTTAGGTTTCATCAAAGGCGACAACACCAAGCATATATCGCCTAAGTTCTTTTATAATCAGCAACAACAATCACTTCTAAAGATTGAAGTGAATCAAATCCGATCAGAGGATAATGTAGAGGGACTTATTCACTAAGTCGTTACCTAAATCCACCTTCGAGAAACATGTGAAGAGCATCGGATTGAGAAAGTTATCCGAACTCCCACGATTGTAGCAATCAGGGGGAGACATCGACATCAGGGGGAGTTATGATGTCTGCATGTTCGATCTCGAAGAGTGAAGGACGTGTTGTGCTCTTTTTGTCCTTGGACCAGGGTTATTTTTATCCCACAGGGTTTTTGTTACCTGGCAAGGTTTTTAACGAGGCAACGGATGAAGCGTCACCACCAAATTTGAAGCGGCACAAGGGGGAGTGTTGAAGGAATATCGATTTAGTGTGCCTTATCAAACTAGGAGTAGCAATAGGAGAGAATGTTCTAGATTTCCCAATCCTACACGGATTGGTATTCCTTGTAACATTAGAACTAGTACTTTGTAATCCCTATATATAAGGCTCCTATTCTCAATAATAATACACATCTCTCTACAATTCTCTCTCGAATCTATTTTACTTAAACAAGGCGTATATTAAACGTTATGCAATACGAATACCAAGCTCATGGCACATGTGAATTTCAAATGACACATGGAATTCAGAATATCATCATGTGCCACGTCCAAAACATAGCAAACTATGTTAATCCTTATTTTTATTCAAATTTTTTTATGCCATGAGCTCACTATTGGTGAAGCATATTTTCAGAATGGTAGTCCAATTAATAAAACTCTAAAATGTTGACACTTTTTTGTTTCATGATTTTCCTTTTTTTCAACTCTGAGAAAAAAAAATACTTCTAGTGCCAAAAAAATTCTAAATTTCTTTCCATTATATATTATATTTTTTTATGCCCCCTCAGAGAAATGTTGATGAATCCCCTAAGTAACAATTTTTCATGACTTCTCATATATGTTGATGTTTCTCCTGAGTAATAATCTGACAAATAAGTAATAAATGTTATTACTACATAAATTCGTTAATTACATCTTCATCTGTATTTTTGGTTGAACAATCATGAAAGAATAAACAATATATTATGTAGTATTTATTTGATCAATCATTTAAGCCTCATTTGGTTCGCGAAAAGGAAATCAATTCCTTTACGAAATCCTATGGGAAAGGAAAGCAAACTTCCCTCTAACTTTCATTTTTGCTGTTTGGAAATGTTGGTAAAGCAGGGAGAAAATATTGTTTGTTTTCATTCTAGTGTTTGGTTTGTGTAAGGAAATGAAACAAAATCATACTAATATTCCATTTATATTCTCATATATTAAAATATATAGTTAGACAAATCTCATAAACTTTTTTGTCAATAATAATTTTCAATAGGGATATAAATGTACTTGATATAAATGTACTTATACTATGTAATTAATGCTGAAAAAGTGGAAAGAAAAATGAATCATTTGAAGGATGAGAGGATTCACTTTCCCCCATATTTTCCCTTCTTAAAGGAAAGTTGTTCATTTCCTTATGCACACCAAACATAGGAAATGAATGAATTTTCTTTTCCAAGCTCTCAATTCCGTGAACCAAACGAGGTCTTAGGGGAGTGAAATTCACACTCCCCATTTTACATTCTGCACTCCCACTTATATTAGTAAAATCCCACTTTTGCACCAACACTTGTCCATTTTACATTCTGCACTCCCACTTATATTAGTAAAATCCCACTTTTGCACCAACACTTGTGCAATGCTACTTCTACCATAACTTCTTCTTGGTAAATTCCGTCTTCCCTAACATATAAAAGAGTGACAGATCACACTGCCAGACTAGCTCGTGCAAACCAAAGTGGAATTTTGGGTATGATGCAAACCTAAAGACTATTATTATCTCAAACCTCCATCAAATGACTTTTGTTAAGCTTTTGATACAAGTATACGAACAAACTTGCCCCAAATTCTAGTTGTTTTATATGAAACCCATTCCTTGATTCTCTTTTCCAGTTTGTAACTTGGTATGCAATATGACATAAACACATAAACCCAATCAATTTTTCAAATCACAAACTCAATCTTTCTTACTTTCAACTAAATCCCAGTACAATCAACAGCTTTTTAAAGCTCCAACTCAATGATGCAATAAAAGCTTGAACCTCGTAAACCCAATAGATCAAATTGAAATTTACAAAGCTAGAAAGGAAGAGAGGTTATCTCTCTCCCGGAGATTCGTTGTGTGAAACAAACCACAAGAAGAGAGTGAAAAGAAAAAGAAGAAGAAGAAGAAAGACCTCTCACTATGCGAGTCTTCAATTGCATGTAATCTGTATTATAACCTTCGATAGCAAGAGAAGATGGCAACGAGTTTTGAGGACCAATACTTTCCTTCTCTTTGGTAGGAGATTTTGGTGATACGTTTGCCGTAGAATTTAGAGAGCAAAGTGTTTAATGTTATTGACTTAAGGGCAAATTTGAAAACTTAAGTTTCAAAATATGAGTGGGAATGATGAATGTAAAAATGAGAGTGTAGATTTCATGCCTTTTTTTAAAATTTCAACATCACATGTATGAGATGTCTGATTTTCTTTTCTTATCCCAATTATTGGCTAAAGAAACAAGTGTTATGTAGACCAATTTGAGATGGTATAGGTAGCTGCCTAGCCATTACTCATTCTTAAATATTGAAGTGGTCACTTGGGTCAGCCATGCAAAACTGAAATTGATTTCTTAATTTTCGTATCACAATGTGGTGATTGTGGTCCTTCAAATCAATGCCATTGATTGATAATCCATGGAAGACATGAGAGGCTTCAAATTTTGCAGCAAAACAGAAGTCCAACTCCTTTCGATCTGTAGAGGGAAGAAGAAGAAGAAGGAGCAGTCAAAGAGGTTGAAAGCAGTGAGAGCCCCATCATCATTTGGCTGACAGTGTTCTGTGAACTCTTGGAGCACCGTGCGGCCACGTTTTGGTAGCCAAATCCGAGTGTGAGCAAAATGATTGAGTTGAATTGAGGTATTCGATCCCTTGGTTTGCACAATCATCATCATCATCATCATCATCAATCGATCTCATGGGTCCTCTTTCATTTTCTGACATAATAATCGTATAAAAATATAACAATCACGTCTGAAATATCAATCATCTTACTAACAAGTTTGCCCGATCGATCGACTCTCTCAGTCTCTCTTACTGTTATGTGAATAAGTTTAAAGAGTATATACTATATGAAGTATCAAAATATATATGTTTCTTGTTTACGTGTTGATCGATCTATGATCCGACGGTTTGACTAATGGGATGATACAATCTCTTTATAAAAGATTTTCTCCTACACACCACTAAATATCGATACAAAAGTGTAAATTATGTTCAAAAAATAATAGACTTGTCATATGCAGTGATACGATTGATCATTCGAGAACTCTCCCATACAATTATTGCGAGATTTTGGATCAATGGTAGACCAGTCTCCCATTACCTGAAGTTTGTCTATATTATAAAAAGTTGGTTAACATTTAACGAATACACCGAAGAAATCTATGATCTTCAAGGATTTAAAGCTTTGAATTTGACACTACACCTGCCTCTTCTTCATCTCATTCATGCTACATATACAAACAAGGCCTCAGCACCAAACTCTCTCTTTGTCCTTGTATGTTTGATTGAAGAGTGTGAAGTTAGAGGTTGGTATAGTATGGGAGAGGTATGTGTGCCTCGGCTTCCGTATAAGGATAAAGCAAAGCTTTATCTTAATCTAAAGATCTTGGAAGTTTCTCATTCGTTTGGCTAGTCAACAATGATAATCCAAAATAAGCTTCCAATCAAAAATGCATACTCGATCATCATCGATCTTTCAATCTCCTTCCCAATTTTGGCTTTCACGATCTTCATAATGATTCATGGATCTTGATATGATACAAAGTCCTTGCAGGAGCGAGTGTAGAAGTTTGACCCTTGATCTTTTTAAATCGTACATTCAGCTTGGATCTGTTATTAACCAAGGCCTCTCGTTTAGTTAGCGAAAATAAAAGTAATTCTTCAGTATTTCTCATAAAAATGGACGTTAAGATTATCATGAAGTTTCCATTCCAATATTCGGTAATGTTGGAAAAGTTGTTTGAACAGTTTATAATTAATGCAAGAAAATAATACAAAATGAGTACGTAAATGCAGCTCATTTTTTTCCTTCTATTAAGAATTTTTTTCCTTTCCTTGTACTTACCAAACACAATAAATGAATAAGTTTCATCTCCCACGTTCTCAAATCCATAAACCAAACGGGACTTAAATTTATCCGCCTTTTATTTCTCAAATAACTCAAATGTTGTCGGTCGTCTTCAAAAACTCTCAGTGAGTGAGCTCCACACTTATTAATGAGCAGAAACATCCTTATTTTTTTTTCAGCTGCGCGAGCTGTACATTCATGCATTGAGGAGATAGAGGTGACGTGAAGCCAATTTCAATGGATTTGTACTTGTAAGAAGACTTGCACGAGTTCGCCAAAAGAAAAAGAAGTCGTCTTACACGAATCTAGCAAGGTATGTTGGTGTCGGTCAGGGCATGCGTATTTGTCCTAAACTGCATAGAGAATGAAAGCCCCTGGTTCACTGATAACTCAAATTATTACATCACCAATTATTTGTGTACTTCTAGGTTCTGACGTTCTGTATTATTTTGTTGCTACTTATTTAACAGATTAGTAGTTAATATTGAGAGGTTAATGAGACCACGAAATGAAAATATAAGACTATTTCTTGATAATAGCTCCAAAACACATGCTAATTGAATGAAAGCAATTCAACATCGTAAATAAGATAAAGGGGAGGGGGAGCTAATAACATTTAATTAGTATAAAAAAAATTCAAACTTTTAAATAGAATCAAACGTTATGGTAACACATGATAATTGAATGAAGTAGTTCAAATTGAAAATAACATAAAGGGAAGGGGACCAAGTAACATTTATGTTATTAAAAAAAAATCAAACTTTGAAACATAATCTAACATTGTGGTAAAAGACATCATGAAGCACATGATAATTGAATCAAAATAGTTCAAAATTTTAAAGAACATAAAGAAGAGGGGAAGCAAATCACATTTATGTTGTATAAAAAAAATTATATTTACAATCAAACATTGCGGTAAAAGACAGTGCAGTGGAAGCATGCTGTTCCTGCATGTTGGGCGAACGCTACAGTGATACTCCTGGTAGTAAGGAGGTCACTGGTTCGATCATCCGCATGTGAAAAACACTCCATGGGGAGGGGTCCAACCCATGTTGCTCTGTGGCCCCGGAGTGGTAGTCCCACCCGACCACCATTTTTTAACCAAAAAAAAAAAAAAGACACCATGAAACACATGGTAATTGAATGAAGTATTTCAAGTTGTGAATAACATAAAGGGAAAGCGGACCAAATAACATTTATAGTATTAAAAAAAAAATCACACTTTGAAACATAATCTAACATTGCAGTAAAAGACATCATAAAATTATCATTACAATTTTACATTACCGAATGTTTTTTGCCTACCAAAACTATCATTACAATTTTACAATAATTTAACATTACCCATAACTATATAAAAACAAAAATTCTCCTATGATATAAATGCATTACAGTTTTTTTTTTTTTTAAGGAAAGACGACAGACTATATTAAGTGATAACAAAAGGTTACATGGAGCAATGCAAGAGCATCGAAATAAAACAATAAAGAAAAACGAGATGCACAGACGCATCTATAATAAAGGAAAAACAATAAAGGATAATCAGACGCACAGACGCATCTAGAATGAAAGGTAACCAGGATGTGACTTGATGTCGAACGACATCGCTGCACTGCACATGTCACAAAAGCAGTGTAAATGTAATAGTAACTGTAACAGTAACCGGTGATATGATCACCTAGGAGAGGTGATTCGCCCACCAGGAGTTCAAAAGTAACCGAGGGTGTCAGAAACTCAAAAATTAGCAAACGAACTCCTAAGAACCAGAACCAATACCATATCAATATGAGCAGGTGTCTCGGATCCAAGATCCGGATTTGTAAGCCACCAGGATCCCAAATACGGATCCAAATCCGGCCCGAGACCAAAGTCAAGTTTGCCAAAGCAACCTTAACAAAAGCCCAAGCCCATTTGAATCTGATTAGGGCACCCCAAGCTCATGGGCACCCTAGCATCAGCTCCTCTCCAGGCACCCAAGAGCCTCCGCAACCAAACACCACTGATCCGAGGAGCCGCACCGATATCCCCGTCTGAATTCCACCGGAGAAGGCCGATCCCACCCTCGTCACCACGACGCCAAACACTTTCACCGGCGCCGCCCTCCTTGGCCCGGATCCTGTTACGAAACATGAATGTGAAAATGCTCCGCCATAACCAATTCCCTCTCAGATCGGAGGGGCTCTGACTAGCCGAGCCTGAACCCGACAAGCCCCATGCCAGCAGCTCCACGCCACCACGATGGGCGAACTCGAGTTCCTCACCCAACCTCCTCGCCGCCATCCCAAAACTCGATTTCAATCGAGCCCGGCTTGGCTAGAATCTTGGCTCCGTCCCAACATCCTGGCCCATTTGAAAGCGCCCTCGCCGCCATCCGTGGGGGACGGACTCTAACAGAACCCGATCCAATCCTGGCTCAGACGAATCCATGAACCGCCCGGGATCCCAAATCTTCCAATCACCAGCAAACATCAGTTCAGTTGGCAGCCGAACGGAGTTCAACCTCAAACCTCGATGCGAACCTAATTGAGAAGGAGAAAGAGCCCCTGATCTCAACGTCAATGAGAGAAACAAAGAGACAGAGGGACAGACTGAACCGTACTCGATAGTTGCGACCCCATGGGAAGGGCCGGAATTTTTCTCCATCGAAAATGAAGGTAGGTGCAGAGACGCTTGGCCATGGCTGGCGCTCTCAAAAACCCTAGCAGAGAGGGTTTTAAAATAGGAGTGTATATTTAAGTATAAATGCATTACAGTTATTAATATAATTTTGATTCATGAATATTAGTAAATAATACCCATTAAACTGTGGCAAAATATGAGAAATGGAACTATTATATATGGTGGAGGTTTGTCTCATTCAAGATCCCTGTTGTTGGGGTTCCAAGCAAATCTGAGGCTAATCCAAAATGGGCTGTAAACTGTAAAGTCTCTCACTTGGTTGGTGCGCAATAAATTGGCCACAGCATCATTGATCTTGTCACCCACACGTGTGGTCTCGTCCACCCAGTACACTCTCCTGCCTGCAATGATTGGCGCACGAGCGGCTTTATTGTTTACGGTTGGTGTTGTCATTATTATCTCTCTCTCTCTCTCTCTATCTCTCTCTCTCTCTCTCTCTCTCTCTCTCTCTCTCTCTCTCTCTCCCTTTTTATTGAATCTTATTAATCTTGTATTCCATCGTCGTTTAAATATCTAAGCACATACTTTTTTTTTGTTACATCTAAGCACATATTATTAGAAGAAAAAATATATATAGGATTTTTGTCTATTTACCCTATTTCTAGAGATTTTTTTCTCACTTATCCCATTAACTTTTTTTAATTCTCTCTTACCCAAAACACTCTAAGGAGGTCTTCTCTAATACCCCATTAAGATTTTTTTTTTAATACCATTTTACCCTCACTCATTTGTTATTAAGAGAGAGAGAGAAAATGGAAAAGAGAGAAACCATAAGAGACTTCACCGGAGCGCGGCCGGGGAGACAGAGAAAATGGAAAAGAGAGAAACCATAAGAGACTTCACAGGAGCACGGTCACCGGCCGCGCTGATTCCTATCACCGACCGTCGGAATCCGGTCACCGCCAGCCGTCCACTTGACTTTTCAGAAAATCTCACCGGAAAAGTTTATTGGCCCAATAGACTTCCATTGCCCCCCAATAGATGTTTCGATCACCGAAATGGGAACTAATTTTCCTAAAATTAGACAAATAAAACTTTGATTAAAGAAAAAAATGAAGAGATTATATCAATTTAAAAACGTTTATTACCCCCCCCCCCAATAGACATCTATTACCACCCAATAGAATTTTTTTTCTTCATTTTTCTTTCTTTCCGGGCCTTCTGCTCCATAATCCAATCCATCTGAACTAACATGGACGAAGACGAAGCTCGATCATCAACCTTGGACTGATGAGGGACTCCAGCATTGTCCTCAAACACTTGCTCCAGCATCTGGCACGAACGACGTGCCGCTCGGAGATAGTTCATCAAGTACCGGGTAATCGGGTGGAGCCCGCCGCCTGGAACCGGAGTCTTGGCCGGGTCTCGACTGATCAGATTCTCTAATTCCATGAAAATTCCTTTGACCGCTTCACCTAATCTTTTCTAGATCGTAATTGCTTCGTTCTTGAGAAACAAGCAATACTAATTCGAGAACACGGAATCGAATTCCGGCATCAAGTTGCGCATAGTCTCGAACACATCCAACACCTTGAACAATCGCTCTAGTGATTGGCTTCTGATTGCGACGGCGTTGGTGAAGTTGAGTATCTGAATCGTCGTTCCTCGGCAGACCTCCATGAATGAGAGGTCGGCGGAGTCGGAGACGACGATGGGCAAGGCATGGAGGGCGGCGACCTGAGGCTGGAGGAATCGAACGTAGCGGTGTGCCGCCTCGAGCATGGTGGTGTTGTCCATCTTCTTCTCCCATGGCAGCAGCTTCTGCAGCGGTTCCGGTGCTGTCTAAGCCGCGAGAGAGAGAGAGAGAGAGTGGCATTTGATGTAGTTGTGTAGTTGTTTAATTAGGTTGAGAGTATGTTTGTCATTATACTCTAAATTGGGTTCATGAGAATAAAAATCTGTTGCTAGTGTAAGTGGAATAAATTTGTCCAATTTTGGTGCATTTGGTCAAGATCCCTAAAATATAATTGAGACGTAATATAGTTATTGTAAGGGGGTGTAAGATAAAATTTGAAGAGCCTTGTAGAATCGTTATATTTTTTTTTTAAATTGAGCTAAACTCAAAGACATTTACATTTTTTTCTTTGAGAAAGAACTAGAAATCTCCATCAAGTTAGACACTTCTCTATCGTCACTAGAGTAAATAGATTTCCATGATTTGTCGATTTTATAAGAATGGAGTGAAATCTTCTTGCTTACATGGTTTTTCTTGTGTATATTTTTTTCTTTAATCTGTTTATGAGAATTGAGAAAGAATTTGGTATCTTTTCCACGTTATTATCACTCTAGATTTGTTTTTTGATACTCCTTGTATCATTCTCTGCTTTTGTTGTTCTTTTACTTTTTGTGTGTTTTATTTACGAGGTAATGAGAATCTATTTTTTGTTATTTGCTTGATACTCTGTTTTGTCTATTAGTAAAAGATGTACATATTTCTTTATTAAAAAAAAATGTACATATTTTGGAAAAGATATGTAGTATTGGTAGACGAGTATTCACATGAAGCACAATAGAAATTAAAAAAACCTGAAGCACAATAATGCGTAGGGTTGTATATTGTAATTGAGGACCCTTTTATACTCTAACAAAGTTATTAACTATAACTATTTGCTAAGAAACTACATATCAAACAGATCTCTAAGTTGTCATCATTAATGAAAAAGAGGATCTCTATCTAATGTTGTTTATTGTAAATTTATATGTTGTTGTGTGCAATTGAATAATCAATTGTCACATTTGTTTCAAAATAAATGTGTCGTATGGTGACTATACAAAAATCTTTATAAGATATCCTCAATCTATGGAACAAATGAGTCATGAAATTTTTCATTTTCGCATTCGATATAGAAGAGAGCAATCAACACTATGTTTCATAGCTTAGAAATTATATTATTTTGATTGGTGTATAGTATTATCCTCGACCAAAATAGTAACCTATTATTGGATTGGCCACAATCTAGTAGGACAGTTCGAGGTTAGTTGAGCCTTTAATTAATCATGTATACAATATAATCTACATTGTATATACTTATATTATAGAGCTATGGACTATAAAATAACATACATGAAATACACGAAGCAATTAACTTCCACTGAGCTATACATCACCTTTCATTGTCTTCATATGAACACAGAGTAGCTGGGATCTGATGAATATAGGTCGTATCCATAAAAAAAAAATTTCTCGAATTATTTAAGTCTCTATAACAAAACCTTTAATCTCAATTTTTTGATTATTAGATTGTGCACAAAGAAAATGTGTTACAGTTTACATTAAATTAGGGATGAAACTACAAATAAGCTAGGAGCATGCAAATTATAATATATTTTTTTGGATGGTGCAAATAGCTAGTCTCTACTACTCCCAAATTTGATGTTTCGCTACATTAATATGCTTAGGAGAACCAATTATTGGTCATAGGGTCAAAAAACAAAATTGTAATCGAAGCAAGGAGCATGCAAATTATAGTTTAATAATCGGGTTTTGACTTGGTTTAAAAAAGTCTCGAAATTTAGGGAAAAATATCATGATCTTTCTCGGGTGCGGCTATTGCCACCCTATAATTTTCTTTGTTCACCCTACTTGCTCATTACACCCTACATTTTAATTTCAATTATTTGATTTACTTATCGAACCATTTTCTCTTTCCAGGAGTATCCACCATCATATGACATATCAAATTAAAAAATAAATTTTGTTTAACAAAAATTTCTCATTTAATTTATATCAATTAAAAAGACGTACTAAAATATATTAAAGTTTCCTATAAAATCATAATTTGATTTACTTCAATTTTTTTAATTTTTTTTCCATTCAATTTCAATGTTAATTTATTTCAATCCATATTAAAAAATTAGTAAGTACTACTATGAGCAATGAAGAAAAGATTGATTTTTTGCTTTCATGTTTTAATTTTTTTACTTTCGGTGTTCATAAAGGTATTACAAAGATTTTGATGAAATTAATACTAATGGTTTTGTGAATTGAATAACGAATTAACGATGAGGAAATAACAAAAAGATAAAAAAAGAAAATTGTAATAAATTGAAATTTGGACGGAGAAGATGAAGATTAATGTTATCAGAAGAGAAATTAAGTAGTTTTGTATTTAATTAGTTATGTATTTAGTTTTCCTTACAGATTTGAATTTTAGAAAATTAGTGTACTTATTAGTTATTTTGCATTTAGGTAATATAGTCTTTCAATAATTCAAATATTTGTAGGGTGAACAAAGAAAATGGTAGGGTGCGTCTCGACGTTGCTGCTCTTGCGTTATTAAGTTTTTATATTTCATATGTATTTTTCTTTTCATACTATTTTATTCCCTTCTTGATGTCTTTTGGCATCGTATCGTTGTAATCTTTCAATTTCAATAAATGATTGACCTCCTTCGATTCAAAAAAAGAAAATGATAGGGTGGCAATAGCCGCACCCAAAGCAGAAATGCACTTTGAATTAAGATTTTTTTTTTTTTTTAAAGTATATGAACACAAGGTATGCAGCATTATAGCCCTAGAAAGTTGGTTTGTTATATTGTAGAGAATTTATCAATGTTTCTTCTGGGTAAAGCAGATAGCTAGTCGCATAGTCTACCACTCCCAAATTTGACGTGTTGCTACCTAAGGCGAACCAATTTGTTGGTTGCATTCTAAAGTTTTTATTATCAAAAGGGGGCGTCAATCCATTAATAGTAAATGAAGTTAATATTACACAATAACTCACCCGAATAACCGGGTTACGACAAAAATGAGCATGAATAGAACACCTTAAAAGAAACCCTAGATTTTGTAGAATAACGTTACCTTAAAGTGAAGCTCCAAGTGACTCGTAACCTGACGCTATCAGGGAGGCTCCGAACACAGTCAAAAACCTTCCCCACTTTATTCATGTTCCCATAAACTCTAGTCCCCCATCCAAAGACAAACAAGAGCCTAACTTTTCTACGGATGGAGTGAGTGGATTTAAACACTAGAACCCACACAACACCAACAGGTACAATGGTGCCGCTCCAATTATAGGAGATGACTCACCCATCTTGCATAGGTCAATGGATTAATAACCTAATATGTCTAATCTTTGAGGGAAGACCAATAAAACTAATGCAAGTGCTTCATTGTGATAAAACATGTATTAAACATTTAAACAATATAAATGAGTACTTTACTTTTAAAGTTAAACGAAAGACTTGCATGTACCGTTGTGGACCTCTACTAGAGTTTCTTCTAGCCTCGTCTTGTTTAGGCATAGTTGCTCACAATCGAACCTTTCTCACACATATAGATAAGCACATATTGTTATTCTATTTTTTATTATTAATGGAGTAGAGAGATTTGCACTTGAGATTTTACTAACTTTTTTAGTTAATACAGTCGGCATAAAATCATATCGATCATCTTCTATTTTGAAAATCCTCCCACAAGTGAGTTTTATGTGCATTTTAGATTTATAAGGCAAATACAATTTCTGTTTTTAATTTTAAAAGAATATCGACGCGCACTTGCACTAATAAAAATGAATAACAGATAAAAAACATAACAGAACACGCTAGATATTGTGTTCAGTTCTGTTGTGATAATTGAATAGAGTAGCATACAGTCCAGCCACAATGATCTCAAAGACAATTTCCAGCTTGTGCAGAGTAGTCAAAGCAATTAATTTGACCAGAATAAATGTGTTGAGATTGATGCTGCGCAGGAGCAGAGGCGCAGCAGCAAAAGGAAAATCACTTTTTGGTTTGTGGGAGCAGAGAGCTTTCAGAATCAGCAGCACATTGGAATCGAAGAAGAATAGTATGCGAGGGGAGAGCGTCAATTACTACTGATTATTTCTTCAAGGTTCACATCACTATGTTTGCGTTCTCTCTTCTCTCCCCAGCATAAGCATGTTTCTCTGCAATTTCATGAACCGAGGACAGCACATCCATGTTATATCCCTGATCGGAATTCTTCTTAATGTTTTTGTTGTAGATGGAAGTAAGATGTTCGATAAAATGTACGTAAAAAAAAAAATAGAGATTTAGATAATTAAAGTAAATAAAAGAAGTTGGTCGGTGTATTTTTTTTTATCTCACAAAAAAATATATTGAATAAAATTCTCAAATCAACCACTGTAACTATCTTAATTTCAGTACGATCGTTACATGATGAGATGCCCTTATGCTACTATTATAGGTCAAACCATGACAATCCCTTGTGTCACACTGCCATTACTTCTTTTCGATGAACAGAATCGTTTTTTTTTTGGCAAAGGATGAACAGAATCGTTTGACTGGTTAATATACCAGATTGCCATAATGACGCAGATGATTATTGCAAGGTTATGTCATATATGATCATCCAGGTTTTTACTCCACACTTTCATACTCATTGAAGTTTCTTACCCAAAATTTCTTACTGCATTTACCGGAGGCTAATTAGAAACTGAAATGACAATTACAAATAAAATCAAAATTGTTATCTTATTTGAGAAACTAATGTTTTCTACAGGATATTCACTACCCTATTGAGTGTGAAACTCAAAACTCGATTTCATTCTCCGCTGTTTTCGCTTAAAAGACAGAAGAAGAAGGCTTATAAAAGGGACCTTGGCCTCCATGCTTTTCATTAACGACTAGCTTATTCTTAAGCAACTTTTCAAAGCCAGCTACCTCCTTTTCAACAGGTGTGTAGAGGGGGCTTCAAAAAGCAGATTACTGATTATCCACCTTTGCATATATAAAAACAGCTAAGCAAACCAAATTTCCCACAGAGAAAAACACAAGGGAATGCCAGCCTCCATGTCTGATTCAGAGCTAATCCTCTGTGTTCTTCCCTCAATCTTAACTCTATTCCTCTTCCTCATTCTCATCAGAAGAAAGAAGCAGCAACACCAAATCAGAGGACTCAATCTCCCACCAGGAAACATGGGCTGGCCTTTTCTTGGAGAAACCATAGGCTACTTGAAGCCTTACTGTGCAACCTCTACAGGAGAATTCATGGAGCAACATATTTCAAGGTAAATTAGCAAAGACCCAGAAACCTAAAAGCCTCATATATCAAAACCCATGTTTTGTTTTGTGCACTAAACAAACTTATATCCTCTACTTAAATCTGCAGGTATGGGAAAATTTACAAGTCCAGTTTGTTTGGGGAGCCAACTATAGTTTCAGCTGATGCAGGGCTCAATAGATTCATACTACAAAATGAAGGCAGATTGTTTGAATGTAGCTACCCAAGAAGCATAGGAGGGATTCTTGGAAAATGGTCTATGTTGGTTTTAGTGGGTGACATGCATAGAGATATGAGGACTATATCCCTCAATTTCTTAAGCCACGCCAGACTCAGAACCCATTTGCTGAGAGAAGTTGAGAAGCATACTTTGCTTGTTTTGGGGAGCTGGAAAGAGAATTCTGTGTTTTCAGCTCAGGATGAAGCTAAGAAGGTGAGTAAAAATTTTTGTGAATTAATGAATGAATGCTTGCAATTCAAGAAAAAAAAGGTAAGAGGTTAATCGGGTTAATGAAAAAGTGATTGCAGTTCACTTTCAATTTGATGGCCAAACACATCATGAGCTTGGATCCTGGAGAACCAGAGACAGAGCAGCTCAAGAAATTGTATGTTACTTTCATGAAGGGTGTGGTTTCTGCTCCATTAAATTTACCAGGGACAGCTTACAGAAAAGCCTTACAGGTAATTTATATTTTCACATTGGATTTTCACCTCCTAACAAAGCTTTAATCTTATTTCTCTCTTGTTCTTTTTTTTCAATAATTATACCATTGGCTCATCACAGTCTCGATCAACCATTCTGAAGTTCATTGAGCGCAAAATGGAAGAGAGGGTGAAGGAGGGAAGTGAAAACATAGGGGAAGATGATCTTCTTGGATGGGTTTTGAAGAATTCAAATCTTTCAAAGGAGCAAATTCTTGACTTGATACTGAGCTTGCTCTTTGCTGGTCATGAAACTTCATCAGTCTCCATAGCTTTAGCCATCTACTTCTTGCCTGGCTGTCCTAATGCAATTGAGCAGTTAAGGGTAAGAATATATTTCATTACTCGTAGCTGGACAAAAATAAAAAATTCTTGGTTTTGATTCAATTTGTTTTCTATTTAATGGCTTTTTCTTTTGTTCTGCAGGAAGAGCACATTGAAATTGTCAAAGCCAAGAAGAAAGCAGGAGAGACAGAGTTGAACTGGGATGACTACAAAAAAATGGAATTCACTCAATGTGTTAGTTACTAAAAGCAAATTAATTTCTGAAGTTCAAGTTTTTTTTTATTAAATTAAATAAAAAATTCTGCGTTATTAGTTTGTAAACTAAAATTATGTGGATCTATTTTTTTATGTGAAGGTAATAAGTGAGACACTTAGGCTCGGGAACGTGGTGAGGTTTTTACACAGAAAGGCACTGAAAGATGTAAGGTACAAAGGTGAGTGTGTTGAGAAGAATTTGGTGCAAGAGTTGGGAGTTGGGAGTTGGGTCCATAAAGTCATCTGAAAATCTGAGGCTGCTTTAGTATATGTTAAAACTGAACTTCTTTTTTTGTGGGTGTTTGAAACTTTGGAAGGTTATGACATTCCATGTGGGTGGAAAGTGCTTCCGGTAATTGCAGCCATGCATTTGGATCCTTTGCTTTTTGACTACCCTCAACACTTCAATCCATGGAGATGGCAGGTCAGTCATACCTAGCTTGCTAGCTTTGGTCTTTGATAACACAACTTGCCCTCATAATCATGATTATTTTCGATTCTCTTTAGCCGCAACTTGGTTTTAATTTTGACAATAATTACGTAGCTCATTAGACATAAAGCAAATATGTTTGAATTTTTAATTGTTTAATTTTGTTTGAAAAATAAAATGAAAATTAAGACATATTTGCTCTGTGTCCGAACGAGCTAACAAAACATTCAGTTTTATTACCCTGCCTTAAATTTATACATTTGGTGAGTTATGATTAGACGGTCGGACAAAATGTTTAGGGTGCGGCTATTGTCACCCTACAATTTTCTTTGTTCACCCTACTTGCTCATTACATCTTATGTTTTAATTTCAATTATTAAATTTACTTATCTAATCCATTTTTCTTTCCAGAAATATCCTTATAACATATATTCAATCAAATTTTTTTTTTAACTTAAATTCCATATTTAATTTATACTAATAAAAAAACTAAAATATATTAAAGTTTCCTAATAAAATCATAATCATATTAACTTCCATTTTTTTTTTCAATTTCAATGTTCGTTTGTTTGAATTCATGTCAAAATATTAGTAAGTTAATAACTATGAGCAACGAAGAAGAGATTGATTTTTTTTTTTCGTATTTAAAATTTTTCACTTTCGGTGTTCACAAAGGGTACTGCAAAGATTTTGATGAAGTTAACACTAATAGTTTTATGAATTGAATAACGAATTAACGATGAGATTAATGTTATTCAATGAGAAATTAAGTAGTATTTGTATTTAATTAATTGGTTATGTATTTATTTTTTCTTACATATTTGAATTTTAGAAAATTAGTGTACCTATTAGTCATTTTGCACTTGGGTAATATAGTTTTTTTTTTTTTTTTTTTTTTTGAGATCTTTCAATAATTCAAATGTTTGTAGGGTGAACTAAGAAAATGGTAGGGTGGCAATAGCCGCACCCAATGTTTAATGCCCTATCAAAAGATATCTTAAAATCTTTAATTTTTTTTTAATGGAAGATGAAGGTGAAATTTCAGAAATACAACTACTAAAAAGTGTAATATAGTTTTATATGAAAAACATATAAAAATTCTTTATTAGAAGGTAAGGTCCCCATTGTGTTTAGGGTTGCCCTTAGGGCAAGTTCACCCGTTGGGTCACCAGGTCACCCACTATTCACTACTTTTTAGTGTTAATTTCGTGCCCTGGGTCACCCGGTACAGTGTTCTGGGTCACCATGGTGACCTGCACAGTGTATTTCGTGCCCTGGGTCACGAGCACAGTGTATTTCGTGACCCAGAGAATGAAAATATACACTAAAAAGCAGTGAATAGTAGGTGACCCGGTGACCCAACGGGTGAACTTGCTCTTATGGGACTCACAAACCAGCCGTTGGTCGTGGACCCAATTGGATGCTTCCCAATGTTTGCCCATTTTTACGATATGGGGGATCCAAACTTTCTATTCCTCATTGTCAAAAAAAAAAAAAAAAAACTTTCTATTCCTCATCCTGCTCGTAGATTTTTACTTTACAATTTCAGCATTAGTCAATATCACATATAGTGTTGGATTAATGTCATGTCACATTGGTGTGTTTCTTTTTGTTTTATTACTTCTCGACTTGTAACTTGAGAGCTATATTGTCATGTGCATGTCACTTTAGTATTAGAAGGATGAATAAGTAAGACTCTATTCCTCTTCATAGATAAGGAATCAAATGACTTTAGTTATTGACAATTATTGGAGCGATAAGAAAATGAGTGACGATCTAACATGGGAACAATGGAATTTTAGACGAGACAAACTAATGGGGTTGCAAAATAGGTCCACATTCTTTTCTTGGAACTAGTTACTAAAACACAAAACCAGAATTTTAAAGTTCAGTGCACTGAGAAAACGAGTGGCTAAGGGTACAATACAACTTGTGGGAATTGGGATAGGCACACCAATGGAGTTGTTGCAATTCAGGTTCAACAATCTTTTAGTTTTGTCTCTCTTTTTTTTGTGTGTGTGTAAGATTTTGAATCAAAACTGCACGTTCAAGTATAATTCTATTCAAACCAATGATCCCGATTCATATTCTCTGCACAAACGTGTGGCACCAATTGACAATAGACTCAATATTCCATCAATATCTTGGCATCAAAATTAGATAAGGCACAAAAGGATGATGGTTGCAAGGGGCAATGGGGATCTCATGGATTTGCTTTTTTCGGATGTAGTGTCTTGCTTTTTTCGGATGTAGTGTCTTGATCAAATCAATCCAAGGTGCATATGAATGAATGGGTGTGGGGTGTACGGACATACACACCAGCGAGTGTGCGTGTGGGGAGGGTAGAGAATGGGGTTCGAGATGATTGGAACCCCATGTGGACTGTGGGGTTTCTCACATGCACGTGCATCATCGGGTACTCTTTAATTTGCTCTTAGTGGGTCAAATGCCAAACTGGTCCTGACCAGATTTTATTTTTCCCTTTAGCCCAGAACTGGTCCAGAAAAATCCCCAGAACAAAGCGGTATCTACTTAGAAAAAAAGGTTTACACACCATGGAACTATACAAAATTAGTGATCATATCCCGACAATGACAATCACTATGACAATGCAAGATAAATAATCCATCTAGATGCTGATTGACCCATAAAGGCAATACCCTCGTAGCGAGTCTCGTCATTTGGAGATGTGGTATATAATGTGGTCCGTTAATGTAGTATAAAACATTTTTATCGGTATAGTATGTGGTAAAGGTCGAAGGGATCTGTTGGTCCCATTGTGTTGATTTTATTCGCCTTCTGTTTTAGGGCGTTATGAGTTGGTGATAACGTGTTTGATAAATTGTCTTAATGAAGCAATCTTAGTTTCGTTGAGGAGCAAGCACTAGTCCTTAACATTGTCGCTAATTCTTTGTTCCTTATGTTGTGTCTATGATGGTGATCTTGCAGCAAAGCAACAGCACGCGATCTTCTTCATCATCAACATCTTACTCGAGCATGACAAGTAGCAACTTTATGCCATTTGGGGGAGGACCACGACTTTGCGCCGGATCAGAACTGGCCAAGTTAGAAATGGCCGTTTTCATCCACCACCTGGTCCTCAACTACCAGTGGGAGTTGGCCAATTTGGACGACCAAGCTTTCGCATTCCCATTTGTCGACTTTCAGAAAGGACTACAAATCAGAGCTCAACGCCAAACAAACTTCATATAATCAAGTCATCAAACACCTTGCATGCATTATCTGATTATCCCCATGGAAGCTAGCTTCAAAGAACCAACAAACCACTCATCATCATCATCCTCTAATCTAATATGGGATAAGCTTAGATCCGACAGAGTACAAAGAAGTTGCTGTAGTACTGGAAGTTGGTTTTGACTTTTAATATGAAGTAGTACATCTTCTTCCAGAGGATGAGTACATATGCAAAAGGAAGATAAAGACCTCGAGGTACTACTACAACTACAGGCCGGGATGCTTAAGGAACACCTGTTCTTCTTCCAACCTCCACAACCGTGCTGCATATATGCACCCACCAACCGAAAAATTATAGGAGATCGATAGAGGAAGTATCTCATGCTCCTCATTGTAAATTAAATTCGAATTGCCTCATCGTCCCTTAGCTTTGGACTTGAGGGTAGTTATTTACTTACAAGTGATATGGTTTTTTTTTTTTTTTTTTTTTGTTCCTTTCTGTAAAATTATAAATTTTTATCATCAATATCGTTTCTTAATTCTAAATATATTGTTCTAAGTTCAATTTCTCTCTCCTTCTAGATTAAGAGAAGAAAGTTGACGATGTTTAACTGTCTAACACTGCATTATATCTTAAATCATAAATGTTAATATAGCTCCTAACTTCACTATAATTCTTTAATATTTTTATTTAGCTCTAGTCGAATATATATATATATATATATATATATATATATATATATGTATTTTTCGCTTTAGCTACGAGCCTACAATACAAAACACATACCAAAAAAAAAAAAAAAAACCTACAATACAAAACTACTTGTAGAGAATATCTTTCACATCGAAATATGTTTAAGTCTTGACTTGCTTTTGATATATTGAAGATATGCATGTGAATATGTGATATAATTTACTCTAGTTCTCTACCCTATTCTTTGATACTTCATTATCATGATCAACAACTAGGATATATGAACAACCATACATCTCTTAAATCCACTTGTCCCAAAATCTTTCTTAGCAACCAAATCTCCACCAAAACAGTACTTATGTCACCTGTTCTTTACACATTAGATATTAGCAAATGATTCCAAGACTATTATTTGCATGCTGCTCCAGAACCGACACCAAAAGAGTCAAAAAAAAAAAAAAAAACAGTTATAGGTACTAGGTAGTACTACGTTCTGCTGTCTTTTACTGCTTTATTCTTCGTCTGTGGCTTTTGAACCTTAAAATAACAAGGCCGAGGATGAAGACGAAGAGCGTAACAGAATTAACAGAGCAAAATATGATGAAGTATTCGGATTGGCTCGTGTAAATTAAGCTTGAAATGAATGGATGAACGACAACGCTGCATGATCTGTTAGTACTGTAGTGCAACAGTAGCTTGTTAGGTTTTCTTTCGCTTTCGGATTGTACGTGTGGGTTTTGTTTGTTCCTATTGCAGTTCTAAATTATTCAATGGCCGGGGGATTGAAGGCTGGTTTCATTGTTCTTGTTTCTGTCGAACTTAAAGCTGATGAATGATAGTTCTCTCTCCCTGTACAGTCTAGGAAGTAGCACGTTAGGCCATCTCCAGCTGTTGGGGGCTAAATTTAAGCACCCAAAAATTACTATTTATATAAATAGTAAGGGCTATAATTTTGACAATCTCCAACCCTTAAAGCTATAAATTTAAATGTCATGTTATTTTATTTTTTTTAATTTTGTTTTTCAAATATATAGTATTTTATAATTATACTACTATTTCTACTCTTATATAATTATTTTTCTGATCAAATCTTATTAATTTTTTGGATATGATTTTTTGAATATTTTGTTTTTATTATTTATTGTTTTTTTCAAAAGTGCCGTTACATTTTGAAAATGAAAAAAAAAAAAAAAAAAACCCAACAAATACATTTTGAAACAGATAGCTAACATCAGCCAGCTACAAATTTTAATCAATCTCAGCCGTTGATATCTATATTTTATCTTATCTGATTTATTTAGAACAGCAATGTGGAACCCACGAAAATATAGCCCGAGGGCTATACAAAGGGCCATCTTTAGCCTAGCCCTTGGCCGTATAGCCCCCCAAATGGCTTTTTTGGTTTGGCATAGCCCCCTTATTGGAGATGAAAATCTTCATTTTTTGGGCTATATCCACCCCATAGCCCACGACTGGAGATGGCCTTAGGGTTTCAAGAAATGTGGACTTCATTCTTGAGGGAGGAGAAGGAGAGGTTAGGTTAGAGGTTGCTATATTGTGGAGAGGAACCGACGATGAACTAGCTAGCTAGAAAAAAGAAAAGGAAATAAAAACACATAAAACACGTTACAAGTTATTTCATATAGTGTTTCTAGTAATGCATCCATCCAAGAGCCCCGGCCCAGATGGTATGTCCCCTTTTTTCTTCCAAAAATATTGGGATATTGTGAGTTAGGATGTTTGCATTGCAGTGCGGAATCTGTTGGAAAAAGGAGAGTTATGGCCTGAATCCAATTTTACTCATCTATGTCTGATTCCAAAAATTCCTGAACCTAAGGATGCTACCCACTTCCGCCCAATTGCTCTATGTAACGTTATTTGTCGTATCAGCTCTAAGGTTGTGGCAAACAGACTCAAAGTTTGGCTTCAGGATATTATCTCTCCTCTCCAAAGTGCGTACGTGCCAGGGCGCCTTATTTCTGATAATACCTTGGTTGCTACAGAAGCTGCACACTTCATGCCTAAACCTCGTCATCAAGAAACGGATTTTTTCTCTCTTAAACTGGACATCAGTAAAGCGTATGATCGCTTGGAATGGCCTTTTGTGCAAGCAATTCTTTTAAAGATGGGTTTTGATCAGAGGTGGGTCCAAATGGTAATGAATTGTATCAGGTCGGTCACATATGCCATCTTGGTTCATGGTGAGCCTTCTGACCCCATTGTACCTTCTCGTGGGATCAGGCAGGGTGATCCTCTATCACCCTATCTTTTTATTCTTTGTAGTGAAGGACTTTCTGCATTAATATCTAAAGCTATCCAGAACAATACTTTACAGGGTCTAACTATGTGTCCACATGCTCTTACTTTTCATCATCTGTTTTTTGCAGAAGATAGTATATTGTTTGGTACAGCTACCAATGAGGAGTGTTTTCGGTATCGAAGACTGTTAGATATTTATGCAAAAGCCTCTGGCCAGAGAATCAACTTTGAGAAGAGTGGTGTTGTTTTTAGCAACAATGTACTACAAGAGAGGAAATAGGAACTTGCTGCTATTCTTGAGGTTAAATGCGTCGCAGAACATGATAGATATTTGGGACTACCAATGCGAATTGGAAGATCAAAAACACTAATCTTTGAATACATTAAAGAGAAGCTCACAAAGAAGTTAATCAGTTGGAAGGCAAAAATTCTCAGTGTGGCAGATAAAGAAACCCTAATTAAAGCTGTTGCGCAGACTATGCCTTTGTATGCTATGAATTGTTATCTGCTTCCAAAGGGTTTATGTGATGATATTCATCAGCTGTGTGCATCTTTTTTCTGGGGAGACACAGATGAAAAAAAGAAAATTCATTGGCGAAGTTGGGAGAAGCTTTGCAACACTAAGATGGAAGGAGGTATGGGCTTTAAGAATATTTATGCTTATAATTTGGCAATGTTGGCTAAACAGGCTTGGCGACTAGTGACAAATCCTCACTCTTTGATTGCCCAATTATACAAGGCTAAGTATCATCCACATTGCAGTTTCTGGGAAGCGAAGTTGGGGGACTCCCCGTCTTTCTCGTGGAGAAGCATTTTGCAGGGTAGACCAATTCTTAAAGCTGGTGTACAATGGAGGGTTGGAGATGGTTCAGACATCAACATTTGGACGGATAGGTGGATTCCCAATTGCCCACAGTATTTGGTGCATAAACCTGATGCTTGCCCCTTTGAACAAGTAGCGGATCTCATTGACCATTCCACTAGACAATGGATGCCAGCCCTTGTCAATTTGTGTGTCTCTCCTGAGATTGCACAAAAGATTCTCTGCATCCCTTTAAGCCAAAGGAATTTGCAGGATCGATTATGTTGGCAGCCAGAACGTAATGGACAATATACCGTGAAATCCGCCTATTGGATTGCTCGAGCTGTGGTAATAGAGCACACCCTAGCCTCTTCATCACAGGGTGATCCTTATAAGGTGTTATGGCAGCGTCTTTGGCGAGCAAAAGTTCCAGGCAAGGTGCAAGTGTGTCTTTGGCGTGCTTGCCATGACTTACTTCCCACAAGAGCTAAACTGCAGGCCAAGGGATATGATGGGGACTTACGGTGTCTTCTATGCAATTATCAATATGAAGACAATGCACATGTGTTATGTCAATGCCCTATAGCCTCGTCAGTTTTGTCTTCATCCTTATTCCAGCTACATGGCAGTTTATTTCCTAATCTAAACTTCAAGGAGTGGATGTTGGAAAGGGCAATGCAAATGCAAAACATCACCTTTGAAAAGTTGGTAATGGCTCTGTGGGCTTTATGAAAAAACCGGAATAATAAACTCTGGCAGAATAAATGTCAGTCTGCTGAAAGCATTCTATGTAGTTCGACGGCTTGGCTAGAAGAATTCCATAAAGCTAGAGGCATTAACAGGAAACCTAAGCTGAGAGAGAAGACTAGATGGAAACCGGCACTGGATGGACGCTAGAAATTGAATGTTGATGGGAGTTTCTTGCCCAATGATACAAAAGGAGGTCTGGGTGGCATATTGCGAGATGAAGCTGGCCAATTTAAGGCAGCCTTTGCAGTCCCAGTTTTGAACATGGCATCACCAAAGCAGGTGGAACTGCGGGCAATTAAAGAAGGTATCCTACTGCTTACCTCAATGCATTTGCAGAATGTCATAGTCGAAACTGATTGCTTGCAAGCCGTTTGGGATATTACAAATGTACACCATGAAACTATGGTGGATGGCAATTTGATTGATGACATCAAGACAGCACAACATGCTCTGCCTACTGTTTCGCTTTATCATACTCCTAGACTTGCCAATGCTGTGGTGCACCGGCTTGCTGGTATTGCCTATGAAAATAGTGCTAGTTCTTTCTGGTTTGATCAAGTTCCAGAATGCATCTTGGATGCACTTCAGTTCGACTGTAATCAACCCGCTTAAGGGTTTTTGAATGAAATCATTTTAATTCAAAAAAAAAAATATATATATATATATATATATATAGTGTTTCTAGTTATTTCATAGCATTATTACAAGTTATGAGGACTAGTTATTACTTGTTAGAAATGAATGAGATAGTGAATCAGGATCTAAGAGTAAGAAATTAAGAACTTTGCTGATTGATCAATTGAGATCCAAAGTTTTTGAATTTATTAACAGAGCAAGACCGGAAGGCATGTAGATGAGTCCACCGTCTGAGTCCATAACTTTCAAGTCAAGGTATATTTAAGCTACTAACTTCTTGTTAAATAAGTCAAATGAAAGATTAGGTGATATCAACTAATTGCTAGCGATCGTGCACGAGACAACAACTCCCATTTCAAAAGAAGAGAACCATGTCACTCTAGCTAGAACCCCACCCTCACGTTTTAAACATGTAATGTAAATAATTTCATAATGTTTTGGATCCCGAGTGAGAGGAAATTAGATGTCCATTGTTTAAAATGAGATTCCGAGTTCGAAGGCTCGTGTGTGTGTGTGTGGAAATGTTATTTTTGTAATGTAGATTCAGTTCACCCGATCATTTTCTGTGTTACTTCCAACTCATTTCCTTACTCTATCCCTCACTAAATAATCACTACCTAGCCCAACTCCTAGGGTCTATTGCACTCCCTTTATGTCGGTGACAGAGGTGTTAGGTGGTAGTTGGGCTTGTAAGCTGGATCTGATACTCTCTGGTTGTTCAAGGCCCCAAAAACACCAATCCTTGAGGCATCACCAACACAGCCCATAATTTTATTAAATAACTATATATATTCTATATTTGATACCATATTATCAATAATCCGTTGTCGTCCAGCGGTTAGGATATCTGGCTTTCACCCAGGAGACCCGGGTTCGATTCCCGGCAACGGAACTTTTTAAATCGATTAATTTGTTTTTCCCCTGTCCAGGAATATAACTGGCCCAGCCCAGATGAAACTTATATTTGGACTGAAGGAAATGAACATAGAATCTTCAAAGGTGGTCTTAGCTACTTTGCCAAAAAAAAAAAAAGGTGTTCTTAGCTCCCCCAACTATAACCCTGAAGCTGATCTTGAAGGCGGTTCGTTTCTTGGTTATCCTCCGATTCTTGATCTTAAAACACAACCTTGTGTTGTGTACACTATACTTGGAGCTAGGGATGACATTTCGGCATCGAGTAATCAAGATTGAAAAACCACACATATCAAAACTATCAATTTTGGTATGGTTTGATCAGCAATTGCATCTCTCCGCACTGGTTATTAAGTTAAACAACTACTCTCTCCTCCTATTTCTCTTCATAGTTAAGAATCAGTCCAGAATTCTCTAGACCTCGACCCAACTCCCCATCTGTTAACCCGCAATGAGGATCCGGTCGTAACTCCTCCGTTTGACTACGATACGGCAATGCACCGGTGCTGTTTGAATCCTCTTTTTAAGTTAAACAACCACTCTCTCCTCCTATTTCTCTTCATAGTTTTCTTTCATTTGTTAGGGATTATTTTCTTCATCTAAACCATAACTTATGTGTTTAACTTGTTTCTCCGTTGCGAAACGGCTAAAAGACTTGAAGTAAAAAAGACTAAAATCCAACAGTCAACTCCTTACGTTTCATGAATCTTCTACAGGAATCAACATGTTATTACATTCCGCAATTACGTGTCCGCTTTTCTATTTCAAATCAAAATTGAATTGCAAGTCTCTAATCAAATGGTGGACTAAATGCCACGTGGCCATTGTCTTTACGTCCATCGTGGCCTAAAAGGGCACCAGCCCTAATGTCTTTGGTACCAAAGCCCTCCAATGGCTTCAACATATTCAACCTTTTTATGATTGATTCCGTAGAGAGAAAGTAACCAAATTTGAGGTTTTGCAACTAGAAACGTGTTAGAAGAATAATCACAGAATTGCCAATGGAATATTGGTAGAGAGAAATGTTAAAATTAATATGCAATACTCGGTGAAAATGATTACCTAACTTTGGTAAAATCTAGTAAGACTGATGGGATCAATACCAATGGTGTTGTGTAACCAATTTCACTAGGGCTACAATGGAGGAATGCCATTCCACTAGTTAAAATGAGATTAGTATTGATGATATTACCGTCAAGATTATTGTATTTTTAGAGTCGTACTAATATCACTAATTGATAACTATTCATTTTATTGCTGCGGCATTACTATAACTCTAATGCAAACATATATTTAGAACAATGGCCGCCTTGATGAGATTTAAGGAATTCTCAATTGTCCATTGTAGCTCTCTACTTTACCCACAAACCAACCAACTCCAAATCATCATGCGATCCACAATCAACTGCAAAGCTCGAGAAATAGTGAAGTACTAATGCCAAGAGTTGTTTGGACTTCGATATCATCTATTACATATAAGCTTCAATAAAGTTCATACGCATATATGAAACACGCTGATAATAAGTAATTTGAATATCAAACGAGTATTAATAGCAGACACCGTTAGATTAAAGAAAGAAAAAAAAGTTATGTAGTGTTTCCATTAGATTATAGGTCTCGAGGTCTAATATTGAATATTCCATTCTCACAAAATAAACAAAAAATTACCGAGGGCATGGTGGTGACTGGATGCACAGATGGTGGATCAGTAATTTCGGAGATGATAGTTAGAAACTTTTGATAACCGAATCACCATTTTGTAGTCACATGCCCGCCACGAGCCACCCGCTCCTGTCTAACTTTTTTAATGCCTGCGCCTCCCATATCGATCATCTCCCACTTCGACGCCGAGAACTAACAAACACTCGCAGCCCCCAAAATCCATCCACCTCCCTCATTTCTCTTAGAGACAGAGAGAGAGAGAGAGAATAGTAAATAGATATAAATAAACCGGAAAACCAACGACCACCAGCATCGGAGCTAGAGCAATATGTGGCGGTGCGTTTCTCGGCGACTCGGCGTTTCTTCGTCCCAAAGATCAGTCGCAGCCAATGACTGCCTTAGATCTCACTTCTCCAGACTCTTCTCCACTGAATCGGTACCATCACTGTCCATTTCTCAATCTTAGGGTTTTCATCCTCTTCTTCTTCTTCTCCGATCGTTTGATTTAGTGTTTTGATTTCCACTGCATAGCTTTTCACCGGTTATTGCTGATATGGATAATTTCAATATTTAATCCGGTTCTAGCTGATTTGGATCATATAATCTACAGTAAAATGAAGGATTTTGACCTGTGCAAGTGTTCCATTTTCTCAAATTTAGAAAGTTACATATTCACCGAAACGAGCTGAAACTTGTGATTGTTGATCAAGATAGGTGAAATTTTAGTTGTTTAGCTTGTGAATCGATTGTATTTTGGTAATGAGATGTGTGATTTTGCTTTGGCAGGCTACAGGACGCTCGTCTTATACTGTGGTGGATCATACTTATGATGCCGTGGTGGTCGGGGCAGGCGGTGCAGGGCTGAGAGCAGCCATAGGACTTTCGGAGCATGGATTTAATACCGCTTGCATTACTAAATTGTTCCCTACGCGTTCACACACTGTCGCGGCTCAGGTAAGAGATGTTGCAATTCGATTGGACTGTTGCATGTAGCTTCATTGAGTTGATGTGTCTATGTAAATTGCTCTAGTTTTTGAGTTGGATATGCAGCATATTCCTTACTGTGTTTGTTAAATTGCGTGTAGGGTGGTATAAATGCTGCATTAGGGAATATGACTGAGGATGACTGGAGGTGGCACATGTACGACACAGTGAAGGGAAGTGATTGGCTGGGTATGTAACTTATTAATCTTGACGCTTCTATAAGCTTATAAATGTGATGTTAGGGTTGGGGTTGTAGTATTCTACAGGAAACAGTTGCCTATAGGGATTATATGGACTTATTCCACTTGCCAACTTTTGCTGTATAACCCATCGTGCACTTGCAGGAAGACACATATATTTTGTGGTTTTATGACTACTTTTACAGCTCTCTATCTTTCAGTTGTATTTTGACATATGGGGGTTTTGTGTTCCCATAGGTGATCAAGATGCCATCCAGTATATGTGTAGAGAGGCTCCAAAAGCTGTGATTGAACTTGAAAATTATGGATTACCCTTTTCTCGGACTGAAGAAGGAAAAATATATCAGCGTGCATTTGGTGGTCAAAGCCTTGACTTTGGAAAAGGTAAGATGATCATCCATGTATGTTTGAAGTTGGTACATCATATCTCATCTTTTCGTTCAAAGCTGTCGACATTGGCTAACTTTAATTTACCTTGTTTATAGGTGGACAGGCATACCGTTGTGCTTGCGCTGCCGACAGAACTGGGCATGCTCTTTTGCATACTCTCTATGGACAAGCTATGAGGCATAATACACAGTTTTTTGTCGAATATTTTGCGCTGGATCTTATAATGAACAGTGACGGTAAGTTAATGCTTAGTAGCTGCACGCGTGATATGTTTTTTTTTATAACAAGTGCAAGCTGCAGTTATAGATATAACCAGCATAAATTTCATATGAAAACACTGTTGTTATTTTTATACACCCTAATAATTTACAGCTTTGAGTATCTTTGTGGAAGAGTACTATAGTGAGAAGCTTTTTAAAAGTAAATAAATCTTGCTTATGATGCTTTTCGTTGATGCTTTGGCATATGGTTCCAGTTCGTTTCTTCACTGGACTGAATGCTAGTTCTTTCTTCTAAAAAGAAAAAAAGCTTGTTGTTTATCTTGTTCTGAATTTCTCATCTTGTGCTGACATCCACATAGGAAAATATGATTAAAAAGATTGTTGTTTGTATATCCAGGGTGTGTTCTTTTATGTTAATTTATTATTGAAATTGGGTATTCAGGGAGCTGCCAAGGAGTTATTGCATTAAATATGGAGGACGGGACTTTGCATCGGTTCCAAGCTTCATCGACAATATTGGCTACGGGGGTACTTTTCTTATTTTGTGCTTTTCATGTTGGAGATATGTCATTAACTTGCTTATCTGAATTAAGCAATAATATCTAAAACTATCTTTTGTGTTTCTTGCAGGGTTATGGTAGAGCATACTTCTCTGCAACCTCGGCACATACCTGCACTGGAGATGGCAATGCCATGGTGGCACGTGCTGGGCTCCCACTTCAGGTATGATTAGGTCTTTCCCACTCTTTGAATCTTCTGTAGGCTTTGCATTTTATCCCTTATGAATTTTCTTGGCATATACCTTCTGCAGGATTTGGAGTTTGTGCAGTTTCACCCTACTGGTATATATGGAGCTGGATGCCTCATTACTGAAGGTATGTCTCTTCTTTTTTTGATACATTTGTAGGTCAACACCACTTTTGATTTTGATGCTCTTTGTTATGTCGGCTTATCTTTCATATACCTTGTTATATGATTCTCTAACTGCAATTCATTAGAAGTTGGAAAATGTTAATTTCTGGTTATTCTTGCAACTTGTAGGATCACGAGGGGAAGGTGGTATCCTTAGAAACAGTGAAGGTGAGCGATTTATGGAACGATATGCCCCAACAGCAAAAGATCTTGCTTCTAGAGATGTTGTGTCAAGATCCATGACTATGGAAATCCGGGAGGGTCGTGGTGTAGGTATGATGTGTTCTAAACTGTCAATCGTTTTCATGTTGACATGGCTGTCATATCTTATTCTTCTTTTTTCAGAAAGGAAATATGTTATTTCAGTTATTTGCTTTGTCTGTTTTTTTTTTTTTTTCCTTTTCTTTTCTTTGTGCGTCTGTTGGTAACTGTTACAGTTGTTTTGATCAGGACCTTTGAAGGACCATATCTATCTCCACTTGAATCATTTGCCCCCAGATGTACTAAAGGAGAGGCTTCCTGGTATCTCTGAAACTGCTGCCATTTTTGCTGGTGTCGATGTCACAAAAGAGCCTATTCCTGTCTTACCCACTGTACACTACAATATGGGTGGAATTCCAACCAATTACCACGGAGAGGTATGAGTTGATATATGTCATGTCTACTGGGCCACTTTCTGTATTCAAGGGCCTAAACTTTAGTGCGTCTCTGTGAAATTCTGCTTTTCTTCACCAACATGGCTTTTTTGTCTTTTCAGGTAGTTACCATTAAAGGTGATAATGCAGATGCAGTAATTCCTGGCTTAATGGCAGCTGGGGAGGCAGCCTGTGCATCTGTTCATGGTGCTAATCGTCTCGGTGCAAATTCACTCCTTGACATTGTTGTTTTTGGCCGAGCATGTGCAAATAGAGTTGCAGAGATCAGTAAACCAGGTAACTTTATTGCCACGTTAACTGAAGATAATTAATAACGAAATGTGTACAGAACTTAAAGATCTCTACTTCATCTTTGTAGGGGAGAAACAAAAGCCTCTGGAAAAGGATGCTGGCGAGAAGACCATTGCTTGGTTGGACAAATTGAGGAATTCAAATGGCTCACTGCCAACTTCAAAAATTCGGTTGAATATGCAACGAATAATGCAAAATAATGCTGCTGTGTTCCGCACACAAGAGACATTAGTAGAAGGTTTCACCTATTCAGTCTTTCATTTTACAAAAATCTATAACTATTATGTATTGCACAATTTAGTCCCTTTCTGGGAACATTAAGTGACTTTGTTTTCTCCTTCAAATTAACAAGTGACTATTATGTTGGGCAGGTTGGAGATTGATTACTGTTTATACTTTTATTCACTCCTTTTCTGTGTTACTCCTGCAGGTTCTGAGTTGATCGACAAGGCATGGGAGAGTTTTAATGATGTTCAAGTGAAGGATCGAACTTTGATATGGTGAGATGTTGTGTATGAGGATGTCAATCCATAAAATATACATTGTTTAGTTCATGAGCTCATAATCCCAATTCTTTTGCCAGGAACTCTGACTTGATTGAGACTATCGAGTTAGAAAACCTTTTGATAAATGCCTGTATCACCATGCATTCTGCTGAAGCCAGGAAAGAGAGCCGAGGAGCACATGCTCGTGAAGATTTCACGGTTAGTCCTGTTTGTTTTTGTTAGAATTGTCCTTTCTTTTGCAATACATAATGAGATTTGTTCTGGTTTTGCAGAAAAGAGATGATGAGAAATGGATGAAACATACTTTGGGGTGAGTTGCCATTCCCTTAAATAATAATATTGTTTTGAGAGTAAACATGTGCTTTGCTTTTTTCAAAGTTGAAATTGGAAATGAACGAGTAGTCACAAAACTAACATTTTGATGATAACCACTGTTCTGTTTTATAAGTAAGATAGTATATTATAAGTTATAATTGTAGAATTTATTTGTCCTATTTGATGGATTATAAAAGCAGCCTGCAGAATTTAACCAATCTCGCAGTTATTTCTCTAAATGATAGTGGTCAATAAACTTTCTTTGTTAACACCTCTATCGTGAAGACCTATTGTAATTTTAAATGTTCTTCATTTAGCTGTCCATATTAACTGGGAATGTATGGGGGAATATCTAGTTATCTACACTGTTGAATTCCAATTGTTCACTCTAAATTATGTGGATTCTTTTTTCAGACACTGGGAAAATGAGAAGGTTCGACTAGACTACAGACCAGTTCACATGAACACATTGGACGATGAAATCGAGACCTTCCCTCCTAAAGCCCGTGTCTACTGAGGCATCTGCTCATCTATAGTCATGCAGATAATCCTTTTACAGGCATGTAGTAATTCCATAAGAAGAAAAGAATTGGTTGTAGGTACAGCATTTTGACCAATAATTGGTGCTGTGTTAGTGACCAAAGGTTTCTAATAATTTCAGTCAGAGATTGGAAAATGTGTCCGCAGCCGTGGAGAATATTTCTCTGAATAGATTTAATTTGAGAACAGGTTTTTGGTATTCAATTGCCAGCAAATTCATGTTTTATCACGTTTTTGGTTTAAGAGCTTGTCAAGGCAATATGTTGGACTTGGAATTGGTGTGCATAGTAATCGGAAGCCAATACTTGTCGATTTAACCTTTGTAAAGATGGAGTTTGGGACTTGCTGAGTGGCTATTCTATGCATGCATGGTGTAGAGATCGGTAGCAGGGATATCACTGTTATCGTATGATCATATCATCGGATATTGAAGGTGATGAGTAATTCAATTCATTCACATCATGAATGTTTGGACTCTATATTATAGTCCGATGCTTTTGCAAATTTGAAATGAAATGTGGCAAAGCACATCGCATTGACGCATTGTGTCCATATTTAGCGAAGTCATCATACTCGGCAGCTCCTGGTAATGGTTGATATCGGCACTATCATCAAGCAGTGATAGTGTTGGGCTTGTTATCCAGGAGCGTTTAGTTCGCTGATAAAATATAATGTTGGTAGAGGTACTAAATTCGGTTTTTTTCCCTTAACGAGGATTATGTAGACCATTGAAACAACTCTTTTACTCTTAATTGCTTGATTATTAAATATACACAGCTACACAGCTATGAATTGGAGGAGCTAGAACCGAAGAAATCCCCATCACTATGAGCAATCCCCTAATTTTTAATTATTCGGGATTTATAAGAAGCAGCAGCTTATTATATGCAGTAAGTAACTCATGTGTCAACTATCTGATCTAGATCCACCAATAAATTACATCACCAGGGAAATAATTAAGAACGACAAATTTTGTTTAACAACCCATATTCTATCTGACAAAATTAAACAAAAAAAGTACAAATAATGACAGTTTCTTGGTCCAAAGCTCCAAATGCAACATGATCAAACTATTATATGAACTACATCCTTTATTATACTCAGTAGGATAAAAGAAAATAGAACCGGTCCAAAACAACAGCTAAGTATTATATAGGATTAGGAAACATCATATTCATAGGACAAACAACATGAGGGCAAGTGGGTTATATAATTGTAGCCGTTATTTCTACATGATTAAGATTTGTGAGTGTAATTGTAATGACTAATGAGTACTTGTTTACGAAAGGGTTAACAAGGACGAGGGATTAATTAGAAAACTATTGAGAAGAGTAGGAAAATATGCAGCATTTGGGGAGAGTATGAAATGAAATGAGTACTTGGTTGATTTTTGCTATGAGGGGGGGTAACAGTGTCTCCCACTAACATCGATCGATCAAACATGTAGTCCAACCAAAAAGTCACTATTGTCTAGTATAATATTGTCCCCGTAGAGTCGTGATACAACTTCACATGAATACAAAATTAATCGGTAATCTACAATTGCGTTAAATTAAAAATAATAATTTTAAATATTTATAAACTTCTCTAATTTACTTCAAAATATGAGTCATATACAAATATTAAAAAAAAAAACCTCAATATAATCAAAATGAGTCACTCACTGATTTAATAATTTATATATTACTTTTTTAATACAAGGTCTTAATCTCCAACTAATTCAATATTAACGGGCATTCTACAAACTTCAATATTTATTAAAACCTTGACCATCCTAACTTTTTCCTGCATAGCTTTTACTTATTTAAAAACTTTATAGTCTAAATTGGCAAGAAATCTTTAAAAAGTAAGTGTGCTGCACGCCGCGCATTATTACCCAAATGTACTTAAATACATGATCAACCTGCAATCAATATTTGAATATCCCCACTTCATCACCACTAGTAGAGTAATTAAGAGAAAATAGAATGGTTTGGTCTACTATCTCTCGAATTAATGAATCTATATATCCAATAATAGTCCCATAATTGGAATTATAATACATTTGATTTCCTTCATTCTTTCAATACATGAATGTTAGTGGATGTTGCTTTCATTTTCAACTTGATTTCTAACTTTCAACTATCTCAAGCTTGCAAGAGTCTAAAAGACGACCTCATTCACTATTTCAGTGGACCTATCTCAAGCTGTTCACGGCTAATTATATTAATTTTTCGATCTATCATATGTATGTATATATGTTGTTCCTATACGTGAGTTGTAATTAATAACCTAATTCTTGTAATTTCAAACAATACATATAATTATAACCTAATTCTTCTCGCAATATAAATATAAAATTAGTAAGTATCTTACGTTATATTTTGTATGGAAAAATTAAAATGAATCGAAATCGAGTGGTGAGAATTTGAGAAGCTAGGTTAGTTTACTTCAAACTTCAAAGTGTGAATATGAGAGGACAAAAGCGAACCGATAAGGCAGATAACAATCAAAGGTGGACCAACAGAAATTAGAAAGATAAGCTAGCAATGGATTGTTTTGATTTCTTGTCTAATCATCCACCTAGGTAGTGACGGCGGACTTAGACCCCTAATTTGGTACTACTTGGGCTGTATGATACTAAATTGATAACATTAATTAGACAAAAAGTATTCTTTTACGCTTTATTAAATTGTAATGAATCATCGACTCAAAATTATATATTTATTTTCCTAGTTGAAAAAAAAAAAACTATATATTTATTTATAGTTTTTGTTTGCATTAAATAGTAAACACAATTTATCAAATCAATAATTTTTTTAAATAAGAGTGGTTGTATATCTTCATTTAGCTCGCACTTCTAAACTATTCGTTTATAAACATAAGAACTGTCAATCAAATTGAAATAATTCATTCCTTGACTTGCTCTGTTGGTCCATTACCTCATGTCCTGCACTCGAAATCAAAAGGTGTTATTATTTTTTCTCCTCTTCTTTTTCAGAAATCTCCGGACTACACTACTTCTCCAAGCTATTGATGCACTTTCATAAACCCTCAAACGTAACCAAACATCTTTTAGTGCCCGAGTTGACTCGGTCACTCAATGTGGCACACACCTTGCTTTCATCTAGACAGGTAATGCCCGTTGCTTCTTCTTCTTCTTCTTCTTCTTCATTCTCCTACCACCGTTGCTTTTCCTCGTTGTCGCATTTTTGTTGGTCCAAGATAGCTCAACTGGGCCCTACTCCGTTCCCTCTTTTCCTCATTAGTCCATAGCACCAGGGGCCCATGTCCCAGCGGGCCCTCTTACCGCCCCATGAAGCCCACTCCAAGATTTTTCACCTTTCCCACGCTCTCTTTTAAGTTTTAACCCAAGGCGTACTTTTTTTTCCACCTACCCCTTGACTCGCCTTTTTTTTTACTGTTGACCCAGGTGTCAGGGACTCGAACGCATCGGGTACAAACAAAGTGGTGGCGATTCAAAGTGAAACGCAGCCAGTTTCCTCTTCCGCGAAAGGTCACACCAACGGACGGCCGCGATCCGCTTAGCTCTTCCCGAAAAGATCACAGCACCCCCCCCCCCATGACGTCAGTCTTCGGGCCCCACCACCGGTCCCCGAACTCAGCGGGCGGGAGGGAAAAAAAAAATTACAAACTGTACACGTGGACCTCCGTGACACGCCGTTGTCAATACTCGAGAAGAAGCGGGTCCCGCTGTCATATTTGCGCCACGTCACGAAAAAAAAATTGGAGGGTTCTGGTCTAGCTTCACTAGGGTTTCCTTCAAATTTTTTTTTTTTTTTTTTTTTTTGCCCTTTTTAATTTAAAAATTGGAACGGTGGGTCCCGCACAGTTTTTGAGGTTTCGAAAAATATTTATTATAAAAGGGGTTTTTATTTTTAACACTAAAACCCTCTCTCCTACCTCCCTCTTTCTTTCTCTCCAGTCTCTAGTCTTTACTAGTGTGTAGCTCAAAATTGTGATCCCGTTGTTTCTGGGCCTCCAGTAGTGTGATCTCTCGGTATGTACTCTTCTTCAGTCACTATCTCTCTCTCTGTCTCACTATATATAAAACTCCATCACTCTCTCTTCTCTTGTCAGTGGTTATTGTATCCTTACAATTAATTTTCTTGTTTGTAATGTGAGTGCAGTGTTTTTCCGGCGAGATTTGGCCGGAGAATGGCTTACATGTGTACAGACAGCGGGAATCTAATGGCGATTGCTCAGCAAGTCATCAAGCAAAAGCAGCAGCAAGAGCAACAGCAGCAGCAGCACACCACCCACCACCACCACCAGCAGCTCACTACGGCGTTCTCTCTCTCCTCTGCTCCATGGCCCACCAGCACTCATCACGCTCCGAGTTTGGGGTACGCGTTGGGGGGTTCGAGTTTTTCCGACCCGTTTCAGCTGCCCGGGAGCTCCGACACGACGGTCGGGGAGCCCGGGTTTCCGTTCCCGAACATGGATCATCATCCGACCAGCAGTGGGTTCAGGTTCTCGGATTTGGGCGGAGCGGCCGAGTTCGACTCGGACGAGTGGATGGACAGTATAATAGGCGGTGGGGATTCAACGGATAGTTCGAACCTGCCCTCTGTGTGCGACGCGTGGCAGAACAATGCCGCGGATTTCGGTCTCTACGCCTCCGATCCCTTCGCCCCCTGCCCGAGTCGACTCAGCGCTCCGTGCTCTTCGCCGTCCGATCTCAACCGAGTCATATACACCGACGTTCACAACCAGAAAACAGCCAATCTCCAACCTCAATTGCCGCCAGCGTGGACCCCATCTCCACCTCCGCCTCCGCCGCAGCAGCAGCAGCCTTCCTCAATTGCCGTTAAAGACGCCAAATCAGCCAACCCTACTCCTCAAAACAACGACGCCGTCGGAGTGTCCTCCAGGTCGCCGGAGATCGAATCGGCGCCGCCGCTACTGAAGGCCCTACTCGACTGCGCCAGAGTCATCGAGTCCGAACCGGAGCGTGCGATCAAATCGCTGGTCCGGCTCAGAGAGTCCGTGTCCGAGCACGGAGATCCAACCGAGCGAGTCGCTTTCCACTTCACGGACGCTCTGTACAGCCGAGTCTCTCCGCCGCAACCGGAGAAAAGCTCCCCCGCCTCGTACGACGCTAGCTGCGAAGAAGACTTCACTCTCTCTTATAAGGCCTTGAACGACGCTTGCCCTTACTCCAAGTTTGCTCACTTGACGGCGAACCAGGCCATCCTCGAAGCGACGGAGAGGGCGACGAAGATTCACATAGTCGACTTCGGGATAGTCCAAGGTGTCCAATGGGCCGCTCTATTGCAGGCTTTGGCTACCCGGTCCACCGGAAAGCCCAGAAAAATTCGGATCTCCGGTATACCCGCTCCGTCTCTGGGGAACTCTCCGGCGGCGTCGCTTTTCGCTACTGGAAACAGACTGTGTGAATTTGCAAAGCTTCTGGAGCTGAATTTCAAGTTTGAACCGGTGCTGACTCCGATTCAGGAGCTTAACGAGTCGTGCTTTCGGGTCGACCCGGATGAGTTCCTGGCGGTGAACTTAATGCTCCAGTTGCACAACCTCCTCGACGAATCAACCACCGGAGTTGAAGCGGCTCTGAGACTGGCCAAGTCGCTGAACCCGAAGATTGTGACCCTGGGCGAGTACGAAGCGAAATTGAACCGGGTCGGGTTCATGAGCCGGTTCGAGACCGCATTGAAGTACTACACAGCAATGTTTGAGTCACTTGAACCGAACATGACCCGAGACTCGCCGGAGAGGCTGCAGGTGGAGAGGCTTTTGCTGGGCCGGAGAATTGCTGGCGGGGTCGGCCCAGAGGAACCGGGAACGAAACGACAGCGTTTGGAGGACAAAGAGCAGTGGAAGTTTTTGATGGAAAGCTCTGGTTTTGAGCCAGTAACTCTTAGCCATTACGCAGTTAGCCAGGCCAAGATTCTTCTCTGGAACTATAGTAATGCTTCGTATTCGCTAAACGAATCTTCACCGGGGTTTCTCTCTTTGGCGTGGAAGGAAGTCCCTCTCTTTACTGTTTCTTCATGGCGTTAATGGCTTCGGTTCGATTGGTTTTCACCAGGTCTTTTATCTCTGGTTGTGAGCCTCTCAGTTTCGATACCCCATTGACGTAGTATCTAGCTTGGCGCTTCTTCTTCATCAGGGCTTTCCTTAGTCATGAACTTACAGTTAGTATTCATTTCATAAGGTTTGCGCCACAATTTGGTTGTTAATTTTGTAGTTTGTTCTTAGTTTTTTGGTTTCCGGTTGGGGCTTTCCTTACAGGTTTGAGATCGAATCTGAAATATCACTAATTGTAAAAATTGAAATTCGGTGGGGGAAGATAGAGGTTCTGTCCCCCTTAGGTTTCTGTAATTCTGTATGTAAATTTGAATCTTCATATTGGATTTAGTTTTCATCTCACTTCAGTTTCATTTTTCCTTGTCCCTATAGTACTTGTACAACATATATATAGCATTCATATCTATAATACTCATCACTGAACCAGGTGTTCTATAGTGTTTTGGGGTTTTAAGAGCTGTTAGATTAGCTCACTGAATGGGGTTAATTAATACGTACTGCAATTAGTACGTAACTAATCAACCGACATCAAGCTCTGAGGTCTCGATGCTCCGAAGCACGCACTGTAGAATTTTCGCAACCAAGGCCTCATGGCTCTCTTTTTTCACTCCGAAGCACTATAGCCGTGACCCAGTGATTTCTTTCGGTGCCCGTGTCATTAGGCCTCAGATTGTACTCTCTGCAGAAATCTACTGCTAGATAGCAGATGTATCTGACAGTTTTAATTGCCCTAATATCTACAAGGTTCTGGTTGTAATAAGTGCTTGACGAGGACCGGGATTGAATGAAGCTGTAAGATGACTAGCTAAGATCTCACTGCCACAAAAAAACTTGCTTCTGCTGCCGGACTTTCTATATTCAGATGGTGAAGTAGCTTTGGTCTTTTGCTTCTGTAATCAATTTCCTTAAACCCTTATGTAAAAGACGATGACTTTGATAGTTGGATTTGCAATATGTGATGTGTAAATGCATATGTGTGCATATCTGGGCCATGCTTGCTGGCTCGTGATGTTGATTTCAATGGCTGTCACTTTCTCTACCTCTCCGAGATCATTCACACTGGCTCCGAAGCACTATAGAATTTTCGCTATTTCTAGCGCTCGTTCCTTAGTTGAGAATGATGAATAACTCGGGAGAGAAGAACCGTCTTCTTTTCTTGGTCTCTGCACGAAAACTCAAATGCGCCAAAGCATGACAAGGAAGGCAGTGGATGATAATGCTGCTTATTATGGTCCAATTGATTGAGACCATTCGAAAGGGTCATCCGTTTATGGAAGGAACGTTTTGAGTGTTTCTGGAAGTTTGATTTGCCTTGGTTGGGTTTGGGGTCCCCTTGGAATTCACTGTGTGTTGGGGGTTTGGTATAAGTCTCTTTCAACCTCTTACTAAGTTCACCGGGAAGTTTACAAACTCTTCCTTCCCGACTTTTCACTCATAGAGTTTGAATTCATCACATCTTGCTGAAGATGCATTGTGTGTGCTCAGAGTGATGGGGCTTACATGTCTAAACATACCAATTTATTGAAGCAAATAATTCTAAGAAAGACCCCCCAATTATTGAAGCTAATAAACCCACCCTGGCCCCAAGAGGAAGACAACGTCCTACGATTAGAATTGATCATTATTACCTGATTTGGAAACTTAACTTTTTTGGATTACGGCCTGTTTTTGGAAACTTGCACAACTCACACGATTAATGGTTAGATTGGTCAAGTCATCCGATAGAAACATAGCACAAGAAAAATATATTTTTTAGTCGGTTTGGGACAATTAAGGGATATTAGTGGTATGAGAAATTTTATGTGGGACTACACGTCTTCATCTCGATCATCGGCTGGCCAGATTAATTAATCCAACAGTACCTTGCCCAAAATCATTCCATGGCCAGCCATTGATTAAAGAACCAATTAAATAGTTATTACATGAACACCATAGCATAGCATTGAAGTAGTACGTGCCTCACACATATCGAGAGATTCTTACGAAGGGCAAACGTACTACGTGGCTGGTATGGCTGCTCAATCAGTGAACATACCTCCTTGTGTTTTGGATATTTCATTTTAATAAGTAAGAATAGTTTCGGAACACGCTTAAAATTTTCTGAGTTTTGATTGGACTGCCACGTGATACGTTTGCCCCATGTAAGAATTTATCCAACAAGTTAATGTATTAAATATTAGACAAACACTGATGTAAATCAACTCAACACATGCATACGTTTTATAATTTTCTTAACGAAATTTGATTGCGAATTCAACACAATTTTCCACATTTCATTTCCCCAAGTTCTTTACTGTATTTGTATTCAGATTTTGTAGTGATTCGATGAAGATTCATATAAATTTTATTTTACAGGCAGATAATTATCACATAAAGTTTCATGAAAGAAAGACCAATTATTGAAATTCGCTCGAGAAAAATCAAACTACTATCAATCATAAAGAACTCCAAATTATTTTACCATCTTGTTTTTAATTGCTTGGCTGATAATATCTTGATTAAGAGTGTATATGATGATTACTTGATTAGCTTTGAATCAGCAATAATTAAAGCGATGGTTAAAAGTTGAAACTTTTACACAACGGTAATAGAATAGTTCCCATAGTAAGAGTCACCACTCACCACCTTGCCTGGGGGACTTTTTACTTTTTTAGATTTAGCTTTTGACATTAAGCTAGAGAAGGGATTGGGTGTACGAATGGTCTGTGTTTCTTGCGTCAGGCTCCGACCTGCCTACACGTACGACCACAGTGGACTATGAATCAGCGTTCGTCACTTCAATCCTGACGAGTTTGACGATCTGGTAGGTGGTGTTAGTACGGCTCCAGCCGTTTCAATGCGGTGCGTTCGATGACGTCATATAGGCTGCAACTCCGGTCGGGTGGTCCCCCGGCGGTCAGAGAGGCAGTGCTGATTGTACACAGAAGTGACGTGTCAGCAATACTGTTGCTGACTGGGCCGTATAGTATCGCTGTAGAGTGAGTGGTATACATCAGGTCGTAGTGTACTTTGCCCTGGAGGATATGGAGGTTTACTATTTACAGATTTACTATTCCGGAACTAGATTTACTGATGAAAATTGTACTAGCCTTTAGAAAAATATAGCAATGAGTCATAGAATTGTTCAACAACTGAGTTTAGACTTCTAGGATCTCCGGTGGATGCTTCAAAATTCATGTGCCATGACGATTAGAGTTGCTCTATGTGAAAGAAAAAAGAAAAAATTAACTACATAGGTTTAGTGATGATTAGAGGAAAACCCCATAAAGGGTCGACACATTTATGGCAAAATTTAATCACATCGATCGGACCTAAGCAATTCAATAAAACAGTGAAGATTATGTACATTTTTTCTTTAGTTTGGAAGATTATTTATGTTGGCTTACCTATATATATAGTTACATTTTCAAATTTCATAACGTATCATTAATCATTTTTTTCTTTTTAATGATCCGCATTGAGGAAAATGTCCTTTTTTTTTTTTTTTTTGAACAATCGATATTGAGGAACATGCTTAGAGATATGCTATGTATATTTTGAGCAGCTCAGTTGCTCTCCTTCATCCCAAACAGGCGAGCACCTCAACTAGCTCCTCATCGACTTGATATAATCTGATGGCAAAGTCATGGCATAACAGATGAAGGTTGGGCCTCGCTTGGGTCTTAGGCTGTTGGGCCTAAGTTATGTACCCTATGTTTGTGGTTTGAACTAGGAGAGTACGTACAGTTGAATTAATCCCCACGTAGAGACGGTTCTCCCTCAATCCTTGAATATGTCCATCCGATCCTACGAGTCATTACATGAACCCGATCGGGTAGCACTTACTAAAAAGAGGATCAAGACCCGTAGAACCGGACGTACTTGCCGTTTTAGATAGCTCTTACACTGCCTTATAGTTAATGGTGCATCCTCATCAGTTCTCTTCGTGTATAAATATACAACGTACAGTAGTAATCGAAAACCATGCAGAAGATGATTCATGCAATCAGATCAGTGATCAGAAACCAGGCACCGTCAAACTTAGGCTGGAAAGCTTCTAGGGTCGGATTCATCAAGCAGGCCACAAGAACTGTGTCGAGTGATCCGGGTAGTAAACACAACATGGACAAGGCAGAGAACCCAAATCAGCAGGCCGGGACTGGGTAAGTCGCTTCTTTTGTTTCGCCCTATTTTCTGGTATGCATGTTTAATTACGGTATAGTGCAATCTTTCCTGGTCATTAGCCAAGGAGAAAAATATTGGTAAATCATTTTTATCTATATTCAAGAGTAGAATGACATATCTTCGAATTAAGTTTGAGTTGATTTGTTTTTAATACCGTGCATGTGACTATGGCAATATTACTAATCACACTGAATCAATGTTCAATGATATCTAGGGACGTGATGTCTCATTCATTTGGGGAGGGGTATGCGAGTCGCTCCGATGAAGAAGGATTTGGAGGAGTGTATAGCGATAACCAGAAGCTTCCTAACAAGATTGAGCAGGATCAGCTCATCCATGAAAACAACCCTGCTTATGACAAGACTCAGGGAAGTGAAGTCAAGGAGAAGGAGAGAGCTCGTCACCAACCCAGTTCACACTGAAGCGAAGGAGATCAAAGGAAGCCATGGATCAAGTTAGCTAGCTATTGCGTTTTCTACGTACCTATATATTATTTCATTTTTGGAGTCCTTGAATTACTGGGATATGACCCCTAAGAGGACGGTGAAGACGTGAAGTTGTGTCTTTTGTCATTCCTTATATTTAAAAACATATATTATTTCTCGCATGTGTCTGATGAGATGCCAATCAACTCTTTTACTAATCAATCAACAATTCTTAAAAGAAAAAGGGAAAAAAATACAAACAGTACCCAACCTATGGCCCACTAGTAACTTCAGTACCCAAGTTTTCAAAACTATCACTTTGGTGTCCAGGTTATCTAGCCCGACCCAACTTTAGTACCTGGAGCCGTTAACTCAGTAACGACGTCTGACAAGTGGCATATATTGAAGGGTAATTTTGTCTTTTCATATTTAATTCATTATTTATATATATATATATTTTTTTTACCTCTTCTTCGCTCTCTCTCTAACCATTATCAACGACCAAGACCCGCGCCTCCTCCTCTCCAGCTGACCCCCCGTCCGATCCGGAGCTCTCCGAGGAGGACGTGATCGCCGGAATCCGGAGAGATTTCGCGGAGATCGACTGAAAGTTCAAGAGCGGGATCTCGAAGCTTTCGAGCAATATGGCGGTTTCAGAGTTCACTAAGATCGCTTCGAATTTGCTTCAGTTTGGATCGGAGGAAGAGGCCGAGGCGGCTGGGCTGGCTCTCGGTGTGACGCCGGAGGTTCTTGCGTTCGTGAGAAATGTTTCTATGCATCCCGAGACTTGGCTCGATTTCCCTCTCTCTGATGATGATGAAGATTCAGATGGTATGCTTGACTTTCGATTGAACTTCAATTTGAGTAATTTGATTCAATGTGTGTTGAATTGTTGCTTAATTTGGTTGTGTTAGTGTAAATTAATGTTTATTTGTTCATCATTTTTATGAAGGATTTGATTTGAGATATTTGCTTTTCGCAAAGAGATTTCGTGTTTGTTGCGATTGCAGCTCTACATACTGAGAATTATGCAACTTAGAGGTTTTTCAGATAAGAATGAGGTGAATCTCAGCTAGGTTTTTCAGACCTGGAGGCGCTGCCGAGTGAAGCTCTCGACGGCTTTGTGGTTCTCTTGGCCAAGCTCCCGATGCCTCTCTCTCTCTGAGACTCACTCACACTATGAAGATGGGAAATGAAATTCCAAATATTTGGATTGATGTTGTTTGATGTTTCCCAAGCTGTGAGGATCGGAGTTAGGGCCTTGATTGGTGGTGGGATTCGCTGTGACTTCTCTTTTTCTGGAAGATGCGACGGCTTCGGGGACGGTTTTGAACTGCAGACGGCGACCGGGTTTTGGTCACGAAGAGAGTGTGAGGAAGAAGAAGACGAACAGTGAAGGGACCATAATACCCTTCAAAGTTTGCCAGGTGGCTAACACCGTAACGGCAAACAGTGTTTTAGGTACTAAAGTTGGGTCGGGCTAGATAACCTGGGTACCAAAGTGATAGTTTTGAAAACTTGAGTACTGAAGTTACTAGTGGGCCATAAGTTGAGTACTGTTTGTATTTTTTTTCCAAAGAAAAATGACATGAAAATAAATTAATTTGTTATAGAATTGCAAATAACTAAACTACTAATCTTTATGACATAACATCTAAAGTTTTTTTTTTTTTTTTTTAAAAAAAAAACCCCACCCCACTCCCACCCTTGATGGGGCTCGAACTCCTGACCTCTTATATATGAGACCAAAGCCTTACCACCCCACCAAAGCCTTCATTAATGAAAATGCTGAATACAAAGGGGGGACGTAAAGCCTAAACCCCGAACAATTAGTGACAAGAGAACATCCTGAATAACAACAAGAGCTCTCACTAATCCTATGTATTCAAACATGTACCAACTAGCAACGGTTGACATACCAGATATCTGGGCAACACTATTTGCTTCACAACGGTGACATACCGGAAAGATAAAGCTCATACAAAGCCATAGAGCAATTAAACCAGCTTTCCTACTATGTTGTTGACCAGAACAACCTCCAACGACACTTCGTTTCTTCCTGTTACTAGGTGGTTGCGTCCATTTGATAATGACTCGCCACCTCTCTAGGACAGACAAGACACTTTGAGTGCACACACACACCGAGACATTTAGCCCGACTCTCCCTATCAAATAATAATAGGGACTTATTTCAATTATAACAAAAACACAAATTAATAAAATACTAGAAAGGACCCAAGCATGACCCAACATGGGAGCCCAGGCCCAATTATTAGGGAAGACAACAAGGAGAGTTCGTCAGCCCACCAGCCAAGCCCAATCCAGTTTCTGCCGGGCCACCACCACGACACCACCATACCGCCACCTTTGTCAGACCACCCCAGCGGTCGGACTACCTCCACCATTATCCTGCAGCCACTTCCGTACTAGCATGAGGAAAGTAAACAAAAAACTGATGAAAATAGTAGACCAACATATCCAAAACAGAAGACCCCGCCACTCCAGAGGTCCGGCAATCCCAATCGCGCCACAGCCAAGCCACCTCCACCGATCGACCAGAAAGAGAAGGATCTGATTGTCCAACTCGAACCCGCCACCAGTGCAATCTCCTTAGATCCCGACCCAACAACAGTCATCCGAGTCGATCCCCGATCCGGCAATCTTGACCCCTGTTCGCTCCCCAAACCCGACCCACACTCACTGAACCAAAGCTCGCACGCCACCAGAAACTCCCTAAATAACTTCTACAACTCTCGACGGTCCAGAAGAAAGCGCCAAGGATGATCACCCACCATGGAACAGAGCCCGTCCGACGACAGCGTCAACGGACGCGCCGCTGGACATAATGAGAAAAATTTTCTCGAATACCCTAGCGGCTGCCTAGAGAGAAAATTTTTCTTAATTTATTTTATTATAAGACCCAATAAACAGAGTTTAAGGAATTAAGATTATTTAGAACTCCGAACGAATACAATGGAGTCGCATCATCCCCTAGTTCACTTCCTATCCATTACTCTCACACGGGTACAATGATACAGTAGCTATGTGGTTTGGAATAAGGGAAGGATGAAAATGAGAGAAGCTTGCGTATGGCACCCGCAAGGGACACGTGGTGAGGAGGACCAATCACTGCCCAGCAGGGGAGGTGTTTTGGGTATTGCACTTTAGGAATTAGAGGTAGTTTCGAAAAAGTTGGAAAATTTACTTTCTTCTGATTGGATGGCCGTAAGGCCCACGTGGTGGGGAAACTCCCACCTATCGATGAAAATTACCTTATCTTTCCTTCGTTATCCGTCTATTTTCTTTTCCAGAGATATCGATAGAGGGACAGATTCATAGATATAGGTGTCCCTTATCTTATCGCAAGGGCTATTAAAAAAGACGATGCGCGACAAGCACAGTTGAAAGACCACGATGTGCGACAACACCTGTCATTACCATCTCTACGTGTCCAAATTCCTCTGCTACGTAGCACCAACTAGAACGAGCTATAGTGCCCTAGATTATCAGACCAGGCCATATTTATTCACCGTCATAGCTTTACATATCATCAGTCCATCACCGGCTATAAATAGAAATTAATTAAGCGGTGAAAGTTTCAGAACGCCGAAGATGATTCATGCAATCAAATCAATAAGAACGCAGTCACCGTCTCTGACAATCACACCATCTCTGCATCCGTCAAGTTACTTGAGCCGGAAAGCCTCTCGGGTAGGATTCAGGCAGGCCTCCGCCACAACTCAGTCGACTGAGCCGGACAGCGAACCCGACATGGACGAGAATCTAGCTGATAACCCACACAAGAAATCTGGGTGAGTCACCTTTCTTTAATTTTAATCTTTTACCCACATATATTCGAGTCATCTAATTGATCTGAGGTTTGATATATCAATTCATTACTATTAGGGACGTGATGTCTCAATCGTTTGGAGAGGCATATGCAACACGGTGCGAGGATGATGGATTTGGAGGGATATATGGTGGAAACCAGCAGTCGGTTGCGAAAGTGGAGCAAGAACAGCTCATCCATGAGAACCACCCAGATTATGATAGAACTCAGGGAAGTGAGGTTACGGAGAAAGAGAAAGGTCGACATCAAAAGGAAGCTTCAACTAATTAAGCGATCCTAGTGGAGTGGCCTCCTCCTACATAAGATTTTGATTTTACTTTCAGTCAAGTCATTTTTCGTTTTGCTAGCTTCCAGTCATGTTTTCTGGAGAGTGGATGGACGACAACTTATATATGTAGCAGTCGTGTATATATATGACTAGCTCTATACTTCTGTGATAAGGGTTTTGTACGAGAAATAATGTTTGTTGTTTTAGTTAATTTGTTTTCCGGCGTTTATGGTTTCATGAGGTGCTTACTCTGTGCCGGTCTTGAACAAATGTGCACATGGATTATCGGGGTCATCTTCTTTCTCTTGAGCTAACGCTTGACAAGAATGGACGAACATGGGCTGCCAAGCAAACCCAAACGCAACTAGCTAGGCTGGTTCAGGGCAAAAAAGGTCGGACAAATGCTATGTTTGGTATGGCTGGGCTTTTCAGAAAAGCTGGTTTCTGTTTATTTCTGAGAATAAGTAGCTGAAAAAAAAAACAAAGCAGCTGAGTGTTTGGTAAACTGACTTTTTATAAGAGTTGTCCGTGGCAAAAGCGGCAAAGTGTTTGGTAAACTCAAACTGGCTTATGCTTTTTGTTTGTGGAATGACCTAATTGGACATGAGATATTATTTTGCCTTGATTGTTTGGTAATACAATGTTGTTCAAATATTCTTGTTATTATTTTTAATTTCCATTATGTCCTTATTAATTTTTGTTAACTTTCAAATTTTATAAATCATGATGACCTGATTAATATTGGACAATTTTAAAAATAATTTATACAAAGCATGCAAGGAGTTTTATGAACATAGTTCATGTAATAATGTTGAATGAGCAGAGCATTAAGTTGTACACTTCGTAACAATAATTTTCAATATTGATGGCTCAAACTGCATAACAGCATCCTTTCAAGAATACAATCATTTCCTACTAGTGGAGGCAGGTCAAATGTTCCAAAGAGTGTTTGGTAGAATTATAATCAGATGATTCAAATCTAGCACAAGACAAAATGAGCATTTGGAGCCTAATCGGTTCTACCGCATATATCCCCTCAGCATATGCCCATTAGGAATTGGAATTGTGATCATATTTTTATTCAATGACTTCCCTAAATTCCTCACTGCTCATATCATTGTCTTGCTCACTCCACTGCATTATGTCGTCATGGTCATCTGCACTAGTTTCATCACTATGAACGGGTTCTTCGTCTTCTTCTGTTACGGGACTAAGCAAGGAAGGAGACCCTGGATACCTTGAGGACTGCAGCATAAAAGAGTAAATATCTGAGCAACCAATACTACAAACATAAATTTGCTAGCAGAATTCCAATTGTCAAATCTGGTAAACAATTGTCCAATGATGCAACATAAAATCAGTTGAAGCATCAAGCAACATATAAATGGTTCAGTGGAATCCGTAGTGATTTGCAGAGACTGAATCCTCTGTTAAGTGAGGATCATTTGAGCAGATAAAAATAGACCATCAGAATGTTATGATGCATCCCAACACATCTGCCAACATAAGAACTCAAGATACTAGATGAATGCATTATTGTAATTGGTACCATGGCAATAGAAGATCCCATATATTAGAGACTAGTATCAGTGTTTCATGCTCCAATTCCTTCATGAATGAAAAAAATACAACACAACAAAGGTGGTGTGAGATGTGATAAAAATGTTCAGAATCATTTAGATCCTGAAGAACACTAACCCAAGCAATTAGTTAGTATTGCCACAGGTGACCACCTCTTGCCGTAAGTTAGACCATTCAGATGTTTTTTGCCATTGGACTCAACAGCACAAGGTGTCAGGACTTGAGATAACAGGAATCACTAGTATAGTTGGATGGTGGGCCACTTAACTGCATCATGGAAGAGCTATGAACTTAAACTGCATAATGATGCAACTAAGGGAACACTACTGTTTGTAGCACACTAATGACATGGCAAGTTGTAAGTGTCTCTAATAATGTGAAGCCAAAGTAAACAGCTTGTTGGATCTAGTAGTTACTGCATGTTTTACCAATACTTTTTGTTCATGCTATTCTCATCTAAGCAAAAGAGAACTAAAGAGACCGCGTTTGCATTCTAATTCCTAGATGAATGAGGAAAACTGTTTTTATCGAAACTAAGAGGAAACTGAAGACTAACAAGAAGCCTAAAACCATTACTTGTTTCAAACTTCATTTTGTTTTTATTTCATCCATCCTCCAGGGAACAAAGCTAATATACACTGAAATCATTCCCCATTCCTTGTCTCGAAATAAAATGGAGTCTTGTGAACTCTGCATTGTTCTAGGCTCTACACTCATTCGCAAGTTTTCATATACAATCTGATAACTATAACCTGTAGTCTACAATATGGAAACAGAATGTAGTGCACTCTATCTATGCTACAGAAACTAAACCCCTGTATCCCTGTGAATTCTTTCACAACTGGGTTATCAAATTCAAGTGAAATTCAATTCCATAAAACAAAAACCATATCACTGCATTACACTAAACAAACCCAAGAAACAATTGAAACTGAAACTAAAACAGAGCAGAGGAATAAAGCAACTACCTGAGGAGAATTAAACTCTATGAAGCAATGACCCAGGGTTTCTTGGCTGCTGGGGTTCACAGGCATCGAAAACCCATCTTCTTTAACAACACCAACTTCACTAAACACACACTCGAATTTCGCAACTCAACACCAATGAACACAAGTTAAAAGGGTCCAGAAAATTCACCAAAACAAAATCAAACTCAACCCATTACAGATATCCAATAATACAAGGATGCTGGCAGTACTCAAATCATAGGCAAATTGAATTGACCAAATCCCCGAAATTGGTTCTAAATAGTTCTAAATATATGTACATCACAACACCCAGTATATATGTGTGCTACAAATCACAATCTACTACTCATATCGAAAACCCAGAATAAAATTGATACTTCCTTTTCATCAAAATCACCGAAATTTATCATGAAATAGATTAAAAAAAACTAACCTGAATCAAATTGCCAAGCAGCCTTGATTGAGGCTTCGATTTCCAACCCGAAATCGTGATGAGAGGCTGAGGCAGCGTCAGAGGGAGGGTGTGTGTGATGCGGCGTCTGTGATGAGAGGGAGAGAGATTGTGCAGCGTCTAGATAGAAGAAGGGTTTAATGGCAATCCGTAATTGCCTCAACCAAGGGAGGATAGAGACCGGTATTTTCAAAGATTCATTAATCTACAGTCACTCCCGCTACAGTAGGATCCTGGCTTCTGGCTTCTCAAAGCACGGGTCAGGCAGCTTCTACTTTTCGAGAGAGAAGCTGTTAGGGGGTGTTTGTTTCACCGGACTGTCATACCTCACCTTAATTTCTACGAGAGTTCTGGACTCCTCAAGCTTGGATTATGCTATATTATTCCCTAACCCATGTTTGGTCAGTCAGGACTAAAACTAAAGCCAACACCATCGACCTGAAGACCAGGGAAGCACTAAGCGGCAGCTGATCGGAACTCTGCCATCAGGCCACCTCCGGCAGGCGCACCGATTGGGTTTGATCCATCTCGTCGTCGTCGACGTTCCTCTAGCCTCGGCTGGTCTGGTTGCTGGGTGTGGAGAGAGAATCGGGCCTCGAAAATCTGGGGTCTCCTGTAGTTTCTGTACAACCAAAGCTCTTATTCACTGCCCTAAACAACCAGAGCTCTCTCTCTCTGCGACGACGCTTCTTCTGCAGCACAGTTTCTGATGGCTTCATTCACCCCTCTGCGATCGTTCACCCCAATGCCGTTCTTAGCCACTCAGCGATGCTTGAAACTCATAGTGTGGTTGTGGGTTTTGGTTTTTACGATCAGGGTGTTTCAATTGGGCCCTTTTGTACTGTTGGGTCGTCGGTGAAGCTCGAAAATGGCTGCCGGTTACGTCCTGGAAGCCATATGTTTGGGAATACTGAAGTCGGGGAGCGTTGATCTGTTCTTCGTGTTCAACATGCTAGTATACATGGTTTTTGAATTCGATAACATTTTGGAAGATTTGATTTCTGGGTATTCAGCCACCGTGGCTACAACCTTCTATGGCAGAGGTTCCGGGTTCAATTGGGGCTAGAAAATGAGGTGTTCTTGTGTTTAATCTCAGAATTGGTGAAAGTTGTTGAGAAGGAGAGCAGAACGAGAATTCAGTAGAAGGTGAGCATGAGAGCTTCCATAGTCCCATGGTTTTTGGGGGCTCTATGGTAGAAGGTGTGAGAGAGAATTTGGGACTCTAGAGTCTCATTTAAAACAGTCCTGGTTTGTGCCAAACATGGGATTAGTGTAACCCAAGCTGATAAGCATGTCCAATCCCATCCAATCCCATGTAACAAACACCACCTTAGGGGTCTAAACCTAACTTCTGGAAAAACAAGGACTAAAGGAAATGGAAGAAGAAAAATTGCAGAGAAAATAGAAACTTCAATTATCCCGATAGCTTTTCATTACAGATAAGGCAGCTCATAAAGCTGAAGGTGTGGTCATGCTTGCCACATGTCAGCGCAACACAGGTCACCAACAATACATAAAACAGGTCACAGATTCCTCCTCGAGGATGAGCTAAAACGGTGCGTATTGAATTAACTAAACTGTGCGTTTTAACAAGTGAAATATGAATCCTAAATTCATCAGAAAAGCTGTAGACAGGTACTCTAACATTCCACCCCCCATCAAAAAATACTTGACCACAAGTATGGAGAGTTAAGGCTGGTTGTTCATGTGATGGGTGTACTGGGGGCATCAGGGTCAAAATTTGGAAATCTCATCAGTATCACCTCTGCATCTTCCCAAGTTGCCTCTTCTGGAGATGCACCAAACCATTGAACTAGCCATTGTGTTGCAGCAGCTTCGTTTTTCTTGAAGATTCTCCTCTGCAATATTGTTTCTGGTCCCACTTGGGATTGTCTGAATCTATCACATATGGCAGCTGAGAAGAAGGTTGAATAGAGTCCCCAATTTTTTTCTTGAGAAGAAAGACATGGAACACATTGTGTATCTTGGCTGAGGTGGGTAGCTGCAACTTATAAGCCACTTTCCCTATCTTCGCAATGATTTTGTAAGGGCCATAGTACCTGGGAGAGAGTTTGTGCAACCCTTGTTGGTGCACTGATTGCTGTCTGTAAGGTTGTAGCTTGAGATACACCCATTCATCCACCTCAAACTCTCTCTCTGTATGTTTTTAGTCATAGAACGTTTTCATCCTAGACTGAGCCAGTTGTAAATTTCTTTTGAGTAATGCAAGCAGTTCATCTCTCCTTTGTAGTTGATTGTCAACTAATGCCACTGCTGTAGAACCAGGCAAGTAGGTGACCACTGGTGGTGGCTGGTACCCATATAAAGCTTGGAAAGGACTCATCTGAATAGCTGAATGAAAGGCAGAATTATACCACCATTCTGCCCAGGGAATGGCTTGAACCCAAGAGTGTGGTTTTTCTCCCACAACACACCTCAGATACTGTTCCAATGTTCTGTTTAAATTCTCTGTCTGACCATCACTTTGTGGATGGTATGCTGATGATTTATCAAGTTTGGTACCTTGCAGCTTGAAAAATGATTCCCAAAATAGACTGAGGAAAACTGGATCCCTATCAAACAGTATGTGTTCTGGCATTCCATGTAGTCTAAAAATCTCTTTAACAAACAATTGAGTCACAGAGGAAGCAGTATAAGGATGGGACATAGGAATAAAATGAGCAAATTTGGTTAACCTGTCAATGACAACCCAAATTACTGTTTTTCCTTCAGAAACATGTAAGCCATCAATAAAGTCCATTGATATGTTGGTCCAAGCTTTGTCAGGAATTGAGTTTGGTTGAAGCAGTCTAGGTGGGGAGATAGTTTCATAATGGTTGATTTGACATGTATGACACTTAGCAATGAAAGTTTTGATGTCTTTTAACATACCTGGCCAAGCAAAACTTCTTTTGATTCTCTGATATGTTCTGGTTCTCCCTACATGACCTCCAATCAACCCCTCATGAAATTCTTTGATTATTTTGTTTCTCCAATCATCTTTCTGAGGTACAAACACCCTAGCTTTATAAAAAAAGCTGAGAATCACGCATAGCATAGTGCTTTCTGCTCTCCCTGTTCTGCTGTAAGTCCTGGATAATTGTGGCAGCTTCAGGATCTGACAAACAGGTTGCTTGAATATCCAACACAAACTTGTGGATAGGTTGTGAGACACCAGTCAGAGTAGACAGATCAAGGTTCCTTGATAGGGCATCAGGTGCGGCATTGTTTTTGCCAGCTTTATAAAAAATGGAATAATCATACCCCATTAACTTGAGTAGCCACTTTTGTTGAGCTGGAGTAGTAATTCTTTGCTTCAAAAAATGTTCAATTGTCCTGTGATCAGTGTAGATTTTAAAGTGATGTCCAAGTAGATAAGGTCTCCAATGTTGGACTGCATAAACTACTGCCATCATCTCCTTGTCATAAACTGATAAGGTGGTGTGTCTTGGGGCCAAGGCCTTACTCAAGAATGCTACAGGGTGACCCTCTTGTGAAAGCACAACACCAATGCCCTTGTCAGAAGCATCACACTCAACTACAAATTCCTTGTTAAAATCTGGGATTGCTAAAACAGGTGTAGAGATGAGAGCTTGCTTGAGTGACTCAAAGGCCTTTTCTGATTCTTCACTCCACTTGAAATTGTCTTTCTTGAGCATATCTGTAAGAGGTTTAGCTATCATCCCAAAATTCCTGACATACTTCCGATAATATCCTGCTAAGCCAAGGAATCCTCTTAAGCCTTTCAATGTTCTTGGTTTTTCCCATTTTTTTATGCAGTCAATCTTGGATGGATCCACTGCTACTCCTTCAACACTGATTATGTGTCCCAAATACTCTACTTGAGACACTCCAAAGTTGCATTTGCTCTCTTTGACCTTTAGAAAATTTTGCTGCAGTTTATCAAACACAAGTTGCAAATGAACTAGATGTTCCTCCAAGCTTGAACTATAAATCAGTATGTCATCAAAGAAGACCAACACAAATTTTCTAAGATAGTCTCTCAAAACATCATTCATGACAGACTGAAAGGTGGATGGGGCATTTGTTAGCACCAAAGGGCATCACCAAAAACTCATAATGTCCTGAATGTGTCCTAAATGCCGTCTTATTGATATCAGCTTCACACATTCTAATCTGGTGATATCCAGATCTTAGATCAAGTTTGGTGTAAATGGAAGCCCCATGCACTTCATCAATAAGCTCATCTACTACTGGTATAGGGTACTTGTCCTTCACAGTGGCAGAGTTTAAGGATCTATAGTCCACACACATCCTCCATGTGCCATCCTTCTTTTTGACCAAAATGACAGGAGATGAGAAAGGAGATACACTTGGTCTAATGATTCCATTGGCTAACATTTCTTGCACAATCTTCTCAATCTCAGATTTTTGGAAGTGTGGATACCTGTAAGGCCTAACATTGATAGCTGTGGTGTTAGGTAACAACTCAATCCTATGATCATGCTCTCTAGCTGGTGGTAAGGTTGTTGGAGGCTGAAAAATCTCAGTATACTGCTGTACCAACTTAAGGATCTCAGGATGTACTGCTGCCTTGGCACCCTGCACAGAAACTGGACTCAATTGTACTAGTACTGCTTCTTTTTCTTTCTTCAACAACCTGGACATGGATTTGCAGCTTACAACAGAAGCTTGAGATTTTGTCTCCCCTTGTAACACATATTTAACTTGGTTAGAATGGAACTGCATCTTCATTGTTTCAAAATTCCAAGTTATGTCTCCCAATGTCCTGAGCCAAGCTGCTCCAAGAACCACTTCACAACCTGAAACTGGAAGAATATAGAAATTAGCTTAAAATGAGTACTGTTGCACTTGCATTTCAATACTCACCTGGCCTTTAGTTTGCATGAGAGCCCCACTAGCCAATCTCACTTTGAGTGGCTTAATGTCGACAATCTGAGCCTTATATTTTTTGAGTAATGATGGATGAATAAAATTATGGGAGGCTCCTGTGTCGATTAAGACATGCACTACTTTCTTGTTAAACCATCCTTTTACTTGCATTGTGTCAGAATTGTCTTGCTCCCCCATCACCTGCAACTGAACCTCAGGTTCAATAGTGCCTTCATCAAGCTGAACATGTTCTTCAATGACTTCATTAACTGTTGGTCCAGCTAACTCTATTTCTTCCTGCACTACCTCAATCACCATCAATTGTCCCTTTCTGCAGTTATGACCAGGCCGGAATAATTCATCACAAAAAAAACATTGATTCCTTGCCCTTCTTTCTTGATACTCCGCTTGAGATAGCCTTCTGTGTCCAACAACATTGTTGTTAGTTTGTACAGCAGGTCTATGTTGTACCACTGTTGTTGGTTTAGCTTGGTTACTGGAGCCACCATGTGTAATAGACTTGAACTGATTGCCGAAATTGGGAGTGGGAAATGTTCTTTGGCCTTGATTGAATTTGTTCAGACCCTTGTGAGATGCCTCCTTTTCCTCATAGATTCTAGCCAACTCACAAGCTTCATATAGTGTTCTAGGCTTTTGAGCCTTCACATCAGCTCTTATTTCACTCTTTAATCCTCCTAAAAAGCAAGACAACAAGACTTGTTGAGAGAACCCTGGTGCTCTCCTTGAAAGTTTTGTGAACTGCTCTTTGTACTCTTCTACACTTCCAGTTTGAGACATTCTAGCCAATGCAGCCTGGTAATCAATGACATTATGGCCACTGAATTCCCTCATCAAAAGATCAGCTAAGCCTTGCCAAGTATAAGGAAACTCGTGCTTAAACATAAACCATCGATCTGAGGCTTTGTCAGTGAGATGCATAGTGGCTATGGCAAGTTTTTTGTCTTCAGGAATTTTGTAAAACTCAAAAAATTGCTCTGCCTTGTTGAGCCATTCAACAGGATCACCTCCCCCAAAATTACCAAACTCCAACCTCATTTGCTTCATGGTAGGTAACTGTGGATCAAAGGGTTGCTGGTGTTGTTGCAAAGTGTATTGTGGTTGGGGCTGCAGCTGTGTAGGGTAATAAGGTTGAAACATTTGAGCTCCCAAATTTGTCGCAGCCTGCATAGAAGGCTGATGGGAATGGAAGCCAGAGGCACCAGTAAGAGTTTGATGATGGGAAGGGAGAGATTGGTTCAGATATGTAGGGCTAGCAAATGGCTGGGTAGGTTGTGCTACAGATATGAAATTAATGGGTGAATGTGAGTAAGGTCCGGAGTACTTCATAGTAAAAGGATTAGTGTCACTAAAATGTGAAGTAGGAGCAGAACCATAGGATGGTTGACCAACATAACCAATTGCTTGGGAATAACCTGCAAAAGCCTTCAAAATAGGTCCAACAAATTGACCAAAGGGCTGTGAGCCACCATTATTGTTCCAAAAATATGGCATCTGGGTGGAGTAGGCATTGTTCAAATTAACAGCAGTATCACCCATTGTACTATGCAAAACAACAGTTTCTCGAGTTTTAGCACCAGTAGTTTGCACAATACCATCAGCATTTATCAATTTAGAGTATACTTCACTAGCAAATCCAAGCACCACATCATGTTCACCTAAAGTTAGAGGAGGATTCGATGAATTAGGTTTAGGACTGCTACCCATACTCTCCGTGTGAGAGGCTGTAGAAGCGGCCGCAGTAGAGGCAGGAGAGGTAGAGATCGGTGTGCTAGCCACAGGAGGTAGAGTGCCAAAGCTGATTTGAGGAGATCCCGTCTGCAATTGAGGTTGTTGAGCCTCAGCTCGCATTAAACGTATCTCCTCCAATAATTTTGCACGCAAAGCCGCGACCGAGTCTTGAACCGTCGCCACCGACCCCTGAATGGCTCCGATCCTGGCCGTGGTTTCATCCTTGAGAATTTGGAAATCAAATTCCACGGTCGAGAGCTCAGCAGTAGTGTGAGAAGGGCCTCCAGTGTGCCCCGCACCCTTGAGTTTCACCATCACCCTCAGAATCGAGGGCTCTGATACCAGATTGTTAGGGGTCTAAACCTAACTTCTGGAAAAACAAGGACTAAAGGAAATGGAAGAAGAAAAATTGCAGAGAAAATAGAAACTTCAATTATCCCGATAGCTTTTCATTACAGATAAGGCAGCTCATAAAGCTGAAGGTGTGGTCATGCTTGCCACATGTCAGCGCAACACAGGTCACCAACAATACATAAAACAGCTCACAGATTCCTCCTCGAGGATGAGCTAAAACGGTGCGTATTGAATTAACTAAACTGTGCGTTTTAACAAGTGAAATATGAATCCTAAATTCATCAGAAAAGCTGTAGACAGGTACTCTAACAGAAGCTGCAGCGGCTTTTGGAATAAGCTGAGCATAAGTCGGGTTACCAAACGCATAGTCATCTTGTGCTTATAAGCGGGGGAGCTAAAAAGCCCCCCAAACATAGCCAAAGCCTTCAACGCGGACCCATGACCCATAAAATAACATTGGAACCCGAACCCAATAGCCCCCGTGTGACTCAAATGTAAGCAAGTACAAGAGTTTTAATGAGCCCAAAAGTTTGGTTTCTTCAGCTGGTGGTAGTTCGAGTTCGAGTTCGAGTTCATCGTCCACTTTAGTATAGGCACAAACATTATGTAAGGTTACTCGCATCCCCTATTGTTTGCGACAAAACGTTGCATTAGGGCTGCACACGGTCTCTATATCAAGTTTAGGCATTTTGGAAAATCGGTCATCAAAAAAAAAAAGCTCAATTCGACCCAATTCAATTCAATTCAATCTAATTAAAGATGGTTTGATTTGGTCGGCTAAGCAGTTTTCACCTATATAATGTTAACATGCCATGCTATTTATGAAAAAATTCATAGTAAAAATTCAATCTCAAGAATTATGTTAAGTTATCTAAATTTAAAATTTAATAATTAAAATTTAAAATATATAGTCCAAAATTAAAACATAAATTAGATTAAAAATGATTCACTTATTTAACGACTTAGCCATCAATACTAGCTTTAATATGATAGTATTAAAGGTCAAAGAATGAGAGATTGAGAGATCAAAGATGTGATATGAAAGGATAAAAAAAAATTGTAGCGATTATATATTAAGGTTTTAGGCCTTTGGGCATTGAATTTATTTTAGAATAAAGTTATAACTGGAGATTTAGAACTTACTTAGAACAAATCGGACAAATGAATATATATTTATTATATGCATATATATATATATATATATATATATATATATATATATATATATATATATATATATATATATATATATATATATATATATATAAACTTTCTCTTATATTTCATACATACCGGTCGCGGTTCAGGTTCCGTGGTTTAAGTACAAGAGAACCCAAACCAACCCAGTTCATAAATGGTTTGGTACGATATTGAACTGATTTTCAATTTTTAAAGTTAAAAAATCTTAACCAAACCATATTTATCGGTCGGTTTTGGCCGATTTGGCCGTTTTGTACCATGTTTTACCCTACGTTGCATCAATATCGCGTAATCGCGACAATCGCGTCCGAGTGTAGTGATAATAAGTCTCCATCTGATAAGTACCGAAAAAATACCGCGATATAAGTCTTTCTTATCACATTATATCGTCTTATGATATGTACTGCATCTATGATAAATTCGCTAGTGTACCATAAGTCTCCATCCGATAAGTATCGGAAATATGTTTAGATATAAGTCTTCTTATGACATGTTCATGTTAGTTAAAATATAAAATGTCTATTTACTCAAATTTGAGCTACATTAATTTCATTTATAAGATATTGCTTACTTACTTAATAAATTACATATTTATGCCTTTATACGCAATTAAGTTTTTTTTTTATTGTTTTTTTTATATACAATTTTACCCTCTCTCTCTCACTCAGAGACTTTATCGGAATTCAGTAGCCGGCCTTCGAAATTTCGTGATCGGAGTATTATTGCCCTCTAATAATACTCAATAAATTTTTATTGTCCTTTAATAAAAAATATTGAATTTTATTGAGAGGTAATAAAAATCTTCCTGATCTCTTTAGGAACCTCCAGCGAGGTTGTCGGTGACCGGAGTCTTGTGACCGGATTTTAGGGTCTGACGACCGGTGATCGGAATTTGACAGTCTACAATGATTTTTTTAATTATTTGGGGGGAAAATTTATCTTTTTATATTTAAAATGGGGATATGGGGCACCCAAAGTTTTTAGTGAAATAAATGAACATTTATTTATTCGGCTCAAATTAGTTGAAATTCAAGCCGCGCCTGCGTTAGGGTTTAGACTTCGGCTCTGTCCGATGGAACGAAATACTTAGCAGCCCATAAAGCCCGCACAGTCATAACATTGGGCCAACATATCTTTTCAACGGCCCAAGTATCGAATAATCTAGAAGGGGCAGTTAACTAAATTGAATAAGAAATAGTTGTTGAAAGTTGAAAACTTGAAATAAATCGCCCTAATCACGTTTTTCGCACCAGAAGGGCATGTCCCCATCTGAAGGCGGCAATTTCGGTTGTCGTGTTTGAAGCGGTCACCACATAATAATTGCCCAGCAACTACGCAATGCCCCACTGGCATCAGATACGTGTTTTTTAATCCCACCGCCTCACGAGCCCCATCACCAGCCGTCCATCTAAAGCGATAACGTGTCAATCTCCACCGTCCGTTCCCTGCCGCTCTTTATATAAAAGGACGAGGAGCGTTCAAGAAAATAATAAATTATCAAACGCGCTTTGCGCTCTCTCCCTCTCCCCTCTTCGTATTTGTCTCTGTTCCTTCAGATCCGTTTGTATGGGGTCTCCAACCTAGTTCGAGCCCTGAAGCTGTTAAAGTGGCGAGTTACTGTGCTGCAATGCATAGTTGGAGCATTTCACATGCGCCGAAGGGGTTTATCTTGGGTCTAGCAACCCTCTTGACAAAGTCAAAAAAGATCCGTTTGTATGGATTCCGTTCTGTGTTTATGGATCCGGAATTCGATTAGATCTTCTCGAGATCTACACGGTGATGGTGGTTGTAAGACCTGAAGCTTTTGTTGTAGTCTGTAACCGGCTTCAGCTGGTGGCGTTCTTATGCTTCTTCATCGATGTACAGGTCAGATTATGCTTCCAATCCGTTTAAATTGACTCAGTATATGCTCTTGTTCGTTTAATTTCATTGTATATATGATTATGCTCTGTTTAATTTCGTTTTGTCTGCTTTGGTTTTCGATTCTGTTTCGTTAAATTTTGTTTATTTGTTTGTGGTAATCAGCTGAGACGATGGAGCTTTCCTCGAATCTGAAGGAGTTTCTATGCAGATCCAATCTCGTTTCGTTTTGTCTGGAGATTCGATTGTTGGTTACTGAGAGTTATGGTATTACTGGTTTGGCACGATTGTAATTTGACAATTTGTGAGCCCAAAGGGAAGGCTTGGATTTGGAACAAGGATGTATAAGAAATCGGGACGATAGGCTTAGTGAATGAGCTGAGTCCTGGACCGATCTTTTGTCATCCGGCCTTTGCCATGGCAGGTGCGCTTGCATGGCAGGTCAAAAAAAAAAATTAATAAAAAAAAAGAAATTTTTTGGTTCGAGGGGGAGACAGCATGGGGATTTTTTTTAGCCCAGGGTCTCTTCCCCTCTGTGTTCTGCTTTCTTTACTTTTTATTTGCTCGTTCTGCTCATCCAAACCAGCCGAATCTCAGGTTCTGGACAACTTCGGCGACACCAAAGGTATCATCTGCATCTGCGTAATTCTTTTCCTTTTAATTCTCAAATAGTTACACTAATAATCTTAATTCTGGCACAAATATTTGCTATCTCTATATACATGGCAACCGTTACTTCCATGCACACACAAGTACTTGTTGCAATATGAAAGCGCAAATAGAATCCATGATACTATGAATCATATATATGCCACCTAAACAACTGATAGACAGTTAGTTATTTGATTATGGTTTTTTTGCTAATCTGGATCTTCAAATCTATTAAAGGTAAAGGGTTTACAATTGATAGACATGTGGTAATCCTTGCAATTCTGATTAAACAACTTTGCAACTTTTGATCTATGTCAATTACATCTTCAGCTATCCAATTCTCATTCCATTTTCTGCACTTAATCAGTGCCTTGCATCCATGTTATTTTTCATATATAGTGCGTACAAACAATTGATCAAGTATTCTCTGGCATGTTGGCTGGAATTTATTTATTTGTCTGTTATGTAAGATTGTAGTTTTTGTACTGGGTTGTAGTTTCAAATTTACGCCCGTGTATGGTAATATGAATAGAAAATTGGTTCCGACTTCTGAATAATCTTCAAGGCTGGAAGCAATCTCTCTCTATCAGATGGCTGGGGGTTGGGATCACCTCTGGAGGCTCAGGTGATAAATGAAACAGAGTTGGCCTAAGATTGCCTATGTTTTTAAATTGTTGCACAAGGACTAAATAGTTCTCTAATTTCACCCAGTATCTATTGACTGAACTCGGATGTATTATATGTCAAGTCATGATCAGCCAGCATAAGTGAACCTATTCTTTCTGCTGTTTTTCTTATATCACTATCAGATTTATTCCAGTATCATTCATTAAATTCAGATGTATTGTTATGTCAATCATGATCCCAGATTAGTGAACTCTTCCTTTTTATTTGTTTGGTGGTTGTGTTATATTCTTTTGTTATCATGGTACTTGTTCAGATTGTTATATGATGAAAAAGGGTTTTTGGATATGACCTGATCTCAATGAAATAAATTTTGATACATGGTTATGTTTTTTAAAAGTATTAAAGTTTTACATGTTGCTACCATGGTTGTACTCATTTTTATCTGCGATTGATACCTAAATGAAATTCCTTTGAAAGCTAAATTTGATTATTTGTGTTTGATTTCAATCCTTTTTGAGATTTAAAGATGCACAGTTCCTATAAGCCAAGTCTTTGGAGAATCATCTGATTTCAGCTTTCATATATTCTACTATATTTTATTCCTTTTTATTTTTTTTTTATTTACCAATTTGGAAGTCATTGTTCCCTTGTATGTTGTTTTTGAGCCATATTTGGTCCCATTGTTCCTTTGAAAGTTAAAATCGATTTTGTGTTTGATTTCAAGATTTTGAGATTTAAATGGGTGCACAGTTCCTATGAGCCGAATCCTTGGAAAATCAACTGATTCAGCTTTCATATATTCTAGTAAATTTGATACTTTTTTTTTGACCAATTTTGGAAATCATTGTTCGCTTTTGTATGTAGTTTTTGAGCCATGATTTGGTCCCCGATGTTGCTTTCTTTCATCTTTTTTTATTTTTATGTTTTTTATTTTGTCCTTGGAAACGTTATCTTCACAGAAGAAAATCCGACTGATTTCATGATTTGGTCCTTCGAAATTTTATCTTCAATGATTTTTTTCAACTGGTTTGAATTTAAGGTCTTGTTTTGTGTTTAAAATTCACAGAGAGGTTGGCATGGTTTGCCTGCACTCCAACTGTTGTTTTAGCCCAACAGACTGCTTTGAATTCTTGCAGTCTCTTTAAAATTCACCAAGAAGGTCTGCATGGATGGCATTCATTTCATCTGTTGTGCTCCTGTTAGTGCAACTATTTTGTTAACCAGAGTTTGTATTTTTCCAACGTTCATGGTCCTTGTATATTTTTATCCCCATACTAAAGCTGACGCTCAACAAAATAATTATCTGAAGTCTAACAATTAGCAGGATTGTAATATTTGAAATTGAAATCATTGATTAAGGGGCAGCTCATTCAGAATTGTGGTCTCGATTTTATGCAATTACTGTTCAATTCAAGATCTGTAAGCTCAAAACGGTTGAGCGTCTGAGCCCTTGTGGTTTGGATAATGGTGGTTCGAATCCACCCAGATCTACCCTGGATCACTGATCTATATGGGCTCTTCCTAAAATAAGGACCACAACTTCTGGCTAAAGAAGGTGATGAGGTGATGACACAGCCTCTCCTATTGAAGATTTAGTGCATGTCTTCACTTTGCCTGCTGAACACAAGCATTGTAGCATCTTTTAACATCTCTAGTGTGCTTTCTAAATCTGCTTTGATAATTTCAGGAGGGTCTTTCGTTTTGGTTAGTAGAAGGGGACCTCAGCGGAATATCACATTGATTCCTGCTTTTCTTTCTTTTCTTTTTTGGGCTTTTCTGAAGCATTGGTGTTTTGTCTTTCATTTGGGTTTTACGTTTACCGTAGCTATAACCTCCGCGTGTGCAACGCAAAATAACGTGTTGAAATATTGGAGTTGTCGCCTACCTTCCCCTTAAGAGCAAGTGCACCGGTGCTCTTTTGCCCGGGCACCACCTCAGCATTCCATGATTTTGACTGGGCAAGCTCTATTTTTCCCCTCCACCGGCTCTGTTTTGCCTGGGCAGCTTTTGCCTTTGTTTAACCAAGGGCAAGAAAAATGTCAAGCAGCTGCCTTTTTCTTTGCCCAGGCTTGGCCTGCTGCCACCTCTGCCTGCCACTGATCGTGGCTGACGTCACATGGGCCAGCAAGAGAGAGACGCACTGGTGAGAGGCCGTGAAGAGCACGGACCAATTAATGTGAGGAACTGTAATATGAACAGTAACTGTATACAGTAAAAACCACCAGTGAACAGTGAAAAGCAGTGAACAGTAGAGATGAACAGTGAAAAGTGAACAATGTTGACCGGGTAAGAAAAAAACGGATGCAAACCTATGTCCAGTGGCAGTGAATAGTAACTTGACCAGTTGAATTCTTGACTTCTCGACTTTGTCTTTTCTTGACTACGGGTGCACTTGCTCTAATGCCCTGAATGTTTTTAACTTTGACCGTTTTGAGTCACGCTGTCTCGGGTTCTGTACTTCTGTATTTTTACTTTCCGTGTTGTTTTCTAGTGTTTTCAAGATGTCGCTTCCGGACTTGTTCTTGTGCTTTCAGCCTTCCACTATTTTTAGTTACCCAGAAGAATTATAATGCAAATAATTTCATGAATTCATAATGATCATGTTATGTTATTTGCTGCTTGTATGCGGTTTAAAAGGCTAGTAATTATAAGACTAGTAGTAATCAATTTCTATACCGATTCATGTTCAAAAGAGTCATTCTTTAAGAGTCAATTTTTTTTATAGTAATAATATTTTGTTAATGTCGCAAATGATTTTTTTAGTAGAATGATGTCAGTCCTTTATTGAAATTAAAAGATTACAACGATGCGATGTCAAAAGGCATAAATAAAGAAAATAAACAAAGCGAAAGAAAAAAAATGCAAAAATTGCATCTGAAATACAAATAATTAAAAATGCAAGAGCAGCAGTGTCGAAACGCATCGCTGATTTTACACTACGGATTGCAGCTGTGTAGTGAATTGAGTAGTCGGTGGTTTGACTACCCATGCAACCCCACCACACAAATTGACCAAAACCAATTTGGTGCTAGAATGAGGGCACTCTCCCACCTAAAGATTGAAGCCGGCTAAGGGTGTTAGAACATGGCAATGTTGGCCGACGATCTTTCACGAATAGATACCATAAACCTGGGTCCCAAATCCAATACCAGTAGCGAGCAGGGGCCCAAAGCCATTCCTAATGTTGAACAACATCCCAACAAACAGAGTGGGCCGGAAACCAAGCCCAATAGCGAAATTGGGTTGGAAGCCAAACCCAAATTTGAGAGTGGGTCAAATTTTATAATTTTAACATATTTTATCTATTTTTTATCTTTTATCTTTTAGTTCTAATACGGTAATAGTAATACCAATAAGCTATGTATAACAGGGTGCCACAATAAAAATCTCCAACCAAGGTTTCTTTTTCCTACTGACAGAGATGGCCGTCACCGCTCAAACTAGAAGACCCGCCCATACACTTTATTACGCTCCCCCCTCTCGCCAAGCCCCATCCGTTAACAAATCGCCTCATTGGCTCGACTTCCTCATTCTCTCTGCCGTTTTGCTCTTTTTCCTTGGGCTGATCGTCGTTGTTGGGCGCATAGCTATTGACAATAGGGTCGAGAAGGCGATTCAGAAGCACGCGGCGGACGGGCTCACAAGGGCGGACTACGCCGCGGCTAGCTGGGGCGCTACCGTTGTGGACCATTCTGAGCCTCGTTATGAGAGGGACTGGCCATGGCTTGGCTGGTGGGGTACGTGGTGGAATGGGGTTCACCATAAAGCCATTCATATGTTGAGCCCTAGTTTCGGAGAGCCAGGCCGGTGTTTTCCCTTGAAAGGGAGGAGTGGCTTTGTTGTGATCAAGCTAAGGGAGCCTATTGTGCCGGAGGCTATTACTATTGAACATGTTTTGGATAGTGTTGTTGATGACCGGTCCGACGCTCCCAAGGATTGCCGTGTCACAGCTTGGTTGCAGCATGATCGATATGATAGCAAGAAGAATGAGTTTGTTTTGGCCGAGTTCAGTTACGACGTTGGGAAGAGCAATGTTCAGACATTTGGTGTGTCGGGACCGGTGGCGAAGGCCCGCGATGAGGCCGTTGTTAACATGGTGGAGTTGCAGTTTGGATCCAACAATGGAAGCCCCGTGTCTACATGCATATATCGGCTCAGAGTTCATGGCCATAAACCTCGATCGTAGTCCCTCATTCGAATAAGTTTAGCTTCACTGTTTTTTTTTTTCCTGTTGGTTATAGTTCCCTTTTGAACTTTGCTTATTGATAGCTAACTTATTTGGATTTTCTGGTTATGTGTTTAGCCTTCTGATCAACTTTACCATCTTTCATTTATAATCTTTCATAATATCTTGATCATTGATTAGGAATGCGTCAATGCTGACCACTACCAAACAAGACTACAATAATATTAACGTATTTGCATAGTATAGTAGGACAGAAATAAGTTACAGAGGAGACAATTAAAAGCAATTAAATAATATTAATTGCTGGGAATGGGGTCTTGAGAAATGGGGTCTTGTGGTTTTTGAGAGAATGTGTTGTAGTGAGCATGGGGGAAGAGAAAATTAAGAAAGCATATAGGTTTGATATATTAAGCTCCAAGAGGTAGGAACCCTGTAGTGACTGTCTGCAAATCTTGTTCCTTTCTTATCTGATATTTTAGAGTCCTGCCATAACTACAGGGGCAGGTAACTTTTGCCACTATTCATAAAGCTGTAGTTGTTAATCTATGAGCTAAGTGCTCTTAGCCTTTAATTCTGACAAAGTGATGAAATTTGTTGGTTTGTCACTCTTTTCAACAGTTTAACCTCTTAAGTCGGAGTTGAACAACTATCTATATTCTTATGTATCGATCTTAGCATCACAGATTTTAGAGAACACTTACTATAATGTTTTCTTTAATTCTCTAGTAAAAGGAAGACTAAGACTAAAGTGATTTTGCTATTTCTTTGCAATGCCTGCTATTTCTGATGTGATTTTGCTTTGGTTGCTCGGCAAATTTGTTTAGGATTATGGATTAGTAAGTTACTCTATAGCTTATTGTTTTAGATACTTGTGTTTTTTTTTTATCTTAGTTCATATATGATTGTGAATTAGAAGAGAAAGAGGTCACTTTTAGCCATTTGTGTTCTGTAACGTGAGTAATCAAATCCTTACTGCAATAGATGTTTCTCTGTACTTTAACTTTATATGGTGTTGCTGCATTACATTCTAAAGAATTATATAAGTTGGTTATAACTCCACCTATAAAACCTTCAGAAAGTCAAATGAGTTCTTTTATCAAGTGCTTCATTCCAATACAGTGAGCAAGACGAACACCTCAATCATGATTAAGAAGTATATATCTATAACTTAATATACTTTATATTACTGCAGCAATGCTCACTGAGCTGATTTACAAGTATATATAGTTAGATTCATACATCCCAAATTGATTGACCTGTTGTGCTAATTTAATTTATCCAGCAAAAACATTAGCAATTATCGATGCTATACGAAACATTGGGAACCTGTTGCTGGAGGTTTGTTTTTAGGAAACTCACTGAATAACATAGGGTCTTTTCATTTTGAGATTTTGGCTTCTTTGCCTGTTATTCAGTCCGTTTTCCTGATGCATCAACATGGATTTGTTTTCTGTCACATTAGCATGACCAAATACTCTCTAATTTGTTTGTTATCTGTACTTTCAGTATGTTATATCTTCATAGCATGGATCAAATTGTACACACATTTAGATACACTAGACAAATCATGAGGATTGTAGTAGTATCTGTCGCAAACTTAATGTGTTCAATAACAGGGAGTATGGAGTTGTGGCCGTCGAGAACTTTTTAGTTTGTTGTTCTCCAGAAGGTGATAGAATGAGGAATGCACTGAAATGTTGATAATAATAATTACTTGAACTGTGTTTTATCCCTTCGTTCCTTTTGATTACTACTGCATGGTATATCTGCAATGATTTCTCAATTTTGCTTTCTTTCCACATAAATTTAGCTTCAAACATCAGCTTATGATCATAGTTTATAATATCTCCTATATCTCTCGTTTATAGGTTTGGGTCCTGGAACACTAGTTGGTTCTGCTGCATTCGATCTTTTCCCCATCCTTGCTGTTTGTGTTGTAGTTCCCAAAGCTGGAGAGCTGAAAAAGCTTGCTGATATAGGACTCTGGCTAGTTGAGCTCTTTTGGTCTTTTTGGGCATATATTTGGTTATATATAATTCTAGAGGTAATTTCAAGGAATCTTTGCCTCCCTCAACTCTGTTCTTCTTGGCTATGGTACGTATGCTTTACTTCACTATCAGTTTTCAACTCCCTCTGTACATGTTTCTAACCAAGTAGGTTGGTATATGTTTTCAGCTCTGTTCTTGGTTTTGTGTTTTATGTTTTGTGTAGGCTTGTAACTATAAGTCGTCGGTAGACCATTATTTGGTATTCAGAGTATGCTGTTATTGTTTGTAGCTAGCCTTTGTGCTTGGTTTCATCAATTTGTATTGAAAAATAAAAAAGCAGATTTAGCTCTATCCCAATTGTCTAAATATAGCTTATCAATAGAAACACAAGCTAAATCTGAAGTTTTTTCAATCGGCAGATGTAGGTGTGATGAGTGGGGCAATCATATTCATTCAAGAAGATTTGAAGATAACCGAAGTACTGTTAATTTTCCTGTAAAATGTACAGATGTTGTTGTAGCACCACCATTTCTTTACTTGGATCAGGTGAAGAACTCACTAACAGATCGTATTGAGATATCCGGTCAAAGAATTCAGTACTTTGCCATGCATGTTTTGTAAAGAATTCGAATATATGTATAAGAGAATGTGGCAATGAAATGTATATTTTTCATACATGGTTATAGTGTACTAGTATTGCCTTGTGAATGTGTTTAAGTAATGGCGGATGTTTATAGAGGTACAGGAAGGCATAGCCCAGCAAATTGGGTGCAATAATATATACTAAAATGTTATAACAACGTATTCATTAATATGACAACATACCATGTATGCTGTCGAAAACTAAAGACAACATGCTAAGAGTTGAAATTACAACACGCGCTTGAAACGTTGTCGAAAAGTTATGACAACGAGCAAAGCTCATTGTTGAATAATTACAACAACTTGCTTCACTTGTTTTCGACAACGTGCAAAACGCGATGTTAAGGACTTTTGGACTTTTAATGACTCTGGCATCTACAACATTCGCCGAACGTTGTTGAAAGTGATTGACAACGTGAATTGCATGTTGTTAAACATGTTTTTCCTTGTAGTGAATGGATCGAATGTTTTTGTTTTTTTTGTTTTCTCTTAGTTCATGATAACTGGACATGGCCTAATCAACTAAGCAGCTATTACACTATATTAGCGCCACAAGGTAGAAAAAATTCATGAGCTCAGAGTTCTTGGCCATAATAAACCTCGTATTCCCTTATGCTATTCACTGTTTTTTTTCTGTTTTATTGTTGGTTTTAGTTCCTTTTAAACTGCTTATTGATTGGTAACTTGTATGGACTTTCTCTTTATCAATTTTACAATATTTCATTACCTTTCATCATCTCATGATCATTGATTAGGGACGCGTCAATCCTCAACACTACTAAGTATTAACCCATACTACAACAATAATAACGTATATTTAGAGTAAAACACGACAAAAATTGAATCATTATCTAGACGATTAAAAGTACTCAAAAAACATGTAAATCATATGTTTTTATTTCTTCTTTTTAGTTTTACATGTTGCTACCATGGTTGTACTTGTACTCATTTCTATCTGCGATTGATACCTAAACGACATTCCTTTGAAAGCTAAAATCGATTATTTGTGTGTTTGATTTCAAGATTTTGAGATTTAAAGGTGCACAGCTCGTACGAGCCAAGTCTTTGGAAAATTAACTGATTTTATATAGGGGTTTTGTCCATTTACCCCATTTCTAGGGATTTTTTTCCCACTTACCCCATTAAGTTTTTTTAATTCTCTCTTACCCAATACACTCTAAGGGAGTCTTCCCTAATACCCCATTAAGATTTTTTTTTTGTTTTTAATTTTTTTTTAATACCATTTTACCCCTCACCCTTTTGTTACTTAGAGAGAGAGAGAGAGAGAAAATGGAAGAGAGAGAAACCATGGGAGACTTCGCCGGAGCCCGGTCACCGGCCAACTTTCGCCGGAATCCGGCCAACTTTCGCCGGAATCCGATCACCGGCTGCCGCCCACTGGAATTTGCTGAAAATCTCACCGGAAAGTTTTTTTGCCCCCAATAGAGGGGCAATAGACGTCTATTGCCCCCCAATAGACGACTTTCAGCCATGTATTGCCCCCCAATAGACGACTATCAACCATCTATTGCCCCCCAATAGACGTCTATCAGCCATGTATTGCCCCCTAATAGACGTCTCATAAACCCCCAATGAACTGATCTCCTAAAATTTAGACAATAAAACTTTGTTTAAAGAAAAAAACGAAGAGATTATATCAATTTAAAAACGTCTATTGCCCCCCAATAGACATTTAAAACATTTTGTTTCTTTCCTTCTGTCCCATTACTTAAAAAAAAAAAAAAAAAAAAGAGCACCCAAAAATTGATCTGGGCACCCACCGGTATTGTGAGAGATCCGGCTGCTCTCCATTCTCTTCTTCCTTCTTCGCCGGTTGTAGACTTGCACTGTGAGAAACCCAGCTCAACGGTGCTGTTTGATTTCCAGATGGGGTGAGTTCGAGAGACACACAAGCAGGCACACTAGAATCGAAGTTTAGGCTGCAGCACGAACTCGCCGCCGGTGATGGATAGAGAGGCTGCAGCACGAACTCGCCGCCGGTGATGGATAGAGCGACCTCCAAGCTTGCTGCACGAACTGGAACTCCAACCTAGCTGCACGGAGAACGTCGATCATGGTGGCGCTGGGCAACTACTCGACGGCGAGTGCCGTAACGATAACAGCGACGACGGCGAGGCTACGGAGGCTCGGGATCGCCGATCAATCGAACGTCGGTGTGGCTGGAGCTTCGATCGGAGCTTCTTCGTCGTCTTCGAGCTTGGACTGCCGGCGCCGTCGACGTGCAGGCCATGGCGGTTGGAGGCGTGGTCCTGGACAAGCCAGCATGGAGAGAGAAAAGGCAAGTTGGAGATGCTCCGGGGAATCTCGCCGGAGAGGACTGATCTGCGGTGGGGCTGAGCGAGGCGCTATTCGAGGGTGGCTGGATATGTCCGGCACCGGAATCAGATTTTGGATGGGGAGGGGAGAGAGAGAGAGAGAGATCGGATCGGAGGAGGAGAGAGATAGAGTGGCCGTGGATGTAATTAATTAATTGATTTAAGGGCAAAATGGTCATTTGGTGTTAAATTGGGTAGGTGGGAACAAAAATCTGTTGGTGGGGTAAATGAGATAATTTTTGTTCATTTTGGGGCTATGGGTCAAGGACCCTTTTATATATTCTATTGATTTTTTGGTTACAATTTTATATATTCTATTGATACCTAAATGACATTCCTCTGAAACCTAAAATCGATTATATTTCAAGATTTTGAGATTTAATTGGGTGCACAGTTCCTATGAGCCAAGTCTTTGGAAAATCAACTGATTTCAGTTTTTTTTTTTTTTTTGAAAATAGGGCCAGTATGGCTGCCCTTAAGCCTTAACCATTAATGAAACCAAATAATACATGGGGGGGGGGACATATTGCCTAAACCCCAAATTACAATAAGCACTAAGAGAATCACCCGAGATAATAACAGGTGTTTCAATTAAAAATATGCATTCTAACATGCACTAATTAGCGAAGAGTGCTCTATAGGCTACTCTATTCGCTTTACAAATATGGTGACATAGCGGAAAGACAATGCTCACGTGGAGCCATAAATTACTAATACTATCAGCTTTCCCACTATATTGCCACCGGAAAGACACTCCGGTAACACTTGGTTTCATTCTGCCACTAGGAGGCTGCAACCATTTGACAAAGCAAGGAACTCGCCGCCTACCTAGAGCAGACATGGCACGCAAGGTGCGCAGACCGGGACAACGCCCACACCTCCGAACCAAAAGTTGGTCGGGATTTATTGAAAACAGAAAATAAACTCCTGATTTCAGCTTTCATATATTCTATTAAATTTTGTACCTTTATTTTTATTTATTTTTTATTTTTTTTACACCAATTTGGAAATCATTGTTCCCCTTTGTATGTTGTTTTTGAGCCATGATTTGGTCCTTGGAAATTTTTTTCTTCACCAATTTTTTTTCAACTATTTTGAATTTTGTCTTTTTAAAATTCAGCTACAGGTCGTCATGGTTTGCTTGCACTCCAACTGTTGTTTTAGCCCAAATGATTTGAATTCTTGCAGTCTCTTTGTTTTCAAGCAGGTCTGCATGGTTGGCATTCATTTCATCTGTTGTTAGCGCAACTATTTTGGTGACACAGAGTTTGTATTTTCCCAACTTTCATGGCCCTTGTATTTTTAGGCCCATACTAGAGCTGATTTGAATTTCTCAACAAAATTATCTAAAGTCTAATCAATTAGCAGGATTCTAATCTTTGAAATTGAAATCATCTATCAAGAGCCGCTCATTCAGAATCGTAGTCTCGCCTTACTATTCAATTCAAGATCTGTAAGCTCAAAACGGTAGGTTGAGAGTCCGATCCCTTGTGGTTTAGTGCTGTGATCTTGAATGCAACAAATGGAACACGTTTAACTTCGCTGTATTTACATTCTTCTCTCTTGTGGAATGAAAATGCGTTGCTTGGAAAACCTAACCATGCATGCGTTCACATTGCCTACTGAACACAAGCATTGTAGCATCTTTTAACATCTATAGTGTGCTTTCTAATTCTGCTTTGATAATTTCAGGAGGGTCGTTTTGGTCAGTAGAATGGGACCTTTGTTGGGCCTTTTATTTGGTTTACCCTAGCTTTAACCTCCACACGTGTAACCGGAAATAACGTTGTTGAAATAGCGATTAGAGTTTGGGAAGATCAGCCTCCCCCTAATGCCCTAAATGTTTCTAACTTTGTCCTTTTTGAATTATCGTTATGGGTAGGGGTGGGCGCGGGTCGGGTCGGCTTGGTTTTGGGCCCAAACCGAGTCCGACCCAGACTTATCGGTTGGGCCAAAATTTGGACCGAGAACCGAGAGAGAATGGGCTGGGCCGAAAACTTCGGGTTACCGAATTTTCAATTCGGCCTGGTTCAGTGTCTGTTTTAGATGGGCTTTTTTATTTCAAATTTTAATGGGCTTTTTCTTTTTGCAATTGAATGTTTTTATGGGCCTTCACTCTCATATTTTTAATTCATATTCTTAACCAATTCCAATTTTTATCATTATATCTGATGAACATAAAGCTCATTTTCTGGGCTTCAAGTTCAAGATCACAGCTTGAAACGCATGAAGGAGCGGCTGTAAACTTTCTTTTCCGGGGCTGATCTAATTATACATAGTACATACTGTTAACCAAAGAAAACAAAACAAAAACAAATACACTAATCTCAGCAAACAATCCAAAATAAAACTCTGAAGCTTAGTACTAATCTCAACAAACATATTGATCTGGGTTTGCTATAATCAAGAGTGCCAAAATTCATAAGAAAAAAAAATTAATAGCAACAAGAAAATATCAAAGCTTTAAACACAACTTCTCGGTTCCCAGATCGCATCGAAAAAGAAAAAATTCAAGCTTCATCTCATCCCCTCCAGATCTACGATTCCATAGCCTGCAATACATAGTTCAAAAATCATAAAGACATAAACCATAATCATAATCATATCTAATATAAACCCAATATGATCTCAACCTAAAAAGAGATAAAATTGACCTATTAGTCTAACACCCTATCCAAATCGAATAGAATATTACATACAATTAAAAAGAACACCTGATGGAGATGATGGAGAACACCGAGAACGGCCACCTTAATTGGGGGATATAGTCCGTCAATTAGCCGCAGTGGACGTATCTGATGAAGAACATAGATCGCCTCATCTAGTCTCGGAAGGACATGGCCTAATTTTGTTGCGGCCTAATCTTTTGTGGAAGATGGCGAGAGACAGAGAGGAATGAGAGTTGAAGAGAGAGAGAGATAAGAGTGAGGGCCTGAGGTTGTGGAGAATGAGGCTGATATCTCTAGGGTTATAAGAATTTATATGAGGTAGTTGCAATTGTGTGTGGTAAGGTGCAACATAAACAACAATCATCCAATAAGAAAGAGACAACACATTAAAAATATATATGTATTTAAAATTCGGTCAAATTCGGTTGACTTCTGTCGGTTTGAAAGGCTGAACCGGTCCCGAACCGGAAAGATCTGGTTCGGTTCGGCTGATGAGTTTTTGACTGCTTTTCTCAATCAGTTTGGTTACCGGACCGTTTTTCAGGCCCGGTTCGGCCGGTTTTCGACTCCCGGTTCGGTTTATGCCCACCCCTAGTTATGGGAGCAAATATGCTCTCTTCTCTGACTCCCGCAAGGGAGGTTTCTCGACGGCGGCTATCTTCGGGTGGTGGTGGTCTTGTGTTCTTGACTACGACGGGTGTCCTTTCGCCTTTCTCTAGTCTAATTCTTGGTGGTGCCGGCGGGACTACTCGACGGGGCTCCTTGCTCCTAGGATGCTGCCTTATTTTTCTCGTCACCGGTGCTTGCTATGGTGATGGTGGTTCTGGGACCGATATGAGGTGGGATCGGTATGATAGTGATGCGGGCTCTTTGTTGAGGATGGCTGCGAGGGAGGGACTCGATATTTGACCCGTGGATGATGGTAGTGATTGCATCGGGTTGATGTCTCGATCGGCGTTCGACACTGAAGGATGGGATCAGGTTTTGCGTGGGGTGTTAATGGTGTCGAGTACTGGTGGGAGAGGTGCTGCTGTGGAAGACGACCAAGGTAGGGTCTGGTTTTGCGGTGGTATTGCTATTGCGGGTTATATAGACAAAAGGGTTGTTGGTATTGGCGACGGAGGCGAGACCTGTGGTGGTGGCGTTGCAGGGGCTGAGCTTGGCGGCATGGCAGGGGCTGCGTTCGTCATGCTTGCTAAGGTTCTCCTAGGTTGTAGTTCCTGGGCCTCATATTGGGGTTTAGGCCTTTGTAGGGGGTGGTTTTGGGTTTTATTGGTTCCTAATTGTTTAATTTTTAGTTTAGTTTTGGGCCTGCATTCTTTTTTATAAAAGGATGTTAAGTCCTTTTTCTTTTATTGAGTGGAAGAGATCGACAGGGGACATGTTGCTTCTTGGTTATTTTTGTTTGTTCTTGGGGCAACTGTGTTCTCTTGATTTTGCGCTTAATAAAAAAAGGTGGGTGTGCTAGGGGTGTGCTGAGTAGTATGCTTGTGTGAGGGGTGTGCTAGTGTAGTGTACTCTATGTAATGGCTTATTCTGACGGCCCTATGGGCAAGCCATTATTGTACTGCTTGATGAAATTTATAAAAGTGTGACATTTTCAACTCAAAAAAAAAAAAAAAAAAAAAACTTTGACCTTTTTGAGTCAATTTGCCTTAGAGTTTTTTTGTTTAGTTTCCGTTGTCTTCTAGTTTTTTCTAAAAAAATACACTCAAAGATGTCGCTTCCGTACTTATTCTCGTGCCTTCAGCCTTTCACCATTTTCATTTTATTTTTTGAGGAGAAAAGAAAATTACAAAGCGAAGTCTATAAGATATTACCCAGAAGAATTATAATGCAAATAATATCATGAATTCATAATGATCATGTTATGTTATTTGCGTGCTTGTATGATTAGTCTAAGAGATTAGTAATTATAAGATTAGTAGTAGTCAATTTTTATAATGATTCATGTTCAACTTTAAGACTCAAATTTTTTTTGAATGAATGGTAATTCCATTGATAATAGCGCATGCCAAGAAGGCCATTACATACTCACCCGCTGACACATAACAATGGCCAGATCAAGGTTTCGTGGAGGAGCCACAGTAGTACATAGGATAGACCAACTATATTCGAACTAATCGCTCACTTTAAAAGCGAGCCTAAAAGCGATGGAAACATAGCGAATAGACAAGCCAAACTACACTCATTAGGTTTCTAATACAAGAAACTTATTGTAATTAGACAAAAGCTAAAAACATAGGTTTGGGCCAAGAGCCTAAACCCCAGCCCAAAATAGCAATGGACTAGGGCAAAACCCCAGCCTAACAGTTAGCGGCCCAATAGGAAGTCCACCAAGAAAAACTTGCTCCAGGCCCATCACTCTGGTTCGGGCCAGTCCACCTTGCCTCCCACCATCCCTTCGGACCTCCACCGACCCGACCTCGCTCCGGCTGACCCACATCGCCCGACCCGCGTTGCTCTCTCCGCCTTGCCTCCAAGCCGTCCCAAGCCAACGCCGCCACGAGATGCATCCAGCACAGAAACCCAACGCTGTTCCAGGCCCGTGACTGTACCCCGCCGTCGAATCGAAATCGAGGGCACCGGCTATCCGAGAACCCAACAGCGAGGATCGATGACCGGATCCGTAAAGCCACGAACACCCCATCGAACAAACCCAGCCGAACTGTTGACAAAACCCGAGCAAATTCCCTCCGACAATTCCATGAGCATTTAGACCTCCCGTCCGGCAGCAAACCCATGGTGGCGGTGTGGCTGGAGACCCCCCGGCGACCGGGCGCCGCCGGACGAGAATATTTTCAAGGTTCTGAAGCCTCCTTAGGGTTTTCTCAGAGAGAGATCTGACTATGATTAACTTTAAGACTCAATTTTATTTATAGTATTGTGTCACAAATGATTTCAAAGAGTTTATAATTTTAACTTATTTTATCTATTTTTTTTATCTTTTATATTTTAGTTCTAATACCAATAACAGGCCACCAATAAAAATCTCCAACTAAAATAACAGAGATGGCCGTCACTGCTCAAACCAAAAGACCCGCCCATACACCTTATTCCGCTCTCCCCTCTCGCCATACCCCAACCGTTAACAAATCGCCTCGTTGGCTCGACTTCCTCATTCTCTCTGCCGGTTTGCTTCTTTTCCTTGAGCTGATCGTCGTTGTTGGGCACAGAGCTATTGACAATAGGGTCGAGAAGGCGATTCAGAAGGACGCGGCGGACAGGCTCGCACGGGCGGACGCCGCGGCTAGTTGGGGTGCCACCGTTGTGGACCATTCTGAGCCTCATTATGAGAGTGACTGGCCATGGCTTGGCTGGTGGAGTACGTGGTGGAATGGGGTTCACCATAAAGCCTGTCAGATGTCGAGCCCTAGTTTCGGAGATCGGCCGCGGTGTTTTCCATTGAAAGGGAGGAGTGGCTATGTTGTGCACAAGCTAAGGGAGCCTATTGTGCCGGAGACTATTACTATTGATTGTATTGAACATATTGAGGATTATGTTGTTGATGACCGGTCCGATGCTCCCATAAATTGCCGTGTCACTGGTTGGTTGACCGATAGCGAGAAGAGTGAGTTTGTTTTGGCCGAGTTCAGTTACGACGTTGGGAAGGGCAGTGTTCAGACGTTTGGTGTGTCGGGATCGGTGGCGAAGGCCGGTGATGGGGCCGTTGTTAACATGGTGGAGTTGCAGTTTGCATACAACCATGGAAGCCCGGAGTCTACTTGCATATATCGGCTCAGAGTTCATGGCCATAAACCTCGATCGTAGTCCCTCGTTCGACGAAGTTTAGCTTCACTGTTTTTTTCTTCTTTCTGTTCCCTTTTAAACTTTGCTTATTGATAGGTAACTTATATAACAATACTCACCGCTACCAAACAAGACTACAATAATATTAACGTATTTTCATAGTATAGTACGTACGACATAAATAAGTTACTGAGGAGACGATTAAAAGTAATTAAATAATATATAAATCGAATGCTTTTGTTTTTTTCTTTTAGTTCATGATAACTGGACATGGCCTAAACAACTAAGCAACTCTTACATTATATTAGCGCCACAAGGTAGAAAAAATTCGTGAGCTCATGCTATTCACTGTTTTTTACTGTTTTGTTGTTGGTTTTAGTTCCCTTTTAAATTTGCTTATTGATTGGTAATTTATATGGACTTTCTTTATCAATTTTACAATATTTCATTACCTTTTCATCATCTCATGATCATTGATTAGGGACGCGTCAATACTCAAGACTATTAACCCATACTACAATAATGATAACGTATATTTAGAGTAGAGCACGACAAAAATTAAATCATTGTCGAGACGATTAAAAGCATTTGAAAAACATGTAAAATCGTATGTTTTTATTTCTTGCTTTTAGTTTATGGTAATTTGACATGGCCTAATCAACTATGCAACTCTTACACTACATTACCGCGACAAGGTACAAAGAATTCATGAGCTTAGATTGGTCTAGGCATACATGGTATGACCTTGGCTTGCCGCATAGTTTTCTAAAACCATAAACCAGTACTTTCAGTGACGTAAGTAGCTGAGTAGATCCTTGTAACAATAAATCTTTGGAGTTTGAATCCAATTCTTAGACAATAAACCTTCTTCAAATACGATTGGGAGTTCGGATCCTGTTTGGACCCAAAATGAGCATTTTGGCTTAACAAGACGTGTCCTTGAGAAATTGAGCCAAAGTCAGTGGCTCAAGCTATATATTGTTGACAAGTTCGAAATATATTATTTAGAGGCTAAATGAAGCCTACTATGGAAGATTATGCAAGCTTCAAGAAAAGGAAATGATGGAAGCATGAAAATGAAAAGTCAACTTTTGCACATTTTTCTACTTATTCGGCTAGGAGAAACCGAGCTAAACAAGGAAGGAGGGGCGGCAGACTAACCAAATGAAAGCCAAATGAGCTAAAACTTTGTAGATTAATTCTAGACAGGCCAAGGATCATTTCTTATGAAAAGTGTCAGAGCTAGTTTTGAGTGGAAGGCCTTCAAACAATCAATCCAATTTTCTGCAGAAGTAAAACTGGAAAACTGGACCTGTAAGAGGTCCAGCAGCATTTCCGGCCCAACCATATGGAAATAAATTCTGAAATTTTACCACAATAATCTACATTCATGGTGGATCATTTCATATGAAGAAATCGAAGGTTGAATCTGAGTTCTTAGTGGAGATAAAAATTGAAGGATAAGGGAGCAGAAAATGACTTAAACCTAACAAATTCCATTAAGTGTTTAAGTATTCAAACCTAACATTCCATTAATGTTTAAGTGCTAAAACCTAACCCATTATGAGTTGTTTAAGGCCAAATAGTGTTGCTTGGTAGCCTATATATAGAGGCTACAACAAGTATCATACAAACCAATTCATTCATCAAAACATCTCTAAGATGATCTAAGTTCTCTCTAGAGCAACCTCTCTAAGAGCAACTCCTCTCCTTCTCTTTCTCTTACCGGTGATCACACTCCTAGTCCCAGTTTTCTCAGAAGCCGACTTTCAGTGCCACCAAACCCTCTGTCAACGTACTTCGGTCCTAGTCTCCTCGGGAGCCGATTGTAGTACCACGACCACAACGGTTACGGAACCAGCCAAGCAAGGGTAACGCCCTCGCAAACCAGCCAAGCTAAAGTCACGCTTTAGCAAGTTCTCTCTACTTCTCAGTGGTTCTCGCTCTGCTCGATCTACAACATCGAGTATCGATTGTGATTTTCAAGAAGCTCAGCAAAAGTCCTCATCACGAGGCAGAAAGAATCCCACGACGAGGTTGGTGCTCTCCTCGTCCACAATCGCTTGATAGAAGTCAGGTCAAGGGACACACCCCCGACTACCGCACCCGAACGGTGCTGTCACGCCTGTGAGCCCCGGAAAAATGTATCGAGCTTAACGGAGATCGTACGCGAAACAATTCAACGATCTCGATAAAGGTCAAGATGCTCGAGGAAATTTTCAGAAATTTTCATAAAGTGAAATCCTCAATTTAGGAGTTAGATAGTAAAGTACACGTCACGACGAGTTCGTGAAAATTTTCGGGGAATTTTTCGGATACTCGAGCTATTTACCGTGATTTTATGAAGTTTAGAGATTTTAGAAAATAAAAAGAAAACCAGCGGTGCAATCAAGGCCGTCCATTGGGCACCGCTTGATCACAGCCGTCCAAAAACAAATGAAGGAGTTTATAAATGGGCCTGGGATCAAAGGAGTGATCCAGAAATCTCGAGAGAGAGATGGGAGCTTCTGACCCAAAAGAGAGAGAGACGACCGGCAAGGGAAACCCGACCGGAACTCTCACCTCCGGCCACCGATCAACGACGCAAGACCCCTATTCTCTTCCTCTCATCGTCGTCGTCACGCCTGTGGCCTCAGATCGCCCATGCACCGGACGAGGAGGGAGAAACGACGGTGAGAAGATCTGACTCCTCCGGCAAAGTTAAGCAATTTCCGGCCACTTTCTGGGCCGCATTAGGTATAGAAATTCCTCCTCTCGCCTTTCTCTACATGTTAGATTAATTAGTCTTTGAAATTGATGGAGTTTTGCTGATTTGGGTTTCTGGGTTAGCTCGGGTTCGACGCTGTTGCTACGCCGGCGACTTCTCCGGCCTTCTGGGCTTCGTTTCTTGTTCGATTGCAGGTCTAGGCGAGGTATTGTGAAGCCATCTAGGCTATAGCACGAGGAATCCTCGGTTCATCCCCTTTCCATTCTCGGCAGTGTGTTGAGCTCAGTATCAGTCGATTTTCAAAGGTATAATCTTGAACCAGAATCACGTTTTGCTCCTGTGTTAGTGATCAGGTGTGATGGAACCGAGCTTGGTTGATATAGTGAAATTGAGAACTATTTTCAAATGGGTATTGTGTTGCATGTTTGAAATTGTGGCTGTTGTAAAGAAATTGTGTATTGGTTGTGGAATAATCGAAAAGTGGTCAAGTTGTGAAGCTTGGGTGTGCATAGTAATTATATCAGAAGCTATCTAACCAAATTTGAGATAGAATTAAAGTGGAGTGTTGAAGTAATAACAAGTAAAGAAAAGAAATTAATGTGTATACATGTATTGGGTGACCTTAGTAAATCGGGTGCACTCAATATATGTTTGGTCGATAACGTAACTTCAAGTGAATGTTTGATAATTAAGGTAATTATCGAACCTACTTTGGTTGGTCAAACGTGGTCAAACTGGTCAATGTTGGTCAAACTAAGAAGGTCGGTCAAACAATGGTCAAACTGGTCAACTCCTGGTCAAACCAGGAAAAGTTGTCGAGATTTAATATAATTGTTCAAAAGATATTAACTATCGAAATGTCGGAATTTAGGACTCCAGCTACCCAAGGAATGGAAGGTTCGTGATCTCCGAACAACGTGAGATGGTAAAGCTTCGAATCCCAGGTAGGGGACTCGGGACTCTCTACTGGCTAGTGATTTTCCGTATTTAATTATATACGTGATGCGTGATGAAAGTATACTGTTAGTTCAAATTTGAAATGTTTTTAAGCTAACGTGCGTATAAGATTGTGATGGCGGTGTGTGAGAGCGGAAAGGTGGTCGATGACTTCCTTGGGGATTAGCCACCCCTAAACCTCCGGAGGGTTAGCTACACCGGTCGGACTGTGCGCAATCGCAATGATGACACGGTTCCGTGTGTGTAGCTAGTGTGTTAAGTTGGCGCTCTGTGACTGGTAAGGTCAGATGTTGGTTCTACGGAACCAGGCCATCAGGTAAAGCGCACGTAGTTTTCTAATCATGCATCGAGTATTTAAGTTTGTCGTTCTTATATATATTTGCTTTGTTTTCACACTGGGCCCAAATCCAAATGATTACAAAGTTGAGTTGATTTTCAAACCTAGTCGTGGTAGAGTTTCCTGCTGAGCAGCGAGGACGAAAGCTCACCCCTACAACAGTTTGGATGCAGGTACTGTGCACTGGTGACTGGACAATAGCAGATGGAGCTGGGTGTGCAGAACAAGTTCGGTAAATTACCGTGTGAACCTTATTCTAAATTCTATTTCTCGAACCCGATGTTATCTAGTCTCGTGTCATCATTTAGTTGAATTCTCTTCAAGTGAAATTCAAACCTTGTGTGAGCCTTTATCCAAGTTCTGGACGAATGAAATAGATTTCAGCAACTCAAGTTTTTCACCTCAAAAATATTTGTAGCTTCCGCTGTATTTTTACAAAAAGTTTTCAAGCAAAATGCCTAGCGGTTCTCTAGGATGTAAATCGAGCGTTCGGTTTACGTTTTAGAGACTCGCGGCACTGTGACGTGCTTAAGCTGGTGAGGTGCAGCTTGGGGCGTTACAACGCCCGCGCAAGAAAAGAGACTGTTGACCAGCTCAAGAAAAATTGGAGCCAAACAGATCCATAAACCACTACTTTCAAAGACATAAGTACTTCTTGTAACAATAAACCTTTAAGTAGCTAAATATAAACATTTGGAGTTCGAATATAATTATTCGAGGATAAACCTTCTTCAAATACGACTGGGAGTTCGAATCCTAATCTAATTGCATTTGCTACGAGCCAGCACTGAACCTTATTACAATATTATTAGGATTTTGACCTGAAAAGGAATCCCATTACTCCTGGAATCCGAATAGGAACATGGTAGGAATCGAGCTTTACCTTCCACTCAAAGGTCTCCTACTCCTGGTAGGATAAGAAGACGGATGTGTTGTATAAAAAGGCTTCAATGTCCCGATGATATTCGTGTTGGCAGGCCTGAGATTCGGGCCTGGTTTAAGATTTTATTCGGGTCGAGAACCCGAACAAAGCACCCGCTATGTTCCACCTGTTTCCAGCGCATTAATACGTCGATTATTCCCATACCAACCCGTTGGCGACGAAAGTCAAGTGTTCACATCGCAAGAGTAGAAAGAAAATAATCGCTAATCACAGCCGTCCATTGCCACCCGCGCTTTATATAAAAACAAGATAGGGTGCCTGGTTCTACACCATTCAACGCCTCCGCGTTCCTCAACCACCATTCTAGCCTCTCCCTTCTTCTCCAGATCTACTCTCCATGGATTGTTCTCTGTTTATATCACCACCGGATTCGATCATACCGTTTGGAGATCTACATACTGATGGTAGTTTTGGGCTCTGAAGCTCTCGTATTCAGCTCAACGCTTTCAGCTGGTGTTCTTCATGCTTTGATATGGAGATTCTCAGGTACAGATATGCGCGCTTTTCTTTTGTTTAATTTCGTTTTATACAACACTAGATCTTCAGCAAATCGTTTTTGTTCTGAAAAATCTACAAATCGTTTTTGTTCTGAAAAATCTGTTATGTGTTGGGCAGCTATGGTGAAGGAGCTTATTTCCAACCCAGAGAGATTTCACGCGTTGGAGCGTCTGTTGTGGATGCGATGTCGTTTTCCATCCAGATCTGATGTTTCCGGAGGCTAAAGGACGCTGGAGTTCATGGAAATCAGTTATTCTGGTGTGCGTAATTGTAAATACATGAATGGGAAGATAGCAAGGAGATTTATGTGTGATAAGTGTTGATATGGATGTATAAGATATCGGCTAGGATCGGCTCAGTTGATGGGTCAGAGTCCTGGACCGATCTTTCTCATCCGGCCTTTGCCATGGCAGGTGCGCTTGCATGGCAGGTCAAAAAAAGATTAATAAAAAAAAAAGAGAGATTTGTTGGTTCAGAGGGGAAGACAGCATGGGAGTTTGTATTTTTTGGCCCAGGGTCTTCCCCTCTGTGTGTGCTCTGTGTCCTGCTTGCTTACTTTACTCTGCTTTATAATTGCCCGCCTGCAAATCATGACCAGATCTATCTCCGATTCTGGGCATCTGCAACAGCAATATTCGTCGCTCCCCCAAGGTATTATGCACCTAATTCTGTAGTACTCTCTATGCATATCTGCCCAGTTACATTGCAAGTTCTCCATAGTAATGCTCAATTAATCTCATTCCAAAGGTAGGACATTCTTTAACTGGTTACACAAATTCAACTAGCCTTGGGATATACCTGGTTATGCAAGTTAAATTAGTCTTCGTGCTTATATACAACTTCAACTAATCTTTTTAAAGACATTGAAACTAGTGTTTTGGCATACCATATATACATGTGAACTTGGTAAAGTCCTGCATGATTACAGTTTGCTATAAAGGAATTCTGCAATCCACCTACCGATCTTTGAGGTAAAGCTGTTAAATTATTGTGTTCCATTGGCCTTCATATTTTTAATATCAACTCTTATTCCGAGCTCAAAGTACATTTGTTATTTTTAATATCAACTCTTATTCCGAGCTCAAAGTACATTTGTTATTTATGAATTATTTTTTGAGTCCCAAATACGATGGTAATGCACAATTGTGCCTCTGCCTTTTGCAAGTTGATAACATGCTATGAATAAATTGTGCCCGTTGGAAGTTATGTATAATTGAAGTGATTCTATGAAGCCTTGATGGCATGGTCAACTCCAATTCTATATGGTGTTTCATACATGTCATTGTTGGCATTGCACGTCTACCAGTGTGGTAGCTGTACCGGTTATAAAGGAGTACAATATTTATCTTGGGCAGTTTATATTGCGCTTGTATTATCACAAGTTCTCACATCGTTTTATTTTGGCAATTATGAATAGTATCATTTGGAAGTGACTACAATTTTGTATATTTAATATTCGCCCACAGAACTCCTAAGTTTGTTAATTGATGTACTGGTTTATTTTACCTACAGTGTTTCTTTATGAAATTGCCCAGAATTCTTGAGTTTGCCATTTGAATCTATTTTACATGTGTTTTTTGTTCACTATGGTACAATGGTTACAGTGACTACAATTACTTTTGCGTATTTAATATCTGTGCTCGGAATTCTTCAGTTTTGCCATTGATCTACTGGTTTATTTTACCTGCAGTTTTTGCTGTGGGACATTGGTTTCTAAAATGCTTTCCATGCAAAGCTAAAATGGGATGAATGTGTTGCCATTTGATCTATTTTACCTGCATTTGTTGTTACTTACAGTGGTTGGCTTCAGTTGTAATTGCTTTCTATACAAGCAAAAATGGGATTTAAAGACAAATATAAATGCATGCGTATAATGATGGATAAGCTATGAGAAGGCAAAGATGGTATCGGTCTTTGTGTGAAATTTCTGCAAGACCAAGTACGTCTTATCATGGAGATGATGGGAAGGATGCGAAACAATTGGTTTTTCAATGATGCAGTGGTTTTTAACATGTTGGCAAGAAAAATTAACAGTTGGTAGTCTTCTAAACCCTAGTGGTGTCATTTTATTTTGGCCCTTGTGTGGGTTAATTGAAATCAAGATCTGTAAGCTCAAAAATGGTAGAGCGCTCAAAGGCCTTTGGGCTTTTGAGAGGTTGGTGGTTCGAATCCACCCTGATCTGCAGTTTGTCATCTATGACTGTAGTGAATATTCTAGTCAAAGTTGTTACCTACTTGAACCCCCAAATTTATTACTTATGTCTTTGTTTTTACTCATAGAAATTTTCTTTCAAACCTTAGCCGCACAACATGAAAATGAAATCAAACCTTAGCCGTTGATTAATAAGATAAGTTATTAATCACAACCGTCTATCTCATAGCGCGCAACGACAATTAGGTGTGAGAGGCTGTTGATTATTCCCCGCTTTGCCTTATCCTTCCCTTCCGTTTTGCGTTCGCAAAGTCTCTCGATCTTCCTTCCATGGATCGTATTCCTGAGATTATGAATCTCGAATTCGATCTTATCGCTTCGAGATGTACACGTTGATGTCAGCTTCTGCCGGCGTGGACTCAAATTAACCGGTTCGTATACTCTTCTATGCTTTCGTTTCTGCTTAATTGACCGGTCTGATTCTGCTAAATTTCATGGTATACGTTTTCGCAAAACTTAATTTCATTGTATATATGTTTTCGTTGTGCTTGATTTCATGTATACGTTCGGTATCTGCTTTCTTCTGGTATATCGGTTTGTTTGTGCTATATCTTTCTTTCTACAAGCATTGAAGCTTTTGCCGTGTTCAAACACAGCTATGGCGATGGCGACGGAGCTTTGGCGGTTATGATATCCACAGCCGGCGTTGTTCTGTCGAGATCGGATGCTGTGGTCACCGACTGTTGCTCTGTTAAATGTTACTGGTTGATTATTCCGCTTTGATGGGTATAATTGTAACTTTTTGATGATTGGGGATGTATTAAGGTATGGGGACGATAGGCTCTGGGTTGAGGGGTTGTGGTCTGGACCGATCTTTGTCATCCGGGCTTTGCCATGGCAGGTGCGCTTGCATGGCAGGTCAAAAAGATTAATAGTAAAAGAGAACATTTTTTGGTTTGAGGGGGGAGACAGCATGGGGATTTTTAGCCCAGGGTCTCTTCCCCTCTGTGTGCTCTGTGTCCTGCTTCCTTGCTTGCTTTCTACTTTATATTTTCTCCCACATCCCGAGCAGGCAGCATTGGGATTCTTGGGACGATACAGCAATTGGTCGCCATGAGGTATTATCTGCAATCCTGCCTAATATCTGATATGCATGACATGACACTAATTTGTCCATCCACTATGCAAATCACCTATTATGCACAATTCTGATCATAAGCATCCAGTTTATGCACTAAAACTATCAGTACACCGGAAATTTCTTAATTATGTTGCACAATTATACTTATCTTCAATGTCGCCACAAGTATATGGATATAATAGTATATGATCTGAGAAGTGTTCAGTGCTTGAGTATGGAGTTGGGCAAACTTTGTCAGTGGGATTGAAACAAAAGGTTTAGATTCATCAGTCTCTATTCCCACATTACATATTTTATTTCTGCAAGGAGCTGTGTGTGGTTCTTGATTGTAAACAGTTAAGAATGCCATTAATCTCAGTATTTTGGGATGCCATTGTGCAAGTATTATTTTATTTTATAATGCTAAAATCCTCTACAACTATTGCCTCTTGGTCTCTATTTTTAACAATGCCAAAATTGTATATGGGATGCATCTGCACCCTCTGTAATCAAGTGTATTATCTTTAGCTGTTTGCTTTGCTAGTCCTGTGTTAGCATTACAAGTAGTTGGTTCTGAGGGTGTGTGGCCTCTTGGGGATATTTGTTCCAGCTTTAGTTTTGAAATGATGTTGCTGTCAATTTCAAGCTGTCTGCTGTTCTACTTTTCGGACATCAAGGTGAATAAAAGCCTTTCAAGAGGAGTATTTTTATTGTTTCATCTTGTTATCGGACATCACACTCAGCTCATATGAACTTTAGATCAGCGTACTGTTCTTGAATTCATAGTCATGATCAGCCTTCACATGCTGATTCGTTTATGAAGTTGCTGTGAAAGTTTGTCATTTCATTCTTTTGAACCATTATCATCTATCTGCAATTGGAGTAAACCATTTTGGCTATCTAGATGGTCCTTGTGATAATATTTTAAAAGCATTTACAAATAAATAAGTTGGCCTGCTTGTCAAGTATTTGATCCAATATATTGGTTTGAGGTAATGGTTGATCTACCAATGGGAAATAATATAAAGGAGCAGAGTTACGGGATATGCGAGACAGATATGGATACAACCTAGAAAATTCTGTATAATGCGATGCTGTATGAATTTTGTCATGAGTTTTTGATTAATTATTTTTATTTTTATGTTTTTTCCCTTCTTGTAGGCTTTGAATATTAAAACTGAAGCGATGTTGATCCAATCAAATTCCTGGTCAAGGTGAGACGGTGAGTAGTCAAGTTGAAAGTGTCTAGAGGGATGCATTTTGAGATCAAGATCTGTAAGCTCAAAAATGGTAGAGCGCTCAAGCCTTTTGGGCTTATGAGAGGATGGTGGTTCGAATCCAGCCAGATCTACTACAGCTGTTGGGCTGCCTTTTAGTGACAGACTTGTAGTTCTTTTTTCCCATTTGTGTTTAGATCTTTGGTATAAGACCATTTGCTAACGTAACGATAGGGTAGACTTTACATTTTGGAACTGGTTTCATCCTATTAGTAACTTGTAATCTCTTGTCTGAGAAATGAGTGACATTTTGAAATGAGAATAGAAGCAACCTTGGCACCCTCCGGCTTAGAGGACTAAAAAGTCGCAGGCTTTATTATATATATACTAGCATGTGCCCACTGTGTGTGTGGGTGTTTTTTTTTTTTTTTTTTTCTTTGGTAAGGAAATATCTTAACCAAAGCAGTTTTCTACAACAATAACTACTATTTATTTTATTTTAAGGAAATTAATTTTTTTTAAATAGACATTATTGTCCATGTTGGTTATTTCAGTTTCTAAAGTGGTTATTTCAGTTTCTAAAGTTTTTTTTTAATATTAGAGGGTTATATTCGTCAAATTTTTTAGTTTTGGAGAGCAATCTCTATTATCTTAATAATAGTATAGATATACAGCTCCATTTCAAAAACAAAACAAAAAAATAGTATAGATATATATATATATATATATATATATATATATATATATATATATATATATATATTAGTACACAATTGCTAGTTACGGGTTGGAGTTTTTTGACAATCCTTGGTCATATTTTAGTTGACTGTGGCCGAATATAGTTAACTACTGTGATTGTTCCAATTCTTTCCTTCTATAAAAGAAGTTATACAATGTTGTTGGACGTCGAGGTGTTGAAAGCTTTTGGATTACCTCTCACCAAAGAAGGTATCAACACATTGGATTTGGTTTTTGGTTGAAAGCTTTTGGATTGGTGAGAGCCAAAGAAGGTATCAACACATTGGATTTGGTTTTTGGTTGATATAGGAAGTATGGGGAGGAGGCATTATGAGGGGAATAAGATATGTTGTTTAAATTATACCAGCCGCCGATGTAATTTTTTTTTGACGATGTAATTGAGCACCTTCTTTATCGCTTACAACTTTCTGCTAATAATGGAACAATCTTAAGCCATCAGCCTAGGTTGCGTAGTCGAGTTATGTTATTCAAATCCTACTTAATTTTGCATTCTGATGGGCTTTAACATAAAATGTAAACTTGGAATTAATTCCTTCCTGCCTAGAGGTTTCTTTTAAGAGGCGCCTATAAGTTTTCTAGCTTTTTTTGCTTTAATGCATTTAACTGAACATTATTGACAGTCTTGCAGCATCCCTCATTAAAACCTTGTCTTTCAACTTTCTGCTTGCAGCTTTTCTCTAGAGTGGAGTTGCTTGCTTCCTAAATTGCCCATAGCTCCACTGCAGTCTGTACTTGTCTAGAACATGTCTCTATAATAGTTGCTTCTATTTGCGTACTTGTGTGTTTTGGTGAGTGATGGAAGCAATGCCTTAAATATTTTACCCCAAATAATTGATGTCTTGAATGCTCAATTTCACTGAACTGTGAAGATTGTTGTCATTTATTTTGCAGATCTGTAATAGCCCCAAATGTGGCTTTCAGAGGTTGATTGTGTGTGCGTATCCTACCAAAATCTCCAACAGTGAGGAATTCAAAAGGGTCATTATTATGTAGTGATTGATATGTGGTATCCAGTATCCTAGTGTAAATTTTCTCACCTACTACTATATTATTTTGCTGTGTATTATTGTTGTTTTGCTTTTGAGGTTTTATAATTGGGTTTGAGATTTTATTGTTCATTCTCAACCCATGCCCTGCCATTCACGCCAACTATCCTTTTCCAACTATTTGGGTTGTGGCCACAAACAGAGAGGACCCTAGCCTTAACTCATTGATGATTTGATGGTAGTCATGACGGCATGACCATTTATTTACCTCATCAATGCTCGTGGACAAAGAGATATCCCTCTTTCTGTTCTTTTAAAAAAAAAAAAAATCACTACCCAGCTTTGGTTCTAGGTTGTTTTAGAGCAAGTTCAGCGGTGTGAACTTGACTGTCATAGTCAAGTTATTGCTGATGTGGTGACCGACTGAAGGAAATAGCAGTTTGCAGCGGAAGAAGTTTGACCGGGCAAAACCCAGCCCTTCATGACTACATCCAAGGAAATAGTCATCTCCATGACTATTTTGATGACCGGCCAAGCTCACATGCCACACAAGCCAAGCCCTTCACGTGGCTGACGTTAGCAGTTCTCAGCAACCAACGACGCGCCGAGGGAGGGAAGTGGAGGACAACAAGCCGACGCGTGGCGCCGCAACCCACAGAAGGTGAAGCCAGTCGCTTGTCGCGTAGCGACAGAGAGATGGGGGCCGGCATGCCACGTGGAATCCAACCGTTGGTCCTATTTGAAATCTGATCCCAACGGTTATGAAATCTCAGCCCTTTATTTCAATTAAATGGGCAATCCTACGGCTGAGGATTAACGTATATATATATATATATGAACAGTAAAAAATGAACAGTAACTTTAAATAGTGAAACCCACGGGTGAACAGTGTTGACCGGGCAAGAAAAACAACGGGTGCAAACCCATGTCCAGTGACAGTGAATAGTAGCTTGACTGGTCGAATTCTTGACTTCTCGACTTTGCATTTTCTTGACTACGGGTGCACTTGCTCTTAAGAGACATGTTTCGTGTATAGATAACAATTTAGACCGGAGGGTCATTTAACTTCTCCATTCCTCCTAAGTTAGGGTTTAGCCAACGTAGATTGAGTTGTAAGGTTTTTTTTTTTTTTTTTTTTTTTTTTTTTTTTTTTCCAATATGCATTAGATGGAGACACCAATATTACTAAGGGCTAGTTTGTGATTGCTGTGACTTTTTAAAAAAAAATCGCTGCTGCTGTGTTATGTTCTAATCAGCTGTGAATTAAAACAGTTTCGTGTTTGGTAAATAATATTTTTAAATGTGCTGTCAGTACATAAAATAACTTCAGAGCGTGTTTTGATTCACAGCAGCTTCTAAAAGCAACCTTTGGGCTGCTTCTAAATTCTGCTGCCAGTAACCTATAATTTTCAATTAAAGCTGTTTTTTATCTATTTACCAAACACAATAAAATCTAAAATTTTAAACAAAAGTTGATTTTTTTTAAAGTAAAGCAATCCCAAATAGGGTCTAAACCACTATCTGATTAAATAAATAATTGAATTTTAATTTTTGAGACGCTACTCTTATTCAATAAAAATGAAGTCAACCACAATCATAATACCAGTGACGTAAATTTCCGAACACTGTCACCAAATCAACCTCTCTGATCCCCTGACTTGACTTTGTACAATATGTACGCATTTTTAGACCTTTCAAACCCCATGTATCGTTATCATGACTTCATTTAATTGCACATTTGCACCAACAAATTGTTGATTTGCTTCTGATGTAAATAGTAAAATAGCTTAGCTACTTAGAAGCGTTGGATTATCAACATGTGTTGCGTTCATCAAAGTTTTGGATCCCACAAACCAGTTGAAGATTTGACTCGTAGCAAATTTGAGAAATGAGGTTTCCTATCACTTTCAAATTCCTCAACGATTTGGTTCTTATTTTCTACTTCATAACTTTATAATATTCTAGCTGCCTGAATTTTTTAGTCCCAACAACCAAGAGGTCCAAGAGAGGTGGCCCTTTGTAGTCTATATAATAATCTTACATAGCATAAATGGGTCTTTAAAGTAATGGTTAATTTAGGTGTGATTCATGCATTGAAGAACAAAGGGAAAATAGACAGGCACCCTGAAATTCTTGTCGATAATTTATTTGATCGTGCAATTATATGCAGTCTACGCAGAAGAGAACTTCATGGTGAAGTACATGGGTTTCTTTGGAATCAATGAATAGGGAGATCTTGTTGCTGGGATATCTATTTAAACCATTTTTAAGGCTAATCATTTCTTTTATGGGGTAAGAGTGAAATTATTTGATCTTCTTTAAAATAAAAAAAGAAAAGGGCTAACCATTTCTTAATCCATTGCACTTCGATTATGATTATTGAACTTTTATTTTATGTTTATAATCCAAATTTTAAATAAGCTATCAAGTTACTTATCACTTAGACGGAATCTGTCATTAAGATATGTTGTTTTAGTTTGCTACTATATAATCTTGAAATGACCGATTTTAAACATGAGGATATAAGTCGAGGAATATTCTTCCATGCATCAGTGGTGCAAGTGAACAAACAGATCTTAGCCATTGATATTTATGGGCAACATTTTATTTAATAACAAAAAAATGTACCTTGACATTATCCTGCTGTTCATTTCTATTTGTGTATGTACACATCGTTGCACTGAATACTTTCTCAGTTAAGCTTTAATTATCATAATATAGGCAAAATGAGCGAGTTCGTATAGAGGTGAATGTTCTATGTGAACGTAATGGGCCAAAAAATATAGAGTTACTTGTATTTTAGAGTATACGTGTATATTTCTCTTCGGTAATAAACACATATGTTTATACGAAAATTCTACAATGTGGCTAATCTTAGCGACGGGTGTCATTGTAAAACTCTTATTTTTGAATATGTTATTTAGACTCTAATTAGTAATTTATAATATTAAATGTACAATTATTTATTCTCAAGGTAAAAGAAACAAGATTAAAAAATTATAAACTAACTAAAGTTTATGCCTAAATCTAGTGAAAACGGAAATAGTAACTTTTTCAAAACAAAAAAAAAAACCAAAACTCTAATTTCTTTCAAAAACTGTGTTTTTCTATTTGTGGAAAAAGAGTTGTTCTCCTTTATGTCCGGCGATCTTTACACCAAAGTCCTTTGATAATCATCACATGGTTCTTGATTTCTTATAAGGAAAAAAAGATGGGAATTAGCACATGGTAACATACATTTCTAGAAGCATAAGTTTGTATGAGACAAGAAAGTAAGAAACTACTATATAAAACAAAGTTAAAGACGTCAGATCCAGGTCTCCCACCTCAAACTATATTTATTGGTAGGCAGGGCCAATACATCAAATGCAACTCCTGCCTCAATGCCAGTAATTAGGACAAATATTTAAGTTGGGCATGATCCCAAATTTAAGAGATGTGAGAATGTCTATGTCATATCAAAACAGAAAACAACATCTTTTCATTCTTTTTTCAATAAGAGAGGTTAGCCTATTATATAGATTCAGCAAGCATTACAAAAGCGAAACAAGAATCGTTCTTCAGAGCACCATAAAATCTTATTCTAAACAAGAATAAGAACCCAACATACTCCTAATACACCCACCATTTAGAAAGTCCACGCACTATTATTCCAAACAAAAACCTAGAAACTCCAAAGCTAGTAAAATAAAATGAAGACAGTACACTGGGCTTTGCGACCTAACAAAAATTTAAACAGTACACTAGGCCATAGAGACCCAATCCTCCAACCCCCTAATAAAGAGGTAGTCCAAGCCTTGTGAAACCCCAATCTAAGCCCAAGAACGAGGCCCACAAACCAGTTAGAGGCCGAAGTGGCCCAAACACTCCAAGCAATGCATTGAGGAAACCCTAGCATCCCTGGTTTCCATGCAGTCCACTGCGCCGCTGACCAAGATGCCGCCATTGCGAACACAGCCTCTGGCTTCGCCCCACGAAAGATGCCCTTAGCCAGCCCATTGTAGCTAGTCACACCTCCACCAGCATTGCAACCATGTGTCGTTTGAGACCCACCACAACCACTAACACTCAAAGAAAAAACCTACTCCGATTGCTGTCACCAGTCCGCCCAAAGACGAGACCCCGCTAGCACATCCGATGGAAGCCTAGCACCACCCGCTTTTGTACCCACTTCCAATCCTCGTTCCGAATTTCCCTAAAAAACCTGAAAAACGGGTCTTGTCAGCATCGCATCTCCCTCTACTCCACAATCAAGCCAGTCCGCCACCATACCGTCCCCCAATCGAGACGACTCCAAGATCAACCTTCTTCCAACTCCCAGCACAACTTTTGGACCTAGAAGACAGAAAAGAAAAATTAGAGGGGCATGTTGGAGAGCTCCCCCACCTCTGTCGCCCACGAACCAACCAGAGAAAAGAAGGGATAACATCCCCACCATCATAGACGGAGAGTCACCATTGCCAGTCATGTTTGGAAATTTTGTCGAAGGCAGCCGCCGTCGAGTATACCCTAGCAGAGCTATGCTAGGTGCCTAGGTCTGTAAAGCTGTTGGAGTCCAATTTATCTTTTCATTCTTTTAATTTACTGCAAACTTTTTTTCCGTAATTTAAGCATAATATTAAATAAAAAAAAAGGAGTCTTATTAAGGTAATTTAGTCATTTTTTAGAATTTTTCTCAATTGTACTATTATTGAATATAAATATAACCGTGAAAAATAATGATACAAATAAACTCATTCCAACTGTTTCATTATTCTCCATTTATGTAATTTTATCAAATAATAGTTAAATACAATCAAATAAGAAATCAATTCAATACGTGAACTTTGACCCATAAAAAATGATGATTCTATTTTCTGAAATTCTGTCAATCTCAGTCAATACGAGTTCATTCCAAAAATTAGTTGATAAAAAATGATGATTCCATTTTCTTAAATTCGAGCTCATTCCACAATAAAGTTAGCATTTTTTTTTTTGAAAGGATTTGATTTTATTAGGTATCAAAGCCATGAAAAAACAGGCTAGAGTCTAAAGAACTTACATACGAAAAGCCGGAACAAACCGGATATCCTATCTAAGTCATATCTAAACTCATTAAAATCTAAATGGTCGCTCGCTGAAACAGCAAGCCAACAAACTAAGCAAGAATAATCTCACTTCTTAAGGCAAAATCATTCATCTAGTCTAATCTGCCAGCACTCAATTGTGGTACATATATCAACTAGAAACATCTTAGAGAAGCATATAGAAATCACTCCTACTTGAGAAGGCTTGAAGTTCATAATGTCTTGAAATTTTAATATCTTAAGCAAGCACCTGCTCTTTCCCCTTAGGGTTGGAGCTAGTACTTACCTCAGATTCATTAGCAGCCAACAACCTCGGCATCAGGTTGGTCTTCTTGCTTTTCATCTTGTCAGATTCTCCATCTTTCTTTGCATTCTTCCCTTTTCCTGCTGTCCCATATGGTAGTTTGCTAACACTGCCAATTGGGCGTCCCCTCTTCCTCTTAGGTTGTTCGATAGTATGGGAAGGTCCCTCTAGTAATCCCATGGTCATTGCATCCAGATTTTTCTTTCCAATGGCTAGACTCAAACGAAGTTTTTTAGGAGAAATTATTACCTCATCATCTTCCCCAAAAAATGGTTAGCATTACGAGTTCGAGCTTTGAAAATATAATTCAATTATCTTAATTTTCCTTAATATTTATTTGGAGTCGACTCGTTTACATCCCCAAAAAAAAAATATCATACCGAATCAAAATTGGACCTACACAAAAAGTCATAAAGTCGCAGGCCAACTTTGGTGGTCTCACCAACAGTGTGTTCTTCTCCTAATTCTTTTGTGTTGGTTTGGTCAGCATTCCCAGTCCATCGAGTCCCTCGCTCTATTTCCCACTATAAATCAGACGCACAATCCCCTACAATGGGGACTCCACCATTTCAATCAAGACCCCTTTCCCTCTGCTCTGGTGTCCTGTGAAGTGTGAACCCAACTAAACGACACCCTCCTCACGTCAAATAACTCATCAAACGCACACCCTTCTCTCTCTCCTGCATTTCTATTTTCCATAAAAGGCAGAGGCAGCTTCACCAAACAGTTCTCGCATTCACAACCCAGGTACGTTATACGTTATTCATTTCGGTTTCTGGGGAAAAACAAATGAAAAGAAGACATTTTTAGAGCTGGGTTATTGTTTTTGCATGATCTCTGTTTTTCTATATATATATATATATTTTTTTTTTCTGGGCATGTTTTTGTTTTTCAGAATTTTAAGTAGATCTGTCACTCTCAGATGAACATGAACAATATTAGATGAAAACCCTTTTGGGTCATTTAATGAAAAAATGGATCTTGATTGATTGTTTGATGTGTTAGAAATTTGTGGTGACTGATTTTTCCGAAGGGTGAGTTGACCACCTCAACACATCTCTGCTTGAATACCTTTAAACTGTGGTTTGCTGTTTTTTGAAATAGTTATTTACATTGTTTGCAGATTCAGGGCTTGTGATTGAAAAAGGTTTTGCCTTTGATCAGTGTTATAGGTTGAGGTGAAATCGATTTGTTGGCAACATGTATCTTCTGAGGAGAAAAACTCATAACCCTGTGGAGGATGATTCTGCACAAAAAGAGGCACAGAAAGAAGCAAAGGTAAATAATTTACTTTTACTTGTCTGGTAAATCAATCTGCCTCTGTTATGCACATGTTGATAATAGTCAAGTGAAGTGAGGAAGAAAAATCAACCCTTACCTTCCAATCTTTTTTTCCAAAGAAAAGCTGTATTGAATAGTGAAAACTGACATTGATGTGGCAAATTTACAATCAGATCAAAGAACTCAGGGCTGCACTCGGCCCGTTATCTGGGCGTAGTTTGAAGTACTGCACAGATGCATGCCTTGGGAGATATCTGGAAGCAAGGAACTGGAATCTTGAGAAGGCAAAGAAAATGATAGAGGAGACACTCAGGTGGAGGGCAAGTTACAAGCCTGAAGAAATCCGTTGGGTAATTCAGCTAAACTTTGATGACATGCACAAACTAGAAATATCTATATTGGAATTCTAGTACTCTTTGATTTGTTCCTGTTGAAGTGTTGATCACTTCCTCTGTCTCAGCCGAAAAAGCAATGTTGGGGTGTGCATTTCATTTAGTTTGCATCCAATATATGGCAAATAGTGTTTTGCTTGGAGTCCAGTGATAATTCTCTAACCACATTGTGTTCAGTTAATTCCTTTACATGATTCACAGCTTACTCTTCTGCATTACCCATAAGCCATCACCTGTTAAGCATTGGTTATGAATTTAAGTGTTTTATAATTTAATTTAAGGCTTGTACTTACCATGGAAACATGTCATTGTTCAGCATGAAGTAGCACATGAAGGTGAGACTGGCAAAGTGTCAAGAGCAAATTTTCATGATCGACTTGGGAGGACTGTACTTATAATGAGGCCAGCAATGCAGGTTTGTAGTTGGCTTTCCACCCCCCAATCACCAAAAGAATTTGGTACATTGGTAGTACGGCTGTAGTAAACATATTTAATTGTTGTTGTTCACTTTTTCAGAACACAAATTCACCGGAAGGCAATGTTCGCCATTTAGTCTATCTTATAGAAAATGGTATCCTCAACCTTCGTGAAGGTCAAGAACAAATGTCATGGTTGATTGACTTCACTGGCTTCTCACTGAACACCAATGTTTCCGTCAAGACAGCTCGTGAATGTATCAACATTCTACAGAACCATTACCCCGAGAGGCTTGCAGTTGCATTTCTTTACAACCCACCTAGGATTTTTCAGGCATTCTGGAAGGTTTGAACTACTCACACGTACTGATCTGTTGGCAATTTTTTAATCTGTTATTACAAAGACATGCAGGCCAATACAGACGCACATAACTTCAACTGAAGTTTGAGCCCTTAAAATTTGAGCTTAACATTTGATGAAGTTCCTGCTGTCTTCATTTGTGTAGGCTGTCAAGTACTTCCTGGATGCCAAGACATTTCAGAAGGTGAAGTTTGTTTACCCCAAAGGTAAGGAAAGTGTGGAGCTCATGAAGACTTTCTTTGATGTTGACAATCTTCCAGTCGAGTTTGGGGGACAAACCACCCTAAAGTACGATCACGAGGAGTTTTCACGTATGATGGCCCAGGATGATGTGAAAACTGCCAAGTTATGGGGACTTGATGAGAAGCCATGCAACATAGCAAATGGACATATGGGAGCAGAGGTGGCACCAGAGCCTATTGCAACCGCCTGAATAACCCTGCCTAATGCCCATTATAGTAGTAATCTAAAGAATTATACAATGAGCAGAAGCTGAATCTATTTGTACAAGTCTTAGTTCTTGAGTTCGGAAACGGGAACCAGGAAGTGCTTATGTTTTAGTTCCTTGGTTAAGGATGAATAAGTATTTCAAGTACTGTGCTTAACTGCTGCTAACTATGAGGGAGAGAGACCATCCTCTTTATGTTGTTTTTCTGATGTTCTCACATTGAACATACGTTGTAATGGCATTCTATCTTTGAATGAATCTTTCATTTCTTCTTGCTCCATGAGAACTTTGTTGCCAATTTCTGCAATATTTCAGAGATTAAGCACAGTGCATTAGGGCAGTAACAAACGGCTTGGAGTCGTAAAAATGCTGCTGGCTCTTAGATGAAATCCATACCTGGGAACAAGACCCAGGGATGTATATGTACCAGGGTTATAATTTGAGTGCCAGTTACTAACAAGTCAACATGGAATAGTTGGTCTGAATGGTGAGGGCTTGACCGTTCCGTCCCCATCTAATTTCTTTATTTTATAGGGGCCTAGAAAGTTTGTTATAATCGAACTTGCGTATGAACTGGTGAATTACTCTGTTCTTTGCTTTCCTGAACGAGGATGGTATTCCAATCAAAGATTTTCTTAAATTACTTTCGAGATGAGAAAGAACTTCCAGATCACAAGTAACCGAGCAATCAAACTGCAAACGTATAGCACATTAAAACTTTCAGTATCCAGGAGCAATGAAAATATAAGGGGCTGTAAGAGAATTTCTGATGTAGAAATGAAAATTTCCGAGTCAATGGTGCATACCATTTGAATAGAGTTGATACATGTTGCAACCTATGCTTTTCTATTTTACAAGAGAGTTCTCCAGATCACCAAGTCACACCACCTTGATAGAGGCAAAAAAGCAGGTGATTATACAACAAAAGCAATTTCTTATTGCATATGATTACTAGTCTCTTCTGTACAGTGGGTCTCGAGTCTTGGTCACAGTTCACTGGAATAGAGGCACTCATCCACAAGTTGGCGAAGGTTAGGATTCTCCAGGGCAGCAGCAACTCTTTCTTTATCATTCAACTGCTTATTAACTACAAAAATCAAACAAACAAATTTGAAAATCTCAACAATAGTTTTGACAATGAACAGCTGAACATGCAATAAGGATAATTTATCCGTGCACCACCAGGAATTCTCAAAATAAGGTTGATGCTTTCTTGTTGGTTGACAAATTATTAATGAAGCTCAAGATATATCATTGATAGACCGCGTCTCCGAATTAATACATCTCAAGGACAAATAGCTGGTCTGATCACATATTTTATCTATTGATTTCTGCCCAGTATCATATTTGCTTGCTCAAAGACAATGATCCTTACATGACAATGGGATCATGGCATATTCTCAGCTTTACATGAGTGCACATAAGTAACCAGGCAGGGACCCTAGCTTCTTCATAAGAACCATAAGTTCATAACAGCCCAAATCTTTGCAGCAGAAGATTTTGTCATGAAGTTCCTTAATCATAACCTGATGCTATAAAAGAGAAGGGAGATTCTTTACCTGATTCTTCATCTGCATGAGATCCTGGAGATACCTTAATGTCAACCTGTCACAATTCACCACCAATTATATGGTCAAGCACTGTTAAAGGATTATAATAAGAATGACATCAGCCATATATCAAAATTAGAAAACGTTACTGGAATAACAAGTCTGTGATCATAAGATTTCTCACGAGCATTTAAAACTTGTTTTCTCATATGGAAAGATATCTAAACAAGGGCTTCACTCCGTCAAAATTTGTTGAGGTGTGGAGGAACACTTGGGGAGAGTGGTAGTGTGATGGAGAGAGTTGAGAAATGCTAAATGCGGCTTAGATAAAGTCCCTGGATAAATAAATTCTACCACTCTCAAAGGAGGGAAAGCAAGGGCAGTGCCCCAATCTAGCATCATGAGAAATTGTGGAACAGTAACAACTATGTTCATGCATTGAAATACAGAACAGGGTAAACTAATTGCTTGAAAAGCAAGTACATTCCAATCTAGAACACTCTTAACAGAGCAAACTGACCTTGTAATGAGGAGGGAAACATTGCTTGAGTTTAACTCTCAGGCATAGTCCTATCACTGTTGCCATACTGCAATGCTGAATGGTCGGCGTGAACGTAATCCTTAACCCGAAAAAAAAAAAAAAAAAAAAAAAAAACTTTAGTCTTCATTTGATAAACCCAGAAACCAAAATGATGAAAAACTTTTGACATAAAAAACACAGACAGAATCCGGCCGAGCTTGTCGTCGACGGTGATGGACTCCTCGGAAAGCACGCTGAGCTGCTCCAACGAGTACGGATGCTCCGGATCTCTTATATCCCTCACGAAATTTACCATTCCCAGTTAAAGATTGCAAATTTTTGACTTGAATTAACTGCATATATATATCAGAGACACAAAATTGACCGGAATTTAAAGAGAAATGATCGAGATAAAAGGATATCATAGATTTCGAGAGGATCAACAGCGGCGTCGACGTCGGAGTGAAGATCTTCGGTGCGGGCAACCCTTTCCTTCTTAGCGTGCACAACCGGGTTCGCATTGATCAGACCCAGCGTCATCTTCTTCGTTCTCTCTTGAAACGAAGTCAGTCAGCGAACAGAGGCAAGATCACAGAGTGGGATTGTTTTGGGTTTGTAGTAGAGTCTACTTTTTATGAAAACCAGTAAGAGGAAGACACGAGTTGGGAAGACAAAAGCTTTTCAGAAGCAATGTACTTTGCGCCCATAGGATCATGTCTGTCACTGTGAGTCTGTGACTCAAGAGAGTCAGAACTAACAACTGGGTACGGAATATTCAGATTAGCATGAAAAGACAAATTAAAAATATATCTAATTTCACCGAGTTCTAACAACATGGTCCCGTAGCTCAGTTGGTTAGAGCGTTGGTCTTATGAGCCGAAGGTCGCGGGTTCGAGCCCCGCCGGGACCATTATATTTTTTTTAACATGTTGAACAACAATCTCTTTTTTGGGTGAAATATTTGTTGCTTCTTGAATGTAAAATCTATCCTTTTTCTTTTACATTTTTCCTAGAGCCCCGAGTCTCCAACAGGTAAATTCTTTTACATTTATAAATGGATGTTGTTTGAACAACTACCCGAGTCTCCTATAACTCATTTTGGAATATTTATTCATTCATTTGAAAAAAGTGTTCCAATAACTCTCACACTTATTTTTGATTCAACGTGTTAGAGTAAGAGAAATTACTTTTTGTGCTCATAAAGTTGCGTATTGAGTTTTATTGACACTCTAAAAATTATTGAACATCCATGTATATTGACCTTAAGTATTTCAAATATGTCACTCTTAAGAAAACTGTCTATACTAGTAAGAAATTTTTCCTTAATTTTGCTCCATTCACCAAAACCAAGCAAAATCCATAGTTTTATTTTAACTTAACCAAAATAAAAAATATTATATTTGCAAGATTTTATTAAGTCTTGAAAATACTTTACAACAACCTTGCAAAATGCAAACTAGCATTTAACATTATTTGCTTGAATATTATTACTATTTGTAATCAAGTGTTATTCTTTTGTTTTTTGATTGGGGGTGAGATAACAAGCTCTCTCAGTTATGTTAACGAGTTAGTAATATACCCACCCAATTAATATTCGGACTGAAGTCCATGAGGGTATCTCAGCAAAGCCTGACTGCTGCAGGCGCATGAATCCGAATACCCTTCAAAGCTAGGGGCACAAACTGGTGGGAGTTGAAACTCGAACGCTACACATGAAACTCCATGTTAGGCCGCTCAACCAACCTTATTACATACACCAGGTGGTTTAATCAAGTATCATGCTGACTAAATTATCTAAAAAAATTATTATTCTGATTAAAAAACGCTTAACAAAAAGAAAAAGCGCCTCACGACGTCGTTTCACGCACCACCTCTATAACCATTCCAGCTCGCTCCAACACTGCGACGAGTAGAAGGTTCCAAAACGAACGGCCATGGTTCACAGTGCCTACGATTCCGTCGAGCTCATCTCCGACTGCCCCACCAAGATCGAAGCCATCGAATCCTACGGCCCTAAGCTTCTCCTCGGCTGCTCCGATGGATCCCTCCGAATCTACGCTCCAGATTCCTCCGGCTCCCGCTCCCCACCCTCCGACTACCACACTCAATCCCTCCAAAAGGAACCCTACTCCCTCGAGAGAAACATCACCGGGTTCTCTAAGAAGCCGCTGCTCTCTATGGAGGTCTTGGAATCCAGAGAGCTCCTTCTGTCCCTCTCCGAAACGATATCGTTTCACGGCCTCCCGAATTTGGGCACCATCGCCGTGATCACCAAGGCCAAGGGCGCCAATGTGTACTCCTGGGACGACCGCCGCGGATTCCTGTGCTTCGCCAGGCAGAAGAAAGTCTGTATTTTCCGACACGACGGTAATCACGTCATTTCTTCTTCAAATTTTACCAAATTTTACTGAGGTTGGATGTAACTTGGAATGATTTGTTTCAGGTGGAAGAGGTTTCGTGGAGGTGAAGGAATTCGGAGTTCCGGATGTGGTGAAGTCTATGTCATGGTGTGGAGAGAATATATGTATAGGGATTAGGAGAGATTATATGATACTCAATTCTACAACTGGTGCATTGACTGATGTGTTTCCTTCGGGGAGGCTGGCTCCGCCGTTGGTGGTTCCTCTTCCTTCCGGGGAGCTTCTTCTTGGGAAGGTATTGCTTTTAGTTTGTGTTTCCCATTTGATTTGTATGTCAAGTGAAACAATTGCTGATTTGGGGATTCGAATTTCGTGTGCTTTAGGATAACATTGGGGTTTTTGTGGACCAAAATGGGAAACTTGCTCATGAAGGCAGGGTTTGTTGGTCAGAGGCGCCTACGGTTGTTGTTATTCAGAAGGCCTATGGAATAGCTCTGTTATCGAGATATGTTGAGGTAGTTTGCTATGACTCGTATTTTAAGCTTTGTTTGCTCTTCTTTGTTTTCTTTTGTGAGATGCTAGGTGATGATGGCAATTGTGTTTTGCAGGTTCGGTCCCTACGAGCGCCATATCCATTGATACAAACGGTTGTTCTTCGAAATGCTCGTCGTCTTCTCCAAAGCAACAATGCTGCTATTGTTGCATTAGACTATGCTGTTTATGGTCTCTTCCCTGTCCCTCTTGGTGCCCAGGTATTCCTAATGCTCTTGCTAACGGTAGCTGACTACAGCTTGTGGATGCATAATCTCTTTTGGTTCGTGTGTAAGACTTGTATATTTTCCTTGTAGATTGTACAATTAACAGCATCGGGTGAGTTTGAGGAAGCTTTGTCATTATGTAAGCTGCTTCCGCCTGAAGAAGCAAGCCTTAGAGCTGCAAAGGAGGCTTCAATCCATATAAGGTGATTGACTGGCTGCATTGTTAATCATGCTCATTCTATGCCTTTTTATTATATATTAAAGGAGTTTCTGTTATTATGTTACAGATGCGCTCACCATCGTTTTGCTACTGGGGACTATGAGGATGCCATGGAGCATTTCGTGGCATCTCAAGTAGATATAACCTATGTACTTTCTATGTATCCTTCTATTGTTCTTCCTAAGACAACCATGATATTTGATCCAGACAAACTGATGGATATATCTGGGGACACATCATATCTCTCAAGAGGTTCATCTGGTATGTCAGATGATATGGAACCCTCTGCACTGTCACATGTGCTGGAATCAGAGGAGAGTGCAGCACTTGAGTCCAAAAAAATGAGCCATAACACTCTCATGGCTCTCATTAAGTTCTTGCAGAAAAAGAGATTCAGCATAATTGAAAAAGCTACTGCTGAGGGGACAGAAGAGGTTGTTTTGGATGCTGTTGGAGACAAATTCACATCCCATGAGTCTAATAGGTATAAGAAGACAAACAAGGTAAATAAGTTGTCTTTCTCTAATATGTGCTTTCCATATTTCAGTATGACATATGGTGTTGATTGACAAAGTACATATGCAATGTTTGATTAGCATTTTGTAACCAAATTTAGTATGCTAGATTTTCTTTGCTGTTTTTTTCTTCTTCTGTTCAAACTTAAATATGATGGAAGAGTTCTACTTCTGAAACTGATTCTTATGGATCTTAATTAAAAGAAAAGGCATAGATATGTTTACTTTACTTAAAATCAGAGTTGTTATAGTAACATATGGAAGAGTTCTACATACCTGTATACTTTACCATAAATAACTCAAATTCCAGAAGTTAATTTTCTTCAATTAAGTCTAGTGACCTTGTGTGTTGTGTGTGTGCTGAATCTAGCGCAAATTGAATAATCCTTCACTCCTTTGTTTACTGCTAATTTGAAACTGTTCCCGGTCTTAAGTTGTGTAACAACAAATAACTGACATTATATTTGGTGCCTAAGGGGCGTGGCAGCATTCCAGTTACCTCCCGTGCTAGGGAGATGGCAGCTATACTGGATACAGCTCTACTTCAAGCTCTACTTCTTACTGGACAGTCTTCAGCGGCCGTGGAATTACTGAAAGGTCTTAACTACTGTGATGTAAAAATATGCGAGGAGATTCTTCTAAAAAGTAATCATCATGCTGCTTTGTTAGAACTTTACAAGTGCAATTCAATGCACCATGAAGCTCTAAAACTTTTGCATCAGTTAGTAGAAGAGTCAAAATCTAATCAAGTGCAACCTGAGGTGATCCAAAAGATAAAGCCGGAGTCAATTGTTGAATATCTCAAGGTACGTTAGTTGTTTGTTTATTTTGATCTTTTCTGTAATCAAATATGCTAGTTGTATTACGGGGAATTCAGATATAGTACTGGTCCTGTGTTAGTCTTTTACATTGGAGTTTGGAACAAGATGGGGAATATCTTGATTACATCTTTCATTGATTTTCTTATGCAGCCTCTTTGTGGCACTGATCCCATGCTCGTCTTGGAGTATTCAATGCTTGTCCTTGAAAGTTGCCCAACGCAGACAATTGAGCTCTTTTTGAATGGAAATATTCCAGCTGATTTGGTAAACTCTTATTTGAAGCAGCATGCTCCAAACATGCAGGCCAGATACTTGGAACTTATGCTTGCTATGGATGAAAATGGGATCTCCGGGAATCTGCAAAATGAAATGGTAAAGATGCCTTCATTGTTTACAAATTATAGAACTAATCATTAGTTGGACTTTAAGAGCAATTTGGAGTTGCCAAAAAGCTTTTTGTACCACCAGTTTAAGCTACCCTGTAGTACTATCTATAAACTTAGATGTCGGCAGTTATGTGCCTGTTTTTACCAATTAAAACTGCATTCTCATTGATTTAGTGATGGCAGGTAAATATCTATCTATCAGAAGTACTTGACTGGTATGCAGATTTAAGTGCTCAGCAGAAATGGGAGGAGCAAACTTACTCCACGACAAGAAAGAAATTATTGTCTGCTTTAGAGAGTATATCAGGTTATAGTCCAGAGGCGTTGCTGAAACGTCTTCCGTCTGATGCTTTATATGAAGAGCGTGCAATTTTGCTGGGCAAAATGAACCAACATGAGCTTGCCTTGTCCCTATATGTTCACAAGGTATGTTCTTTATGTTCACCATCCAATAACTCATGTCCTTTTTAGTTCTTGCATGTCTTTATCATCTATTATTTTTCTTATAATTCCGGTTGAATAGATTAAGTTCTTGATATTTGTAGCTTCATCTTCCTGAGATGGCACTGTCCTATTGTGATCGGGTGTATGATTCGTTGGCGCATCAACCATCTTCAAGATCTTCTGGCAATATATACCTTACTCTATTGCAAATTTATCTTAATCCGAAGAGAACAACCAAGAACTTTGAGAAGCGGATTACAAATTTGGTATCACCGCAGAACATAGGAACGCCAAAAGTTGGTTCCGCAAATATAGTTAAAAGTAAAGGAGGTCGCGGAGCTAAAAAAATTGCTGCAATAGAGGTGGCAGATGACATAAGAGTCAGTCAAAGTGGCACTGACAGTAGCAGGAGTGATGGAGATGCAGATGCAGATGCAGATGCAGACGAGTCTGGTGAGGAAGGAGGGTCAGCAATCATGCTTGATGAGGTTCTTGATTTGTTGAGCAGAAGGTGGGACAGAATAAATGGAGCTCAAGCTCTCAAACTTTTGCCAAGGGAGACTAAACTACAGGTACTGATCATATATGTATAATGTATTGCACTATCGCATAACTAAAGCTGATCTCAAATGAATACCTGATCATGAGTGTCACTCTCCTTTTATGTCCTCATAGATAAAATCATAAAGAGTTATCTTCATGTTGTGGTAAATGAAATCATAAAGAGAGCAGAAAAGAATCACTCTCGGTCATGACTTTATCTACCACAACATAATATGCTTATGGAAGTGGAAAAGAATCTATCAAGTTTGTCCTTGAATATTATTATTTGATTGTTGAATGTATGATATCGTGCTGATGTCATGTATTATTGTCATTTATCTGCAGAACATGCTTCCGTTTATGGGACCTCTTTTGAGAAAATCCAGTGAAGCTTACAGGAACCTTTCAGTGATAAAAAGTTTAAGACAAAGCGATAACCTGCAGGTTTGCTTGTACTCTTTAGTTGGTTAGGATCAAGAAAACCACTTATAGCATATGAGAAGCAGGCTATTTGTTTTAACTAAATTGAACCTAGACAGCTACATACACTTGTTCTAAATAAATCAATTTGTAAATACAGGTTAAAGAAGAACTCTACGAAAAAAGGAAAGGGGTGGTAAAGATCACAGGTGACAGCATGTGCTCCCTCTGCAGAAAGAAAATAGGGACAAGTGTTTTTGCTGTGTATCCGAATGGGAGTACAATAGTGCATTTTGTTTGCTTCAGAGACTCCCAAAGTATGAAAGCCGTGGGCAGAGGATCGCCCTTAAGGAAGCGATGAAGACCAAGTATTAAATGGTGCTAAAGATCACCAGTGAGAGCATGGTGCTTCCGTTGCCGGAAGAATATAGGGATGAGTGGTTTTTGCTGTGTATCCCAGACAGGACGACAGTTGTGCAATTTTGTTGCTTTAGAGACTCCTAAAATATGAAAGATCTCCACTGAGGAAGCAATGAAGACCAAGTAATCAATTTGGGTAAAAGGATCGTTTCCTCTGCGATTGGCTAGCAAATACCGGAATATGAGTATAAACCTCGTTGGTCGGCTGTCGGCTGTAAAGGCGGGGAGGGCGAGACTGTGCAGGCACTCCAACCACGCTCAATTTGACAGTAAATTTCTGGTGCGCCACCGACAAGGCGCGTTGTACATTGTGTGAGAGTTGTGAGTTTTGATTGTTTGGTTGTTGTATAATATTTGAAAACAAAGAATCGTTTTGATTTGGTTTGTTTATAAAGATGGAAAATTGATCGCTCCCCAACACGAAGAACAAAAATCCAAGCATTAATTTGATATTGATTGTTAGAGAATGCCATTGACATTGTTCACTGAGACACCATTCAACAATTTCTTACTTGGCTTCCCGGTAAAACGGTAAACAGTAACTCCCACCCTCGATCCCTGGCACGGAGGATCCACGTGCAAGAGCTCAACCTCAAAAAGCTTCCTGGCCCTCTTGAAGAAGGCCGACTCCTTCTTCCACCTCCTCAAGTGGGCCATCACAAACACCACGCCGCCCTCCCCCAACAGCAGAAACGACAGCGTTTTGAGCAGCGGCTCGTAGAGGTGGTCGTGATACACTACATCCGACGCCAATACAATATCAAACTCGCGCCCTATTGCCTCCGCGTCCTCCGCCTCTCCCCACCTCAGCGCCGCCACTCTCACACTCCCGCCGCTCCCCCCCAAAACGGCGGCGTTTAGTTCCGCATTGAACTTTAGGTTGTCGACGACGTGCGGGAGGTCCGTCACCGTGACGCACGCGCCGAGCGTGGCGGCGGCGGCTATTCCGACGAGGCCGGTTCCAGAACCTAGTTCGAGGATCTTGAGTCTCCGGCCGGAATCCAACGCCGAGAGCGTGGGGCCCAGGGGGCTCGTGGTGGGGTCACGGCGGTGGTCGTCGAGGAGAGTGAGGAGCGTGGTGGCCGCCGGCCAGAGCTGAAAGGAGAGACCTTGCGAGGGGAGCTGCCTGGTGACGATTGTGGACTCGATCGAAGGCAGAGAATGCTGCCGGAGCTGTTCGCTCTCCGCCATCTTGACCTCGTAGGAGTCGTCGTCGCGGAGGAGCATTGTGGCGGGGTTTATAACGACGTCGTCTTGGTCTTCTTCTAGAGCGGCCATTCAGATTCGGTTCGTGCTTCCAAATTAAGTAGGGCTTGTTTGGCGCAAAAACTTAAATATTTATACCGCTTTTTTAATTGGATGAATTCCGCTGGTTTGGGCCCACATATTTGGGTCATGGATGCTCCATTTTTGAAATTACGAATACACCCCCTACTTAAAGTCGAATTTACAGATTTTACCAGAGTATATATATACAAGTGTGGATCTTCATCTGAATTTTGATCGGAAATTCAGAAGTGGTGGAGAAGATGATACGAGCGGTGATAGTGATAAATACTCAGGGCAAGCCTCGCCTTGCTAAGTTCTACGAATTTCAGGTCCTTCTGTTTTCGTTTTTTTCCTGTTATTTTCTGCATTTTTTTTTTTTTTTTTGGTTTATTAAGATTTTTCTGTAGAAAAAATTGGCTGATATTTCCAGTTTTTTGAGGTCAGCCTGTGGAGAAGCAACAGGAGCTAATACGCAGCGTCTATGGAGGTTCTTTCTCTCTCGTAATTAGCATTTTTTTTTTGTTTCTTCTGTATAATCAATTTGGTTCTCTACTATAAATTAGGTTTTGAATTTGGAATTTTGTTTTGCTGCAGTTTTGAGCAGTAGAGCTGAGAATGTGAGCAATTTCCTGGATGCGGAGTCTATTTTTGGTCCGGTATTTTAACTAATTTTTTTCCTTCAATTTCTTTCATTTGTTATGTTTCTGTGTGATCTGAATTGAAGCAATTAAGCGCGTTCTATCAGCTTTGCTTGCTTGAATTGGGTGCTGTGTATGAATCGGTTTCTTTCTGGTGCAGGACACTCGTCTTGTGTACAAGCATTTTGCAACTTTGTACTTTGTCTTTGTTTTCGATAGTTCTGAAAACGAGCTTGCCATGCTCGACTTGATACAAGGTATGTAGCATTACTAGATTAGTCGATAGCTGGCATAGAGTTCACTGATTGACTGATTGCAATTCATATCAAATTAGAAGACACTGGGAAAGCTCCTGTCACTGGATTTTGGATTAGTTTTAGAGACTGTTTTATTAATAATTGGACATACAATTACTAAAGTGATTTGCTGATGTGATTGTTGTTGAACTGTTAGTTCTCGTGCTTCGTTATATTAAATGTTGCTTTGATTGGATAATTAGTTTACTTCAATTCTCATTCCTTCAGTTTTTGTGGAAACATTGGACAAATGCTTCAAGAACGTATGCGAGCTTGATGTGGTGCTCAATTACAGCAAGGTTGTTTACTCCTCTTATTTGGCTGTGACTAATGTTGTGATGTGTTGCATCTTGCATGTGTTTGTAACTTTGTAATACCTAAGAATTATGGGATTCTATTGAAAGTAGAAAAGAGGCAAAATTCATCAGGAACTTGATTTAAAGAATTTGGTGTTGCTTTGTGACTGAACTGTCGTACACAAGGGTGGAGATGTAAAATCATTATTATTTTAAGAGATGTTTTCGGAGAAAATGTTCATGTTGTGCCTTATGTTTCAAAGTTACTTGATGGGTTCAGAAACCTATGCATTATACCTCACTTAGTTTTTTCTTCTTTTCAGTTGCATACTGTATTGGATGAGATTATTTTTGGAGGTCAAGTGCTGGAAACAAGTTCCACCGAAGTTCTGAAGGCAGTTGAAGAAATCTCAAAGTGCCTTTTCTGTCCCTCTCCCTCGTTCTGTCTGAATATTCTCTTTGAAGGTGGTTTGTATACCTGTTCTTGTTTGGATTGGAATGATTAACAGATGCTGTTTACTTTTGATGCAGGTTAGAAACAGCTTCAAACGCTATTTCATTGGTTCCAAAATCTGTTTCTAGCTGGAGGAGTCGATAGTATACAGTTTGAGTAATGTGTTACAAAGTGTCTTCAGAGAATTTTCTCTGATGGCATCTTTAGTGCCGAACTTCAAGAAGAGAAATTGACGGCTCACCTGTGTGTTAGATGAATACCCCTATTTTTGGGGGATGCATTTACAGTATCTTTTGATGGTACTTCCTCTTTCATAGAATTGTTGAATATGGAATGAGACATTGTATCTACACATCTCATTTTTCTAAATGCACACCCCACGTTTTTGTATAACTTATCATTCCTATTTTCTCCCTCTTTCTGACTTAAAACAAAAAATCCTACACCTCTGCTGCAAATGAAGATCGATAATAAATAAATTCAAGCAACCTGCAATTTTAAGATAAGTACTGGGTATAATTAGCAACAACCTGCAATTTACACTCAAAATGTTTCAGTCCAATATTTTTTTAGATGGGTTTATTGACTACAATTGATTTGTTGATACCTAAGCATGATGATATTTTGTCATAAAAAAAAAAAACCATGATGATATTTTTCATTTCATCAAAATCACCTATAGTATGGGTTGATCGACCATGGTGAAAGAGATCGAGGGTTGTGAGAGACGGTGGAGGCAGAGAAAAACCCTAGCTCCGGAACAGACTCTTCCTACAATATAAATTTACCGTTTCTTCATAAAAATTCCATAGTCAGAAGTTAGAACAACAGAACAGGTCTTTGGTCTTTTGGTATAAAAATACTATACGAGTTGTGATATAAAAATACTATACGAGTTTCCTTGCAATTTCCTTGGTACGACTTTGCACGTAGAGGAGCAGAAGGGTATCTCACTTGCATTTTCCATTTTCTTTCCTCAACATTTTCATTCAGCAGAATGAGTTACCTTTAATGGGTTGGGAGATGATCCCCTTTTTCATGGCATTGGAGTGATCACTGAGTTCTCTTCATATTCTGCTTAATCTTGGTATGTTTCTTACTACTATTGCTAAAGCATATTTCAGTTAGATAATTAGTTTTCCAACATATATATGTTATTCTTCATTTTTCACTATCATTGCTTTAATCTGTGAAAGGAAAACCAATCAAAATCATTTTTGCTGTCGCTGAAATTATTCACTGAAATTGGTTTTGCATCTATATTGTTCAGTTCTAGAGACATCCATTAAACTACAAAGGTCCCCTCGCCATTTATGGCCTCAGCTCCAACAGACCTCTTGATTGGCAAAATTGTGAGCATTCTAGAGAGCGAAGCATCCTCCATAGCCGGTGTTCGTGATGAAGTTGATGAGATTAAGCTGGAGCTTGAGAGCATGAAGTCTTTCCTAGAGGATACGGAGTGGAAGAAAGCAAGTACACAAGGAGAGAAAACGTGGATTGCAAACGTGAGAAACTTGGCCTGCGATGTTGAAGATATCATTGATGAATTCATGTATCGCATGTATGAGAAGGAAAGTGGCGGTCGATTTGCAAGGTTTCTCCAAAAAACCATTCACATCCCAAAAAACCTCTGGTATAAGCGTCAAATTGCTAACAAGTTACAGAAAATTATTGCAGCAATCAAAGCCATTCCAGAGAGAAAACAGAGGTATGGTCTAATTGGTCAAGAAGGAACATCTTCTGATGATGTTCACAAGAGGGTAAAAATCAAAGCCGAGTCCTCGCTTTTTGAGAAGGAAGATGAACTCGTGGGAATTGAAGGGAAGAAGCAAATGTTAATGGGATGGTTGATCAATGGAGAGAAAAAACAAACTATTGTCTCTGTGGTCGGCATGGGAGGATCAGGGAAGACAACTCTCGTTGCCAACACCTTCACTCAGGAGACAGTAAAGAGACATTTTAATTGTTTTGCATGGATAACTGTTTCCCAAACTTATGTGCTTGAAGACTTATTTAGAAGCTTGATAAAGGAATTCCACCAATCAATAAAACAGGAAGTCCCTGGGAATTTGCATGCAATGAGCTACAGGGAATTGCTGGAGATGTTGACAAATTTTTTGGTGTCCAAAAGATATCTAGTTGTATTGGATGACGTGTGGGATATCACTCTTTGGGAAAATATAAGATTATCATTTCCAGATGAACAGATTGGAAGTCGAATCATTCTTACAACTCGAAGAGAAGACATAGCATCCTATTCTTTTGGAGTTGAAAGTCATGTTTACCCTATTCAACTCTTGCAACGCGATGAGGCCATGGAGCTCTTCAGCAAGAAAGCATTCCCAACTTATCACAATATATGCCCGCCAGAGCTTGAACCATTAGCTTGGGAACTTGTGGAGAAGTGCAACGGCTTACCTCTGGCAATTGTGGCTTTACGTGGCCTCATGTCCTCAAAAAAGTCTTCTGTAGAATGGAATACAGTCCGCAACAGCTTAAATTGGCATCTAAGTAACAATCCGTTGTTAGAATCTATAAAGATCATCTTGTTGCTTAGTTTCAACGGTTTGTCATATCGATTAAAACATTGTTTCCTATATTGTTCCTTATTCCCAGAGGATTACTTTATAGGGAAAAATAGACTCATTAGACTGTGGATAGCTGAAGGATTTATCGAACACGTTAAAGGGGTTACACCAGAAGCAGTTGCAGAACTCTATATTATGGAACTCGTTTCTCGTAGCATGCTACAAGCTGTAAGAAGAAATGATTATGAAACCGGAAGGCCAAGGGCATGCAAGATGCATGATCTTATGCGGGAGCTTGCTTTATCGGAATCAGAATCGGAGAACTTTGCTACTGTGTGCGATGGCAAAGAAGTAATGAAAGAAATGGGAGCCCGTCGTTTGTCAATTCAAACAACCGATGGGGAAATTACGCCACTCACAGATATGTCGCATCTTCGTTCTTTTCTTGTCTTTGTCACTAATAGAATCTCATCGTCTGTTTCTGAGATATTGCCTTCTGGATTGAAGTTGTTGAGGATTCTAGATTTGGAAAGGTCCCCGGTTACTAAATTGCCAGGTGAAGTTGTGTACTTATTCAACTTAAGATTTTTAAATTTGAGGAAAACTCCCATTAAAGAGCTTCCCAAATCCATAGGACGGCTCCACAATCTCCAGACCTTGGACATAAGGGATTCCAATATAAAGGCACTTCCAAGGGGAATTACCAAGCTGCTTAACCTACGCCATCTGATTATGTACCATTACACTGGAGTACATAAGGGCTTCAGATATATTGAAGGGACAAAATGTCCTTCTGGTATTTGTAAGTTGAAGAAGTTGCAAGTTTTGGCATGTGTTGAATCAGAAGGAAATGTTATTAGACTTGTCGGGAACATGACCCAACTTACTAAGCTTGGCATCACAAATGTAAAAGAAAGAGACGAGATAGACCTATGTGCTTCAATTCAAAAGATGGAGCTCCTCCAGGACTTGTTTTTAATGGTACCTGATGAAGAGGAATGTCTTCGACTCGATGCGCTAACTGCACCTCCTGCTCACCTTCACACACTTGCGTTGGCTGGAAAGTTGGAAATGGTACCACGTTGGTTTTCTTCACTTCACAGCCTCACATCTTTGAATCTGCATTGGTCTAGACTTGAGGAAGATTTATTACCTCACATTGAAGCACTGGCCAGCCTACGAAGCCTTACTCTTTATAATGCATACACTGGGAAAAACCTTAGTTTCAGTACAGGCTTCAGAAATCTTGTGCATTTGCAGCTGTGCAATTTCCCTTTACTGAATAACATAACTATAGAGAAAGGGGTGATGCCAAAGCTGCAGTTCTTGATGCTGGATAGCTGTCTGGAAGTAAAGACTTTGCCGTGGGGTATTGAATACCTTTCTAATCTTGAAACCTTGCAGTTGGGATCTGTTTCAGTGCAACTTCTAGAGTCCATACGAGAAGGAGGTGTGGATCATTCAAAGGTGCGACACCTTCCAGAAGTCGATGATTTAGTCAGAACGTTATTTGGGAGGTATAATGACAGCAAGTCCTAGTTCTGTTGCTAGCTAGAAGGTCAGTGCTTTAGTCCTTGCATTGGATCTCCTAAACTTACACCATTCAATCTATAAGACTTACTCTCATTCACAGATCTAGTGTTATATTCTTCTATTGATCAAGTTTATTTGGTTAACGAATTGTTTGTCTTGTTATATTCTGTGCACAGTATATTAATTGCCTTGGGAAGAACCACTACTTGTGTGAAGGTTGAAGCTGAAAGATTCATCTTGTTTCTTATCTACTTCCGAAGAAATATTTTATCCAAGGTTCCGTCCAGAAACTGTATTTGTTATTGTTTGTGAATGTGCATCTAATAATGTTTAAGAATGCACATTGATTCTTCTAACATTTTTTTATATAATATGTTGTTTGTACATTTAACTTGGCTTCAACCTAGAGAGTTAACTAAGCATTTTTGTTATTTTCAATTACTTCAGCAAGTTTTTGATGCTTGTTAGTTGAATTTGTTTTGACCCTGGAATCAGGCAGGGGCTAATAAGGGTCCAATCCTCGTAATTGGGTTCATATGACAATGTTGTTGTATTTGGTACCTCATTTCTTGCTTGTTAACGTGAGAAAGCAAGGCAATTATGAATTATGGCTGGAAGGTTAAAACTAGTGCTGAAGTTGTCTCAAGTGTTCTTTGGATCATGTAGCTAAATGCGTATCCCGTGCAAATTAAGACATTTTAACCCCCTTAAAGAGCATCGATAATGTAGCTTTGAAGCTCTTGATTTGACCAGCCCACCCCTGAGGATTCAACCAAGTAGAGCATGGATGCTCTGTTTTCCCAAGTCTGTTGTTGCCCTATAATTTCTTCCAGACTCCTAAAATATTGCTGGATTTATTCTCTTTCTTTTTTCCTTTCTTTTTCACATCCAGTTGGATTCTTAAAGTTGACTAATTGAAAACTATGTTATTAATCAGGCTAATATAACTCAAAAAGGTGAACTTACCTAGAAGATCAAGCTAGGCAGCACCTTGGCTAGTACAAGTAACCTAATCATATTTTAAAGGGAACTCACAACGCAAGATTTAATTTGTTACATGGAAGAAGTACAAAGACAGACTTGTAAGTGAGATATGAGCATTAAGCAATGTCTATTTGAAAATTAAAGGAGCTTCATGGATCTTAGCTGTCCTTACTCCATCCTCTGTCCAATTATGATGAATGTGAGATCCTTACAACTCAACTGACAGTAAAAATGTGATAACAAATGTCATCATTTCAATGGCTTGTTTACATCTTCCAAAGCCACACGAGCAGCATTACGCCCGGGAGCCCCCATCACACCGCCCCCTGGGTGGGCCCCGCTACCGCACAAATACAGACCCGGAAGTGGTGTTCTATAATTTGACCTGCATGTTTCCCAGAATAGTGATTTGAGTAGCCGAAATTGGCAGATTTACAAAATATTAATCCGAAATCTCATGCAAAATCATATGTCTTGAGTCTTACCATCCTTTTACAGGTCGCATGAGGAAGAGTGAATCCAATCCCATAGCACCATGGAAGATATTCCCTCCTGTCAAGAATATTATCTAAGAATCAGCAACTCAAGTTCCCTTGTAAGCTACTATATGGTAAATCTTATAGTAAAAATAACACTGCTCCTGGAAGAGTCAACCAGTTATCAAGTTCAATCTTGTTTAACAAAATACTCCATGAATATCTGGAAAGATTTGAAGTACCTGTCAAACCAATTTCCCTTTCAAGGTCTGGTGGAGTCAACATGTCGTAACCAATTACTGATGAACTGAACCCAGGGGCATATTCATCAATTAAGGTGAAACACTTTTTTGCAAATGATTCCTGCAAAGATGCCGTGCCATTTTCAAGTATTAGTTTGATGCTGAGAGGAATATAGCCATAAAAGTGTGTCACCACCAAACTAATCAATCAGAAGTAGAGTAGAAAAGGTTGTTGATGTTGGTTAACTTGTTGGGGTGCAAAATAAGAAGCCACAGTTGAACACAAATTGCAATACACTTTCTATTTCCATATTGTCCAAACTAGAAGTCAAGATGAGCTCAAATTTTAGATTTCATTTGTTCTCTCAGAGACAGAAACTCACTCTGTAAACAGGATCTCCCCAGTGTCCATCTGATGGACTATACGGTGTGTATTGAATAAACAAGTTGATCACATGCTTACCTACAAGGAGTTGGATTCTGTATCAGAGAGCTAAAATACTTTCCAAGATAATGGAATGCATGAAGCATTTTTCATTCTTTTTCAAACGATATATGATGAATTTGGTAATGCAAGTAGTCTGATGTGTACCAGGTGGAGATATAGTCTTGTCCAGTACAGATGGAATTGTCATCTCGATAACTGGTCTTTGTGATGGTAATCCATTAACAGCATCTTGACAGGCCAAGTGAATCTCTTCCATACTTTAGAAGAGTGATAAAAAAAAACATATGAGAAAATACAGCATGTGAATCAAAGTAAAGATACAAAAAGATCATACCTCTCGGAACCAATGTGAATGGTGCCCATATGCTGAGGACCTGCATGAGGATGACTTAACTTGCAGCTCTTAAACTGGGGCAACTGATCAACCGCTATATTTATCTTCGTAGTAGCCTACATTACATATAAGTTTTATGCTTCAACACCTATTACAGTGAATTTATATTTTTTGTTCCACTCCCTTCTACCATTAGTCAGAGGACTCGGTCTCAGATACAACCATAGTAAATCTCAAATCACTACAGATACTATATCCCGTTGTATAAAGTAGATTAAGCGAAAGATTAGACATGGAAAATTCACAAGATAGTGAAATCAAGAAGAACTAATAAAGCTTACAGAGCTGTAATCTGAGTATTTAATTGCACATAGAAAATCATCTGGAAGAACATCATCAGGCACCAACTCCTGTTTCAGATAATGCAAACCTATAATCGAGATTAAAATCCATTTATAATAGCAAGCCTAAAACTTTTATAGTAGTGTCAAACTCTCATTTATTTCACACAACATCAGTTGTCTTAGTACCTTTAAAGTTTAAATTGTACAGAAGCAGGGCCATGTTTTACCTTGAATGTTTTATAAGGGGTTGCATTTGATAAAACAATTGAAGAGTGCACCCGTGAACCATCAGATAGCAAAACCTACAATAAGACATGTCCACAATGTGCAATCAGTTCGATTTGAATATCAAAATGTTCATTTACGAAGCTGAGAGAAACTAACCCCATCCACTTTGCCAGAGTCATTAATTAACATTTGCTGAACCTAAACAAAAAATTACGAAAAGTCAAGCAGCATTAGACAACAGTATAATGTACAAACACAAGCAGCTGAACAAACTTTTGAAAATTGAAGCTTACGAACTAACCCTAGCTCCTTTCTAGGCATAAATACCTCTGCACTTGTGACAATATGAGCCCCAGCTTCCCTAGCAGCATTACCAATAGCCATGGATACTGAACCCATCCCACCTTCAACATACCTACATATAAAATTGGATTTCCAGTACTAAGAAAAGGCCTAAACTGGGATGAATCAAAATTGTTCATAATGATAACCATAGCTGTTTCACAATTTCTGGTCTCAGGAAGACCAATTCTGACAAGAAAAGAAAGTAGCATTTATCCAAGAATGTATCTTAAAGTAGGATGAATTAATTGTAAAAAGAAAAGTGGGCAGAAATATGCTAAGCAAGCAATAGAGTACTTACGACCAAATTCCGCGCTCGCCGTCAGTTTCTCCCATCACATGATGTAGCAGAACATATCCACTCCCTGGTGTATGGACACTTCCCTACAGAAAATAGAGGGGAAGAAATGGTAAAAAATTGTAAAAATAGGGTGCTGTACCTTGCATTATCAATTTCTTATGAAACCTAACATGAAACATTTTTGAGACTAGTCCGGCGAAGGATTGTGTTATAATTATGTCCAGTATTTATCTCCAAATATTTAAATATGAAACAAGTGCATCCTTGCCACTCATGAAAACTCTTACCGTAGTTCCTATTACAGCATCTGTTGCAAGGGTTGCCTTCAGAACATCAGTCTGTGAAAAGAAAAGTTAGTTAGAAAGGAAAAAACCCACTGTAATTATTCCCTCTGTGGTCCTAGATACAGAGAAATGAGTTGATCACCATTGAGCAACAACTAAATGAAAAGGATGACCCCCGTTACCAATAGGAATATAAATGGCAGGATCAGAAATTACTGATCAATTGATCAGATTAAAGGGAAATACTAATGTCAGGACCTTAAAGGAAACTCTTCTTATAGGAAGTAGAGGAGTTTCCAACAGCTTTTAACCCAACCCAAAGATGAGCTAACAATATAACTTAGTGTCCAGTTTTTATGCATCAAGAACTTACAATCTATAATGTTAGGAAAAAACAACATGACAAAGGGAATAAAAGAAATTACAGAATCACCTCAAACCAGTTGTTCAAAACCTTCGAAGCCGGGGATAACAGAAGGTCCATAAAGTCTCTGTACATACACAGAAGTTACATATCAAATGCCAGAAATTTAATTGGGAAATTAGCACTGCTATTAACCATAACATTTCCAACCACATTACTAGAGATATGAATTCTTAGTTTCTTACACCATATCTTTCTGGCCTAAGACAGCAGCCTGTCTCAGAAGCTGAGCCCAAAACATCGACTTGTGCATCTTGTCCTTCAACCGGTCACCAAAAGTAGCCGAGGAGGCGCCTTGCGAAGATTCTGGAGGAGCTGAATCCAGCAAAGGATCCATAAACTGACAGAACTTCTCTAGCTGATTCTCATATCTGCAACTCAACTCAGTCAATCATACAGATATTCGAAACAACCAATACACAAGTTAACAAACACGCATTTCCAGATTATAACTAGTACTGAATAGTGAGACCTTGGATAAGCATCAGCGTCTAGCTTGGAGAACTTAGCAATCTCTGAATGGTTAAGGTCCTTTTCCGGCCCTAAAAGAAGATAACGTCCGTCCAAACAAGGCGTAAACGACGACGGACTCCTCTTCAGTAGCTTCATTCCATGCCGAGCTAGCTCTAATTCCCTGTTATTCCCAAACCGAACAAAATGAGAGGCAAATTCAAATTCAAATTCAAATTTCAATTCAAGCTAAACTTACTTGATAACGGCGGGACGGAGGAGGCTCTGGAGGTAGCTACACCGGGAGAACTTGAATCCTGGAATGAACTCTTCCGTCACGGCGGCTCCGCCGAGGACGTGGCGGCGTTCGAGGACTGCGACGGAGAGGCCGGCTCGTGCGAGGTACGCGGCTGCAGTGAGGCCGTTGTGGCCGCCTCCGATGACCAGCGCGTCCCATTTCTTGTCCTTCAACGCGCTTGCGGCTGCGCCGGCGCCGCTGCTAAAGCTCCTCCGCCACATTTGAAATGCTTCTCTTTTCTCTACGGATTGATCGCTCAGTATTATAGAATAGAAATATAGAATAGTGTGTGTTTGCTGAGTCTGAATTTCGCCTAAACGAGTGTCACCGTTTTAAATTTAAGGGAAAATTTCGCAAACAATACACTAAGGTAAAGGCCACTAATAATTTTTATACATGGAGTTTCAAACCAATCATTTCGGTACACGAAATCTGAAACTCGACCCACTATCAGTACACGACGTCAATGACGCCGTTAATTTGACACCAAAATATCTATTATGCCCTCAATTCTTTTTTTAAATTTTTTTTTCTCTTTTTATTTTTATTTTTTATTTTTCCTCCTCCTCCTCCTGCTCTCTCTCCTCCTCTGTTTATCTTCGTCTGGTTATAAGTGAAGAAAAATGAAATAGCTTGGATTAATTCATTTAAGCCATTTTAACAAAATTAAATATCAAAAAGCAATTCTAGATAGTAACACAATAACATTCACCCATTTCTTTTCTTTCATCATTGAATCAAGGCTCAAAAGCACTCTTCTACATAAATGAACAAGACCGAAAAGTGTATTAAGCTGGAGAATCAGTCCCCTTTCCTCCTGAAGGAACAACCCTCAGTGAGCCTGGCACGCCCACCAGTAGGCTGGCACAACACTGTCTGCCAGTTCCCACACACCACAACAGTTTGCGAGTGACTGAACACAGTAGTTATATTGAAACATCCTTGGCATTTGACATCCATGAAAAAAGAATTTGGGGTCTGCACAAGCCGCTTGAGCTTGTGCTTCCTCTTCTCCAGATCAGCTGGTGGATGAAGCAAATCGATATCATTATGAAGAACCATCTTGATTGATGAATGAAGGTCGAAGAAGCAAACGGCGACCACAATTGGAACCTCTACAGAAGACGGAGCAACGAGAGTGCAAGAGAAGAGCAGGATACATAGTAATCAATTACAACAATCAATTCAAGCAATTCCATTTCTCTTCAATAAGATCCACTATTATCCAGAAGCACCCTCCAGCATCTTCTCGTTGGATCAAGAATGCATGCCCATGACCAGAATCAAAAGTAAAAAAACTACATATCACTCAATCTCAGATCTCCCAAATTCACAGATCTAACTACACTTATGAAAGCCTATCTAATTAACCCCAAAAAAATACACTTACCCAAACAATCGTCCATAACCAGCAGTAAAGAATCACAAAAAATCGATTGATGTGCAAAGTATCCGGCTCAATTCGAACTCCGACAGACGCATAAAACCCAAACCAATCAGAAAATCACAACCCCAAATCAGTGCCAAATAACGCTAGATCTAAACAGCAACAAACAAACAAAAAAACCACCAAAACCTAAATTGAAAGAAACAACCACATTTAGCAAATTGTTCGAAATGTTGAACTACTGGAGTTGGGGAGGTGCAACACCAGAACAGACCCCGAAAGCTTATTGTTTTCGAGGTACAGTGTCCTTATCCGATTGAGATTTTTTTAACAACGGTGAGATCGAGCCGAAAAAGTTGGTGGAGGCCAAGTTGAGCCGGACCAAATCATGCAACCTGTACAGAAACTCTGGGATTTCGTCGGAGAACAAGTTCCTCTACAAGTAACCCCAAATTGAAGAGTATCGCGGGCGTTGATTCTGGCACAGGAACATGGGCTGGGGCGGGTTACATCCCAGAGGAGGGTCCGGCCGCCGATGGCAGAGTGGAGAGAGCTGCGCGGTCGGAGCTCAGATCTGGTGTTGCTACGGGAAGCAAAACCAGTAAGCTTCCGGGGTCTGTGCCACCATTCGATTTCGATCACACTTTCCCCTTTATGTCTCTCAGCTCAGGGTTTCTACCTCTCCTTTCTCTCTCAAAGCTTAGAACAACTTTTTGGAGGGGGCAGTGCTGATAAAACTTCCATCTCAAGTTCAAAGTCCACGAAGAGAAAGATGAAGAGGGATTCTGAAATTGAAGAGACTAGCCTAGTGAAAACAGAGGTGGGTTTCGTGGAGCCGGAAAAAGGAAGAAGAAAGAGATAAAAACGAAGGAAAAAAAAAGAACAGAAAAAAAATTATTAAAAAAAAAAATAGAATTGAGGGCATAATATATATTTTGGTGTTAAATTAACGGCGACATTGACGTCGTGTACTGATAGTGAGTTGAGTTTCAGATTTTGTGTACCGAAATGATTGGTTTGAAACTTTATGTATAAAAATTATTAGTGGCCTTTACTTGGTGTACTGTTTGTGAAATTTTCCCTAAATTTAAACTGTGGGGCTTTACACGCAGGTCTTTTTTAGGATCGACACTTTTGACGCCTTGATGACCAAAGGTCAGGGTTGACACGTGGACCAACGACCCCAATCTCGTCGAGGTCCAATTTTTTAGCCTAAACCCAGAGAAAGATTCCAGATCCCTTCTTGGCTTATTTTCCTTCAAGTGGGCATCATCCAAAAACCCGCGGATCAAGTGGGCCGATAGAGGCCCGCTGGTCCGCAGGGCCAAAAACCCAGTCTGATCTGTTAAAAAGCCCGCAAAAGCTCACCTATGTGGGTAGAGGGCCGGCCCGTCAAAAAACCCGCAAAAATCCGACCCGGCCAGTAAAAGCCCATAAACTATTATATATATATATATATGTGTGTGTGTGTATATATATATATATCTTGATCTCAACTACCATTCTTCCAATCTCCCTGAGCTATATAATAACCAAATGATGTACTGGAGACATGGACTTCATCTCCAAGAATTAATATTTTCTTGCATAGTTTGATTGATTCTGGTTTTGTATTTGTTCTTCAATCACACACACACACACACACACACATGTATATATATATATATATATATATGATTTTTCTTAGGTGCGGACGTCCGTACTGAAATTTCGGTACGGATTTCCGGTTTTCATCCACTTTCCGATCACATATTTTGATCTTAACCGTTCAGTTTTTAGGTCCTAATGTATAGATCATCTCTACAAAATTTCAGCCAATTTGGTGATCGTTAAGGCATCCAAAACTGCAATTTACACGAACGAACCGAAACCGTTCGTGTACATTGTTGTAATTTACAGTTTTGGATGCCTTTACGATCACCAAATTAGCTGAAATTTTGCAGAGGTGATCTATACATTAGGACCTAAAAACTGAACGGTTAAGATGTGAAAATGTGATCGGAAAGTGGGGGAAAACTGGAAATTCGTACCGTCCGCACGGTAAGGACGTCCGCACCGTAGCCGGACTGATATATATAGGGTACAGATAAAATAGATTTAAGAATCTGCAGAGACCGTAGTAGAATCTGATAAATCCCAGATCAGATAAAATTCCCAATTCCCAAGATGCATGGTCACCAATGACTTTTATGAGGACCCCGAAAAGATATTCTCCCACCCTGCAAATCGATCAAAGCCTCGACCTTTGTTTGAACAAAGTCATACAACCAACCAATTTAGTAAAGAAGAGTAAAAACTAAAAAGGACACCAACTACTTCAATCTAAAGCAAAATTCAGGTCCAAATACCAAAAGGGTAACAGAAAAATTGGTTTTTTTCTTATTTACCTTGCTTTTTTCCTTAAAGGCCACCAAAAAAGACAGATTTTTGAAGATGGGAGGAATCAAAACGCAGACCCAATTTTGGAAGAGGCTGTTGTATTCAACTATCGAATTGCATTGAATTTAATGCTCAAATGTGCTTTTGTTTCTCTCAACGTGGGTCCTCCACCATTTCTCCACCGCACTCCACTAAATGTCAAAAACCCCATGAACCCTTTTCTGGTTGACAATGACTCAAAGAAGCTGATGGTTGATCCTCCATTGTTTTCTACTTTTAGTGACCCACTGTGCTCTCAATGTGAAGGTGGCTCTCTTTCTCTTTCTTCTCTCTCATTCTTCAAGGCTCAGAACCACAACTTAGTTAGCCATTCATATTGCTCGTTTTTTAAGCTACTCTGGCATTTTGCCGCTTTAAGTAATGTAACGATCTCCGGCTCTAAAATTTTAATACTCGACAGACAGTGTTATAGAACTTGCTCGTTTTCACAATTTGTTTTTTCAAAATTTCAGATCCCTTCGAGGACGTGAAGAAACACTATATCATTATATCAAGACACTTTACCTAACTTGATTCATAATTCAGTATACATCTCAGCCATGCAATGCAACCACTAATAATTTATTTCGTGCATGTGAATGAAATTCTTTATAGTTAAATGCAATTATCTATTCATGGGGTGTTTTTATAATAGTCCTTTTTCAATGCCTTGACATGATGACATCTTTAATGAAAATGGCATCCTTGGTTCATGGGGTCACCATGTTCATCCCATGACTAATTCTATGCAAATTGTTTGAATCTGAAGCAACATAATATTTTTTTTTCTGTAGTCTTTACATTTTGTTATCCAAATATCATTGTTTTTCATTTTATTTTAGATTCATTGATTAAAAATTCTACATGATAGAATCATCAAAAAAATATAGGGCAAATTACTGGTCACTCCCTCAACTTTTGGGGAGTCGACAGTTCAGTCCCTCGTATCATAATTTTAACAAATAACTCCCTATACATTCAAATCTCACACAATTTGGTCCAAATGACCATTTTACCCCTAACTTTTTTTTCTTTTCTTTTTTTTCTATCCTCTCTCTCACTTCCTCTTTTTTTTTTATTATTTATTTATTTTCTGTTTATCTCTTCTTCTTCCCCATCTTTCTCCTCCTTCTACTTATCCCTCCTCTCTCATTTTGTTTATCTCTTCTTCTTCCCCATCTTTCTCCTCCTTCTGCTTATCCCTCCTCTCTCCTTCTGTTTATCTCCCTCCTCTCTCAAATGATCATCCCTAAACTCTATTTACTGCTACTTCTTCGATTTCGCCACCATGAGGCCGCCTCTGCCTCCGCCCCTACACTACTCGTTCTCTGACTTCGCCATTTGCTACTCGTTCTCCGATCTCCTAGCCCACCAAATACTCCACCGCCATGAGGCCGCCTATGAAAGTAGCTGAAACATCCCCCTTCAACTCGGAGCCCTCACGGGCCCAAACAAACACCAAATTCAATATCTCCTCATCCCTATGAATCTACACAATCACAATTTCACAATCCCAATTTTAAAATCAGATTAGAACAGAAAAATAAGCACCACGGCCATGGTGGTCTGAGGATCTCATCCACGACTAACAAATACTCCGTTGACTCGTGCAGCCACTCCTCGCAAGGTACAACACTCCTCATTGCGTCGTGATCAGCCTCCCACCAGAAAATCACCTTCTTCTCCTCCTTGAATCGGTCGTCCTCCTCCTTCGATTCATCATTGATCATATTGGTCAAATTCGACTGCCGGTTATCAAAGCTGGAGAAGATCAACAACATATCCTCCCTCACCTCCTTCGACGTGTTGCCCAGGCTCTTCATTATATGTTGCGCCGCCGCGAGCACCCGATCCTCGCCTCCTCCACCGCACGCAGCGGCCACTATGCTCGTCATCGTCGTCATCATGAAAGGCTCTGATAAGGTTTGGGAGAGAGAAAATAGAGATCAGACAAGTAAAGAAGCTTGGGATTGGAGATATGGGTGTGAGGCGGAGCGAGGGTTTCGATCTGGGCGTAGAGGACAACAAGAAGAGAAAGGAGGAACAAGAGGGCACGACATTGAGCCAGTGAATGAGGAGAGAGAGAGAGGACGAAGAAGAAAAGATAAACAGAGAAAAAATAAATAATTAAAAAAAAAGAGAGGAAGTGAGAGAGAGGATAGAAAAAAAAAGAAAAAAAAAAGTTAGGGATAAAATGGTCATTTTAGACCAAATTGTGTGAGATTTCAATGTATAGGGAGTTATTTGTTAAAATTATGATACGAGGGACTGAACTGTCGACTCCCCAAAAGTTGAGGGAGTGACCAGTAATTTGCCCAAAAATATATTAAGATAATATCATAATGAATTAAATTTCGCGCTACAAAATATAATTTCAATAACACATGATCTCTTCTTATCCTGGGTGCACTGACATGTCAATCTCTTGCTGGCCCAACTCATAGTCTTAGGCTATTTTCAACGTACGTCAATGATCAGGGAACAGTTAGGTTTCTACACTTTTGAACTTTGGAACAGGTAGATGTTGATGTATCTAGCTAGGATAATTAATTAAGTTTAGAACCTTCATGAATGATGACATAGCTCAGCTGACAGTACTGTAGTGTACCAGAATCCTTACCCACGGATTCAACTGTTTTATTTTATAATTTTGGTGATGATATATAGGTCATGCATGCAGTTACTGATGATAGAAGAAGAAAATGTATATGCAATAGCCTTTTCTTGATATTCAAACGGCAGGCTAGGTCATTATGCCTGAGATATTTTTAGAGGAAAAAACACCCTGAGATTAAGCCAATATTCCAAGATCTAAACAAGATTGAAAGATCTTAGGGTGTGTGTGTGTGTGTGTTTATATATGTGTGTGGAAGTTCTCATACTTTTATATATGTGCATATATATTCTACATATCATGACGAAGGTTGACCAATTTGATCGGATTCGAAAATATGGTGAAATTGGCTAAATTTTTTACCAGACTCATAATTTATTATAATAATCTCATCCAACGGTCGATTTTTCCATTTTCTTTGAATTGATAGGGGTTGCTCTTTGGAGTGTATGATATATAAATATAGGTTTATAAGAATAACTAAGTTTGACCTAGTTGATCGAATTCGAAACGAGAACCAAATTAGCTGGATTTTTTACAACCACCATAAAACAGTTCAATCTCTCCATCGAGCGGTTGGTTTCTCAAAGTTCATTTTCCACTTCATAGTTGCTTTAGAATGAACCTCAACAATTTAAATGCAATGTATAAGTTATACAACGTTAGGAAGCAAATTGATATAGACCAACGTCTTTATAATTAAAATTGAAATTTTCGCACATCCATCTATGAGATATTTACAGACGTGATGTAAAAAAATAAGCACGTTTCGCGGTCGTCGCACCATCGGTCAACCAAGAAGACATACAAATGACAACGGTTGACCAATTCGATCGGATTCGAACATATAGTAAAATTGGCTAAATTTTTTACCACACTCATAATTTATTGTAATAATCACACATTCAACGGTCGGTTTTCCCATTTTCTTTGAATTGATAGAGGTTGCTCATTGGAGTGTATGATATATAAATATAGGTTTATAAAAAAATTAGTATCTTTAAAGATTATTATTATTATTATTTTTTTTGAAACGTAGTATCTTTAAAGATTTATTTGTAAATAAAGTCCGCAAGGCCTGGCCCGAAAAAGTCCGTAAGGTCCGCTTTATATGGACGGGCTTGGATCCTTCGATTTACAATAAAGCCCGGCCCGTTGATGAGACTTAGTCACAATAATCCATTGGGGCCGTGACCACTTACCCAATTTTAGAACAAAAATTGCCCACTTACTCCAGCAAGAGTTTTTTAACCCCATTTACCCAATCTAACCTCTAGTGACAGTTTTGCCCCTATAATAACTCTTTCCTCTCAGACTCTCTCTCTCTGTGCCGCGCACCACACCAGGCTCCGTTCTCTCTCTATCTCTCTGCTCCGGCGCCCCACCTCAGGCTTCGGGCCACCACCTCCATCCAGTCCCCACTGCCATCAGAAACGATCGTCAACCGTCATAGGTCCCTCAAGCCAGCCCCCAGATCGGAGCTCAACCCCCAAGCGCCGCCGTCACCGAACCAGACTCTCTCTCTCTTACTGCCATGGCTGTCCCGGCACCCCACTTTCAGCTTCAGGCCAACCTCGATCGATCCACCTCCGGCGTCACCAACAACCAAACCACAGATCCACCGATCCAAGGCCCACAGCCACAACTCAGCCCCCAACTCCGATCCGACTCCGAACCCAGGCCGAATCGACTCCGCTCCAACGTGAAATACGCTCCGACGACTCCTCACAGTCCGGTGGGTGCCCAGATCAATTCCTGGGTGGCCAGATGATTTTTGTTTTTGTTTTTTTGGTATAATGATATTTTTTTTATTTTTTTTTTGTATCTGTAATGGTTCATTTGAGGGCAATTATATGATTATTGGAGGGTAATAATATCATTATTGGGGCAATAACATGATTATTAGGAAGCAATAATATGATTATTTGGTGGCAATAATATGATTATTGGAAGACAATAATATGATTATAATTGATCAATTGTGCATGTAGTGTATTCATTTAGGTTTTGAGAGTTCATACAATTCACTGGACGACAATAATATGATTATTGGAGAAAATAATATGATTTTTGGGAGGCAATAATATGATTATTGGGGGGCAATAATATGATTACTGGGGGGCAATAATATTGTTACTGGGTATTATTAGTCCCCGGTCGCCGGATTCCGGTCACCGGTCGCCTAATTCATGTCACCGGAGTCCGAGGCCGGCCACTAGTCACCGGAGTCCGGCAAGGTAACCAATGACTTCTCTCTCTAAGTGAGAAAGAAGGAGAGGGCAAAAAAGTCCTAAACATAAATAAAAAGAATAAAAAAAGAATTAATTGGATAATATGGAAATAATCTCTTAGAGTGTTTTGGGTAAATGGGGTTTTTAAACTCTTCGTTGTGCAAGTGGGCAATTGTTAAGCAGAAATTAGGTAAATGATCATTTGGTTTTGGACTCCGGTTGGCTCAGAGTTACTGACCTGAATTGGAGGTCGGAAAGATCGAGATTGACGTGATTGAGAAAAACTATTGTTCAATAGGGTAAACTCTAAAAAAAAATAAAAAAATTGTTCACGAGTTACCAACATACCTGCCAGGTTTAAGTTGTTAATACCCGTTGAGCTAACGGGTTTTTACCTTCCGAACAAGCATTCCAAACAAGCTTCTACAGCTAAGGTATGGCTTCCTTTCTCCTCATAAATAGTCCAGATTTCGTTTTCGGAGTTTTAATCATGTATCCTGATTGGTCCAGCTCTATGCAGGTTCGATCATGACGAAAACACATTCTGGATCGATAGGTAATTTCTTGTGAAATAAGAAGGTAGATAAATTTGATGTCTTGGTGAATTAGTTTAATTGCTTACTAGTCATTCTTTTTGTTCAGGGTTATTATGGTGCTGGAGCTGCTCCACCGCCCTTTTTCGCCTCCTCTGTTGCTTCACCAGCACCGCACCCATATATGTGGGGAGCCCAGGTGAGGTCTTCTTCTATAGTAGAGACATACAAGTTCTGTTGCAGGCATTTATTTACTGTTTCTTATGAGGAGGAATGTAGTTTTTAATTTTTGTTCACTTTTGGGGTTTACTAATTTTCAGCATCCTATGATGCCGCCTTATGGAACTCCTGTTCTATGTATCCTCCAGGTGGAGTTTATGCTCATCCGGGTATGGTCACGGTATGATGTTCTTCCTCTGATGGTACATATCTTGCATCATCAATATCATATTAGGTGGTTTCAACTTGATTAACTAATTGGTTTCATCTACTTTTGTTAGACTCCTACTTCAGTACCACCAACAAATCCAGAGTCGGAAGGGAAGGGCGCAGATGGGAAAGAGCGAGCTTCAGCCAAAAAAAACCCAAGGGAGCTGCAGGAAGTACAGTTAAGGCTGGGGAGAGTGGAAAAGCAACTTCTGGTTCTGGAAATGATGGAGCTTCACAAAGGTCAATGGTCTTTATGCCTTTTTTACAAGCTTCAGATTGCTCTTGAGTCTTTACCATTTTACATTGGTTAAAGATAGTTTATTGATGCTGTACCCAGTCTGACTGTAAACTTTCTCGTTAACAGTGCTGAAAGTGGCAGCGAGGGTTCATCAGATGGAAGCGAGGAGAATGGTAACCACCAGGTATGTGTATGCCCTGCAGCTAATACTCCAAGATGTTCTCGAATTCTTCTACCTTTCTTCAATGGCTAGTAAATTTCTAGTAGCTTTTGCAACTTATCTGCAAATAGCAGCTGGCTCAGTATATACAGAAGGAGCAATGACAACTTGTATACCAGCTGGAACTGGTAAACTGCATTTCAGAGTAAGGGACTTCAACGCACAAGGCTGTAGAAAGGCTTCTTGGGTCACACTTAGTGAGCTTTCATGGTACCTTATCACTGCCTTAGTCATGCAGCATTCCACATTTTTCTGAAATTAATTGTGCACATGTGGATCTGAATTCCATACTAAGCATTGTAATACAATTTGACATGAAATCATTCACCTACAATTTGGAAATATGTTTATTTGCTACATTTGAAGTGTCCAAATCATGGGCCATAAGCTAATTCTAGCTAAAAAAGAGCCAAGCCTGTAAGCCTCTGAATGACAATGTGTATAAGAGCCAAGTCTGTAAGCCTCTGAATCAAATGTGTAAAAGCCTTGTCTGAACACGTCATGCTTAGAATTATTGAAGCCGTACACAGTATTGGTTGCGTCTTTCAACATGGTATCTGTATATGTGTGTGTGTGTAGGGTGGGGGATTTGGTTACTGTTTATCTCTGTCGTCTATTCTTATAACATGAAAGGAGAAACTAAGTTTTCCGATGGTCTGATCTTTTTATTTGTGCATGGCTTCTTATCTGGGCTTTCTCAGGTTTGGAGGGAGAAGAACGTTATAAAGCCAACACCAGGAAAGAGACATTGTAACTGTAGAAATGAGGTCTATCACAGGCAAATCGGTCTGGGAATGTTCCAACAGATGACGGAACAGGTATATGCTCGAACAAACATTTCTTCCGTCACTATATGATTTAAAAAAATAAAAAGTTTGGAGAGAACGACCATATATTTAGCTGAATAAAGAAGTCGTTCTTCCATTCTTGGTAAAGAGTTTTCACAAGCATGCCCCTTCTTCTGCATGGAACAATTTATTTTGTGTGTGACTTACTTTTACCAATTATACTACTATATTAACCTTAATGAACACTCGTGAAGAGCTCTTTCAGGTTTGCGAACAATGTAACAATGTTAAATATGAAAGGGAGGGATATTTCATCACTGTTGATATTGAGAAAGGGATGCAAGATGGACAAGTAAGCTTTCATTCTTCATATTTTCTTCGAAGATTTGGAATTTGGTTATATCAGTAAACAAGGGGTACTTCTTCCTTGTGCATTTACAGAGAAAATCAAATCCTATGTTTCCATTTATTTAGTTCTGTTTCATGTGCATGTTGGTGATTTGATTATGCCGATGCCTAATTTAAGACTTAAAAGTATCATTCCATATTTACTGAAATATATTCTTTTTTTTAGGTAGTAACTTTATTTGCTTAATATTTGTTGCAGGAGGTGGTTTTCTATGAGGATGGTGAACCCATAATTGATGGAGAACCTGGAGATTTAAAAGTCAGTGCTTTGACCTTACCACCTTGGTTTATATAACGCCATATTGAAGCATCTCAGATACCATTTTTTATGCGTAGAGGTTTTTATTGCACGCATATTGATGATACAATGCCAAATACATTCACTCTCTCATGAACTCCAACATCATTTAAGTGTTTAATGGTAGTAGTGAGATTGCCTCTTTGATAGCAAAATGTGGGATTTTAGACAGCTTAACTTATCATTATGCTTTATTGTATAACCATCCACATCCAAGTCGTGTGGGGTTTCAAAGTTCTTGCAAATTCAGAGATGTAACTCCTCCCAATCTCCAATTAATGAGAGCTCAAAGCCCTTAAGAACCATCACTTCATCAAGTTTGCGAGATGGTTCCACTAAATTCTTCGATTTTACTGTTATTGGTGGTGGAGTTGCTGGCCTCCGCTATGCCTTGGAAGTGGCAAAACATGGATCTGTTGCTGTCATTACCAAGGCTGAGCCTCATGAAAGTAATACAAATTATGCTCAAGGTGGTGTTGGTGCTGTACTGTGCCCTTCGGATTATGTGGAGAGTCATGTCCAGGACACCATTGTAGCAGGAGCTTATCTATGTGATGAGGAGACTGTCAGAGTATGTTATAGAACCAATTGTAAACAGGATTGGTGGATCTGGTATGGATCTCAGAAGCAAAGCAAGGGTAAATAACATTTCTGCAGTTTATCTTGGTTACTTTATTGTGGTTTGATTAATTGATTGAGTGAATAATATTTTTTTTTGGGTGTGTGAAGACTCTGCCAGGACCTGTTAGGAGAGGCAACAATATCTTGGTGGGTTAAATTTATCCCCTGTTCTTAATAGAATAACTGGACAAGAATCCAGAAATAGTAAGAAAGTAATAGCTTGTGGTGGGTTAAATTTATCCCCTGTTCAAAATATAAGATCTACTTCTACTATATTGAGGCCGAGTAGCTATCTGATTATCTCTTGTGTTAATTGATATATGATTAGCTATATGATTGTGTTAATTGATATATGATTAGCTATATGATTGTCTGGGTTTACTACTTTACTATATGAGTGTCTCGTGTTAATTGATATGCCATCATTATAATAATAGTTATGTTAATTGAGTGTTAATTGATATGCCATCATTATAATAGTTGTGTTAATTGAGTGATTGTCTCTTGTGTATGAGTCAAGTACTCATTTTGAGCTGCAGGGGAGAGAGATCAAAATAGGAGATTTTTTTCTTCTTTTGGTAAGCTGCACATTAGGAATTTGAGCTTTTCGATACATGCATAATGTATAATGTATAATGGCCTTTTGTGTAACATCCCGTATCTTAATTTACCGGTTTACTAATCATTAGGATGGTAAACGACATTTACTATCACTTTTACTGTCGTTTCAGTACTTTTAGGGGGCCATAAAATATGACTTTTTGTTCGGGTCAAAATTTGAGAAAATGTTCTTCATGGAAGTTGTAGAGGACGTTAAACCGAGCGCGTGCATATGTGGTATGTAAAAATCGGAGTTCGTATACGAAAGTTATGGCCAAAATACTAAAGTTACTGTTCATAGTAAGTTTCTATAAATAGCCGAGTTACTCTCCCCGATTCTCTCTTCCTCTCCGACCTCTTCACCTTCTTCCGGCCATAACTCCTCCATCCGGCGACGGATTTTGAAGTGTAAGATGTCGTTGGAAAGCTCTCTTCCTTCTCTTCATTTCTGGGTTCGTTTCGTAGCTTAATATGAACTGTGGAAGGTGCAGCAACGAGAAGAAGAGGACGGTCACTGTAGCAGTTTTGAGTCAACGCCGATATTTTCCGATTCCGGCAGTCTCCGGCCACAAAATTGGCGTCGAAGGTTCGGTTTTTGACATAGATCATTTCCCCTAACGTCTTTCATTTCAATTTGTAGTGTAGAGGTCGAATTAACAATTTCAATTTCTAGGGTTCTTGGAATTTCTGGAAAATTTTCACCGGCCAAATTGGAGCTCTTCCAGGTAAAATTGGAACTTGTTGTAGTTGAGAAAGAGGTTGGGTTTGTTGAGTAGATGGTGCTGCCAAATTTTGGTGGCCATCGGAGGTGGTTGCCGCCGGCGCGTGGGGCCCACGCGCTTCCACTGTTGGTGGCGCGTGGAGGCCTGTAGGGCAGTGTTTTAATTTCAGTTTTTATCCCATTAAATTGTAGAATTGTTGTAGAGCTTGTATGTGAAGTTTGGTGAATTTTGGAGGGGTTTGGAATTATTTGTGAATTTCCGAAGTTTGAAATTTTGTGATTGAATTGTGGGAAATCCGGCCGTCGGATTTCCTTCGTTTTCGTTGTGGGATATATAAATTGAGGAATTGGTGTTGTGGAAGAGATTTGGGTTGAATTTGAGAAGTAATGGAGATAGGGATTTTCGGGTTTCGTTTAGGTTCGTAATTATTTTATCGGATTGTCGTTTACGGAAATATAATTGTGTACAGGGCAATGCCGCGAGCTACGGTTAAATGAAGGAACTCGTTTGCGTGGTCGCCCAATAGTACTGTGAGTGGACTTTTGTTTTTAAGTAAATGATGCATGCATTTATTTTGAAATTATTGGTTTATTTAATTATCGTTTTATTTATCGAACATGATATTTTGTCTTGGATTATAATTTGACATTGATTTTTCATGAGTTTCGGATATGAACTTATTATGCTCGGATTTGGATTTATGAGTTGTTTTTGAGAATATGAATTGATTTTCAGAAATTGATTATAATTATTATTTGAAATTCTGATATTGTGATTTTCAATGAATTCTTTTCCGAGGTGATTTCCGGAATTTCATATTTATTTTTCATTCACCGATTTGAGATCTCCGAAAGATTTTCGAAATGAGATTTCGATGGAATTATTTCTTGTTTGTTTATCGACTTTCGGTTTTGGCATTGGGAATGCCTCGATGATGATTTTGGAATTGGTTTTGTTTCGAATCATGATGATACTCTTGGCGTGTGGGACACGTCGTTGGAAATGCATTTGCGAGAGATGGGGGAAGCCTTATGTATTTTGGATTTACTGGATTTTCGGTTATGTTTCCCTGTGCCATACTGAGGGGTGATTTTATCATGCTAGCATTGATTTTCCGCCTTTGTGGCGCGGTGATGGGATCACCGTAGCCCTTCCGCCTTTGTGGCGCAGGTTACTGTCTCTGTGACAGTAATTCTGTAGCCCAGTATCCTATCGCTACACTTAGTGGCGTAAGGGTATATTACGGGAGTTATGGGAGTTCTTTAGCCTGGGAGGCTATCACCCAAGCCTGAGTGGCTTATTCGTATGGCTATCATCTTCCCCTACTCATTATATTATTGCTGGGCTAGCGGGGTCTAGTCCAATTCCCTTAACCAGCGGGGCTGGTCTTATTTTCTTGAGTATCAGAGTTCTTTCCTCTTTGCTTGGTTGTGGCTAGCGGGGCTAGTCGGTTTTCTTGAGCTGAACTAAAGTTGTGTTTCTTTAAATTGTTGCATGCATCGGGATTTTTAAAGAAATAAATGTGGGAAAGTATGAAATACATTTGGTTTTAATTTGTTTATTTTTGTCCACTCACGCTAACGTGTTTTTCAATACTTTTCCCCTGGGCCCTTCGGTTTCAAATGCCCAGTTTGCAGGCGAAATTAGTTGAGGTCGGGCGTACATGGAGTCGAGGCATAGCCAACAGCATTGCTTCCGCGTACTCATTCTATTTCTGTTTTCTTTGTTACCTAGTGGATTAGTATTGCTCTGATAACCTATGGGATTAATATTGTTTTTGGGTTGAGACTGATATTTGTGAAATTGGAGTTGTGATTTGGGGAGCAGATGGCTCCAGAAGATTAAGGATGGATGATTTAGAAGTGTAAATGTTTTCCTACAGGTTTTGGGTAGCCTACTTTTAGGGGAAGTTCCGCCAAATTTTTGGTAGAATCTCTTCTAAAGTGGGCCCCGCAGGGCCACTTCGGATTTCAGGGTGAAATCTGGGGCGGGTCCTGTCAGTTGGTATCAGAGCATTAGGTTGTTAGGTTCTGTAGACTCGTTTCTATTCTGTTACCTTATATGCTTGGTGTTGCCCAGTACCTCTCGAGTGATGGCCCGACTGCAGCGGTTCCCCATCGTGTACTCTTCGGTACTGTGGTATTCATCAGGTGTGTAAGGTACAAAGCTAGTTGGTTTTCTTCTGGTGCTATGCCTCTTGTACGCCGACCTCTTAGGGATTCCGCTGCGTATTGGTCTCCTTACATATGCACCTTTCCCTGGTATTGGTAGAGTAAGGCTACTCTACAGATTCGAGTTGTGCTATGAAATGTGATTCGAGGAAATGTTATGGTTATCCCTTCCTCGATGCTGACAAGTTGTTGGGGCATGGTTAAGGTGCGAGATCGGAGTTTTATATTGTACTTTATTGGTAGAGATGAACGACCATTGTTTTGGGCTGTCTCTGAGTATTATAACTGTTTTAGAATCCGGTTTTGGAGAATTGAAATTAGTAATAATGATGGTTCTAACATTGAATTGAGTTTTGGAGAATGTTTTACTTGATACGATCGGCTCTGTGAGCGGCATGAGGAATATTACTGGAATTCGATGGAGATTCTTTGTGAATCTCATTGTTGGAAATCATTTATAGAGAATCCACATTGAAATGTATCTCAACTGGACACCTTATGTCGGCATCATTACGCATCACTCTCCGGTAGACAACAGAGAAAATTGAAAAGAGATGTCCTGGGTTGTTATGTCTAGAGGCTGTGTTTTCAAGTGGCTATGGTCACTGATGTTGGTAAGTGGGAAGAGATAACAGTAAATGAGAATTTTAAATAGAATGAAATTTTTTTAAAAATTGTCGATTTGGGTCGTTGACCTAACCAGGGTGTATGAGCATAGTTTTGCTCGGAATAAAAGAAATTGACTTTAGATACCACAACTTATAGTTTTGTCTACCTGAGTCTTGGATGGTATCGAGTAGGGAGATGAACATGAGTGGGTTTTTATAGTTATGTGTTTGAAGTTCTAGAAATTGGTAGAATGCTTAAGGTTTTATAATAGAGTTACTGTTTTGGTCGGTAAATAATTGGGAGAGTTGGAATCAACTCTTCGTATGTGATATTATGCAAATGGGTGTCCTTGGTTATCCGCTTTTGAGTGAAACAGTTACACATAAGTTTGGGGAATAGCGGTAATGACCTTGTTGGGTGTCCATAGAAGTTCGAACGGAATTACTATGTGATATGGAATTTGATTCGAGTTTTGAATTATGGAGCCTTGAAGGTTGAATTGTGATAGGCTCTTGGTGGAAGTTTTGCCTGACGGATGGGTTGTGATATGATATTAGCGGTTGGTGGAATAACTTTAAGGAAATAAGTTTTCAGTTAGTTCCGGAAATATTTTAAGTCAAGGTTTGACCAGGACTCTTGTTATTTTGGGTGGAAGGTATTGTAGCATACTTTAAGTGATGTACTTTAGTGTTGATTACTTTGAGGAAATTGGATCATTATTGTGGTGGGACCACATTCGGATCCGGATATCGCTTGGTGTGCTACAAGATGTTGGACGGGTGTCCTATGATATATATAAAGGATTGTTCAGGAAAGATCTTGTGAATTGTGTTAGCTACCTTGGGGGATTGATTATTGCTTGAATCGAATATACGTAATGGATTCCTTGGGAGGAATTGAGCGAACTTTGCCACCGTGGTGACCTTTAATTGGAAATGTATAGGAAGTTGTTGGTATGAATGAAATCCGGTCACCACTTATCTAAAGGTAAGACGACTTGAACAGGAAGTAGGAGTTGAGTTGGAATAAATTGATTGGGCTTATGTTCTATCAAGGGTTCAATGGATATTTAAGTACTAATTGTTGAGCTACTATGATTGAGTTATGTTATTGGATTAATTCTTGATGAGAAGTTTTGGAAAGTTTTTGGTACAATTTTGGTTAGCACAGGAAAGTCATAGGAATTCTTGTTGTAGCTGAAATTTTATAAGTTAAGCGTCGCTCGAGGAGTGGATTCGTGGTTATCTTATCCTCTTTTCGGTAAGGACCGTCGTCCTTTATCAGCATTGGCCTTAAGTTAAATAAGGAGAGTTGACTATATTCTAGTCCTTGCAAGTTCAACGTTGTTTGACATGACTGATTTTTGGTGATTCTTGTAACATTAGATAATGAACTTCTTTGATATCTCATTTTCTTGTCTTGAGAATTAGATTTTCGTTTCTGTGGTACGCAAAGTGTTATTTGTTTAATTAATTGACTTTGAGCTTTTCGATTTGGCCTATTATTCGACTTTCTCTCCAGGTTGTTTTGAGCAAAAGAGTTTTTGCAAATTTTTGCTTAGTAGTGGATAAGACTTTTTGGTAGTGCTTGAAGGTATATTTATACTTTAGAACTGTTGAGTCAACAATGGATGCTGTGAATTTTGTGGGGATTGTTGCCTTTGACCAGATTCCGGCTTGAGGATTTTTCTTTTCAAATGTTGAATTTCTTTCCTGCTGGTCAGATTTTGGATCAGATTTGGAACAATTTCTAGTGTTGTTTGATGCATCATAGTCCATTAGAGGTATGTATCCATTAGAGGATTTGACACATACAGAATTTAGAACTTTTCTATAATGTCATACCTGTAATAGAATTGTTATGAGGTGATGTCGGACAGATGGTTGGAAATGTTCTACTTGGGACTGGTGGAGCAGTTATGAGAGAGAGTTTTTCTAATTATCTAAGGAAGTTATTTTATTTGAGTTTGATCAGAATTCCAATCAAGTATTTAATAATACGGATAGTGGTGTTTTCGGTTGTGAGAATTACATTGGTATATGGATTAAGAATATCAATTGGGGCAACAGAGATCAACGAGAACGACATGGATTCAACCAGATTTTAGATCTATGACTATTAAAGAAGTGTAGCTTCGGCTAAGAACAACTTGAGTGTGATGCATCTTCTTCCAGATATGATTCGTTGAGCTGGAGTAGAGTTAGTAGTTATAATTCTTGCTTGCACTGGATTTTTGAGGATGTGGTACATGACATGGTAGTTAAGCGAGTACTAACTTGTAAGAATTATTAGCAGTTTTGATCGGAGGCATTTGTAAATAGTAAATTTCTTGTGACACATTTGATTTAGAAAAGTTTTTCCACATTATCGTATTTATAAAAGTTTTTGAGTGAGGTGTTATATGTGTGGCCAGTAAGGTAGCTATCAAATGAGTTTTCTTAGTCGGCTCGGAACGTCATCTCAAGGCTGGACTAATGATTTTAGTCAGATATCAGAGTAGCGCAGTGGAAGTGTAGTGGCCCCATAATCTACTTGATTAAGAACTTATAGGTTCGTTTGAGGTCGACCTTTATATGTTTGACAACTATGGGACCTTTACGTGAACGACATTCGATTAGGAACTTAAGCACAAACAAGGAAGTGCTGTCTTGTGGTAGCTAAGGAAGTGATGTCTTTTGGAATTGTTGATTAGCAGTGACCATCTTGTGGCATGGTTATCACAATGTTGTTGGTAAATGGGTTGGATTTTCACTCAGCGACTTTTGTGAGAAGGTTATGAATGCTATAATTTTAACAGGGTGATTTGTGACGTTAATACCATGTGTTATCTGAGCTAACCATTGAAATGAATTTTCTTTTACACCGGAATTCATGTACTTGCGAGTTTATGGTGCTACATGGTTTAACAAGACAAGTGAATCGACTTTGGACGTTGATAATTTTGGATTATAGGCATGTCTTCATTGCTTTTGTAGTGGGGATCATAAGAGTTTCTGTGGTTGTTGATTTGAGGTTGCGAAAAGGAAAGCTTAATCTAAGTTAGAGTTGGTAAGTTTTGAGATTGTGGTATTTTGAATCAATTGGTGTGTTCTTTCTTTCTAACCAGCATCAAATTTCGAGGGCGAAATTTTTATAAGGAGGGGAGAATGTAACATCCCATATCTTAATTTACCGGTTTACTAATCATTAGGATGGTAAACGACATTTACTATCACTTTTACTGTCGTTTCAGTACTTTTAGGGGGCCATAAAATATGACTTTTTGTTCGGGTCAAAATTTGAGAAAATGTTCTTCATGGAAGTTGTAGAGGACGTTAAACCGAGCGCGTGCATATGTGGTATGTAAAAATCGGAGTTCGCATACGAAAGTTATGGCCAAAATACTAAAGTTACTGTTCATAGTAAGTTTCTATAAATAGCCGAGTTACTCTCCCCGATTCTCTCTTCCTCTCCGACCTCTTCACCTTCTTCCGGCCATAACTCCTCCATCCGGCGACGGATTTTGAAGTGTAAGATGTCGTTGGAAAGCTCTCTTCCTTCTCTTCATTTCTGGGTTCGTTTCGTAGCTTAATATGAACTGTGGAAGGTGCAGCAACGAGAAGAAGAGGACGGTCACTGTAGCAGTTTTGAGTCAACGCCGATATTTTCCGATTCCGGCAGTCTCCGGCCACAAAATTGGCGTCGAAGGTTCGGTTTTTGACATAGATCATTTCCCCTAACGTCTTTCATTTCAATTTGTAGTGTAGAGGTCGAATTAACAATTTCAATTTCTAGGGTTCTTGGAATTTCTGGAAAATTTTCACCGGCCAAATTGGAGCTCTTCCAGGTAAAATTGGAACTTGTTGTAGTTGAGAAAGAGGTTGGGTTTGTTGAGTAGATGGTGCTGCCAAATTTTGGTGGCCATCGGAGGTGGTTGCCGCCGGCGCGTGGGGCCCACGCGCTTCCACTGTTGGTGGCGCGTGGAGGCCTGTAGGGCAGTGTTTTAATTTCAGTTTTTATCCCATTAAATTGTAGAATTGTTGTAGAGCTTGTATGTGAAGTTTGGTGAATTTTGGAGGGGTTTGGAATTATTTGTGAATTTCCGAAGTTTGAAATTTTGTGATTGAATTGTGGGAAATCCGGCCGTCGGATTTCCTTCGTTTTCGTTGTGGGATATATAAATTGAGGAATTGGTGTTGTGGAAGAGATTTGGGTTGAATTTGAGAAGTAATGGAGATAGGGATTTTCGGGTTTCGTTTAGGTTCGTAATTATTTTATCGGATTGTCGTTTACGGAAATATAATTGTGTACAGGGCAATGCCGCGAGCTACGGTTAAATGAAGGAACTCGTTTGCGTGGTCGCCCAATAGTACTGTGAGTGGACTTTTGTTTTTAAGTAAATGATGCATGCATTTATTTTGAAATTATTGGTTTATTTAATTATCGTTTTATTTATCGAACATGATATTTTGTCTTGGATTATAATTTGACATTGATTTTTCATGAGTTTCGGATATGAACTTATTATGCTCGGATTTGGATTTATGAGTTGTTTTTGAGAATATGAATTGATTTTCAGAAATTGATTATAATTATTATTTGAAATTCTGATATTGTGATTTTCAATGAATTCTTTTCCGAGGTGATTTCCGGAATTTCATATTTATTTTTCATTCACCGATTTGAGATCTCCGAAAGATTTTCGAAATGAGATTTCGATGGAATTATTTCTTGTTTGTTTATCGACTTTCGGTTTTGGCATTGGGAATGCCTCGATGATGATTTTGGAATTGGTTTTGTTTCGAATCATGATGATACTCTTGGCGTGTGGGACACGTCGTTGGAAATGCATTTGCGAGAGATGGGGGAAGCCTTATGTATTTTGGATTTACTGGATTTTCGGTTATGTTTCCCTGTGCCATACTGAGGGGTGATTTTATCATGCTAGCATTGATTTTCCGCCTTTGTGGCGCGGTGATGGGATCACCGTAGCCCTTCCGCCTTTGTGGCGCAGGTTACTGTCTCTGTGACAGTAATTCTGTAGCCCAGTATCCTATCGCTACACTTAGTGGCGTAAGGGTATATTACGGGAGTTATGGGAGTTCTTTAGCCTGGGAGGCTATCACCCAAGCCTGAGTGGCTTATTCGTATGGCTATCATCTTCCCCTACTCATTATATTATTGCTGGGCTAGCGGGGTCTAGTCCAATTCCCTTAACCAGCGGGGCTGGTCTTATTTTCTTGAGTATCAGAGTTCTTTCCTCTTTGCTTGGTTGTGGCTAGCGGGGCTAGTCGGTTTTCTTGAGCTGAACTAAAGTTGTGTTTCTTTAAATTGTTGCATGCATCGGGATTTTTAAAGAAATAAATGTGGGAAAGTATGAAATACATTTGGTTTTAATTTGTTTATTTTTGTCCACTCACGCTAACGTGTTTTTCAATACTTTTCCCCTGGGCCCTTCGGTTTCAAATGCCCAGTTTGCAGGCGAAATTAGTTGAGGTCGGGCGTACATGGAGTCGAGGCATAGCCAACAGCATTGCTTCCGCGTACTCATTCTATTTCTGTTTTCTTTGTTACCTAGTGGATTAGTATTGCTCTGATAACCTATGGGATTAATATTGTTTTTGGGTTGAGACTGATATTTGTGAAATTGGAGTTGTGATTTGGGGAGCAGATGGCTCCAGAAGATTAAGGATGGATGATTTAGAAGTGTAAATGTTTTCCTACAGGTTTTGGGTAGCCTACTTTTAGGGGAAGTTCCGCCAAATTTTTGGTAGAATCTCTTCTAAAGTGGGCCCCGCAGGGCCACTTCGGATTTCAGGGTGAAATCTGGGGCGGGTCCTGTCAGTTGGTATCAGAGCATTAGGTTGTTAGGTTCTGTAGACTCGTTTCTATTCTGTTACCTTATATGCTTGGTGTTGCCCAGTACCTCTCGAGTGATGGCCCGACTGCAGCGGTTCCCCATCGTGTACTCTTCGGTACTGTGGTATTCATCAGGTGTGTAAGGTACAAAGCTAGTTGGTTTTCTTCTGGTGCTATGCCTCTTGTACGCCGACCTCTTAGGGATTCCGCTGCGTATTGGTCTCCTTACATATGCACCTTTCCCTGGTATTGGTAGAGTAAGGCTACTCTACAGATTCGAGTTGTGCTATGAAATGTGATTCGAGGAAATGTTATGGTTATCCCTTCCTCGATGCTGACAAGTTGTTGGGGCATGGTTAAGGTGCGAGATCGGAGTTTTATATTGTACTTTATTGGTAGAGATGAACGACCATTGTTTTGGGCTGTCTCTGAGTATTATAACTGTTTTAGAATCCGGTTTTGGAGAATTGAAATTAGTAATAATGATGGTTCTAACATTGAATTGAGTTTTGGAGAATGTTTTACTTGATACGATCGGCTCTGTGAGCGGCATGAGGAATATTACTGGAATTCGATGGAGATTCTTTGTGAATCTCATTGTTGGAAATCATTTATAGAGAATCCACATTGAAATGTATCTCAACTGGACACCTTATGTCGGCATCATTACGCATCACTCTCCGGTAGACAACAGAGAAAATTGAAAAGAGATGTCCTGGGTTGTTATGTCTAGAGGCTGTGTTTTCAAGTGGCTATGGTCACTGATGTTGGTAAGTGGGAAGAGATAACAGTAAATGAGAATTTTAAATAGAATGAAATTTTTTTAAAAATTGTCGATTTGGGTCGTTGACCTAACCAGGGTGTATGAGCATAGTTTTGCTCGGAATAAAAGAAATTGACTTTAGATACCACAACTTATAGTTTTGTCTACCTGAGTCTTGGATGGTATCGAGTAGGGAGATGAACATGAGTGGGTTTTTATAGTTATGTGTTTGAAGTTCTAGAAATTGGTAGAATGCTTAAGGTTTTATAATAGAGTTACTGTTTTGGTCGGTAAATAATTGGGAGAGTTGGAATCAACTCTTCGTATGTGATATTATGCAAATGGGTGTCCTTGGTTATCCGCTTTTGAGTGAAACAGTTACACATAAGTTTGGGGAATAGCGGTAATGACCTTGTTGGGTGTCCATAGAAGTTCGAACGGAATTACTATGTGATATGGAATTTGATTCGAGTTTTGAATTATGGAGCCTTGAAGGTTGAATTGTGATAGGCTCTTGGTGGAAGTTTTGCCTGACGGATGGGTTGTGATATGATATTAGCGGTTGGTGGAATAACTTTAAGGAAATAAGTTTTCAGTTAGTTCCGGAAATATTTTAAGTCAAGGTTTGACCAGGACTCTTGTTATTTTGGGTGGAAGGTATTGTAGCATACTTTAAGTGATGTACTTTAGTGTTGATTACTTTGAGGAAATTGGATCATTATTGTGGTGGGACCACATTCGGATCCGGATATCGCTTGGTGTGCTACAAGATGTTGGACGGGTGTCCTATGATATATATAAAGGATTGTTCAGGAAAGATCTTGTGAATTGTGTTAGCTACCTTGGGGGATTGATTATTGCTTGAATCGAATATACGTAATGGATTCCTTGGGAGGAATTGAGCGAACTTTGCCACCGTGGTGACCTTTAATTGGAAATGTATAGGAAGTTGTTGGTATGAATGAAATCCGGTCACCACTTATCTAAAGGTAAGACGACTTGAACAGGAAGTAGGAGTTGAGTTGGAATAAATTGATTGGGCTTATGTTCTATCAAGGGTTCAATGGATATTTAAGTACTAATTGTTGAGCTACTATGATTGAGTTATGTTATTGGATTAATTCTTGATGAGAAGTTTTGGAAAGTTTTTGGTACAATTTTGGTTAGCACAGGAAAGTCATAGGAATTCTTGTTGTAGCTGAAATTTTATAAGTTAAGCGTCGCTCGAGGAGTGGATTCGTGGTTATCTTATCCTCTTTTCGGTAAGGACCGTCGTCCTTTATCAGCATTGGCCTTAAGTTAAATAAGGAGAGTTGACTATATTCTAGTCCTTGCAAGTTCAACGTTGTTTGACATGACTGATTTTTGGTGATTCTTGTAACATTAGATAATGAACTTCTTTGATATCTCATTTTCTTGTCTTGAGAATTAGATTTTCGTTTCTGTGGTACGCAAAGTGTTATTTGTTTAATTAATTGACTTTGAGCTTTTCGATTTGGCCTATTATTCGACTTTCTCTCCAGGTTGTTTTGAGCAAAAGAGTTTTTGCAAATTTTTGCTTAGTAGTGGATAAGACTTTTTGGTAGTGCTTGAAGGTATATTTATACTTTAGAACTGTTGAGTCAACAATGGATGCTGTGAATTTTGTGGGGATTGTTGCCTTTGACCAGATTCCGGCTTGAGGATTTTTCTTTTCAAATGTTGAATTTCTTTCCTGCTGGTCAGATTTTGGATCAGATTTGGAACAATTTCTAGTGTTGTTTGATGCATCATAGTCCATTAGAGGTATGTGTCCATTAGAGGATTTGACACATACAGAATTTAGAACTTTTCTATAATGTCATACCTGTAATAGAATTGTTATGAGGTGATGTCGGACAGATGGTTGGAAATGTTCTACTTGGGACTGGTGGAGCAGTTATGAGAGAGAGTTTTTCTAATTATCTAAGGAAGTTATTTTATTTGAGTTTGATCAGAATTCCAATCAAGTATTTAATAATACGGATAGTGGTGTTTTCGGTTGTGAGAATTACATTGGTATATGGATTAAGAATATCAATTGGGGCAACAGAGATCAACGAGAACGACATGGATTCAACCAGATTTTAGATCTATGACTATTAAAGAAGTGTAGCTTCGGCTAAGAACAACTTGAGTGTGATGCATCTTCTTCCAGATATGATTCGTTGAGCTGGAGTAGAGTTAGTAGTTATAATTCTTGCTTGCACTGGATTTTTGAGGATGTGGTACATGACATGGTAGTTAAGCGAGTACTAACTTGTAAGAATTATTAGCAGTTTTGATCGGAGGCATTTGTAAATAGTAAATTTCTTGTGACACATTTGATTTAGAAAAGTTTTTCCACATTATCGTATTTATAAAAGTTTTTGAGTGAGGTGTTATATGTGTGGCCAGTAAGGTAGCTATCAAATGAGTTTTCTTAGTCGGCTCGGAACGTCATCTCAAGGCTGGACTAATGATTTTAGTCAGATATCAGAGTAGCGCAGTGGAAGTGTAGTGGCCCCATAATCTACTTGATTAAGAACTTATAGGTTCGTTTGAGGTCGACCTTTATATGTTTGACAACTATGGGACCTTTACGTGAACGACATTCGATTAGGAACTTAAGCACAAACAAGGAAGTGCTGTCTTGTGGTAGCTAAGGAAGTGATGTCTTTTGGAATTGTTGATTAGCAGTGACCATCTTGTGGCATGGTTATCACAATGTTGTTGGTAAATGGGTTGGATTTTCACTCAGCGACTTTTGTGAGAAGGTTATGAATGCTATAATTTTAACAGGGTGATTTGTGACGTTAATACCATGTGTTATCTGAGCTAACCATTGAAATGAATTTTCTTTTACACCGGAATTCATGTACTTGCGAGTTTATGGTGCTACATGGTTTAACAAGACAAGTGAATCGACTTTGGACGTTGATAATTTTGGATTATAGGCATGTCTTCATTGCTTTTGTAGTGGGGATCATAAGAGTTTCTGTGGTTGTTGATTTGAGGTTGCGAAAAGGAAAGCTTAATCTAAGTTAGAGTTGGTAAGTTTTGAGATTGTGGTATTTTGAATCAATTGGTGTGTTCTTTCTTTCTAACCAGCATCAAATTTCGAGGGCGAAATTTTTATAAGGAGGGGAGAATGTAACATCCCATATCTTAATTTACCGGTTTACTAATCATTAGGATGGTAAACGACATTTACTATCACTTTTACTGTCGTTTCAGTACTTTTAGGGGGCCATAAAATATGACTTTTTGTTCGGGTCAAAATTTGAGAAAATGTTCTTCATGGAAGTTGTAGAGGACGTTAAACCGAGCGCGTGCATATGTGGTATGTAAAAATCGGAGTTCGTATACGAAAGTTATGGCCAAAATACTAAAGTTACTGTTCATAGTAAGTTTCTATAAATAGCCGAGTTACTCTCCCCGATTCTCTCTTCCTCTCCGACCTCTTCACCTTCTTCCGGCCATAACTCCTCCATCCGGCGACGGATTTTGAAGTGTAAGATGTCGTTGGAAAGCTCTCTTCCTTCTCTTCATTTCTGGGTTCGTTTCGTAGCTTAATATGAACTGTGGAAGGTGCAGCAACGAGAAGAAGAGGACGGTCACTGTAGCAGTTTTGAGTCAACGCCGATATTTTCCGATTCCGGCAGTCTCCGGCCACAAAATTGGCGTCGAAGGTTCGGTTTTTGACATAGATCATTTCCCCTAACGTCTTTCATTTCAATTTGTAGTGTAGAGGTCGAATTAACAATTTCAATTTCTAGGGTTCTTGGAATTTCTGGAAAATTTTCACCGGCCAAATTGGAGCTCTTCCAGGTAAAATTGGAACTTGTTGTAGTTGAGAAAGAGGTTGGGTTTGTTGAGTAGATGGTGCTGCCAAATTTTGGTGGCCATCGGAGGTGGTTGCCGCCGGCGCGTGGGGCCCACGCGCTTCCACTGTTGGTGGCGCGTGGAGGCCTGTAGGGCAGTGTTTTAATTTCAGTTTTTATCCCATTAAATTGTAGAATTGTTGTAGAGCTTGTATGTGAAGTTTGGTGAATTTTGGAGGGGTTTGGAATTATTTGTGAATTTCCGAAGTTTGAAATTTTGTGATTGAATTGTGGGAAATCCGGCCGTCGGATTTCCTTCGTTTTCGTTGTGGGATATATAAATTGAGGAATTGGTGTTGTGGAAGAGATTTGGGTTGAATTTGAGAAGTAATGGAGATAGGGATTTTCGGGTTTCGTTTAGGTTCGTAATTATTTTATCGGATTGTCGTTTACGGAAATATAATTGTGTACAGGGCAATGCCGCGAGCTACGGTTAAATGAAGGAACTCGTTTGCGTGGTCGCCCAATAGTACTGTGAGTGGACTTTTGTTTTTAAGTAAATGATGCATGCATTTATTTTGAAATTATTGGTTTATTTAATTATCGTTTTATTTATCGAACATGATATTTTGTCTTGGATTATAATTTGACATTGATTTTTCATGAGTTTCGGATATGAACTTATTATGCTCGGATTTGGATTTATGAGTTGTTTTTGAGAATATGAATTGATTTTCAGAAATTGATTATAATTATTATTTGAAATTCTGATATTGTGATTTTCAATGAATTCTTTTCCGAGGTGATTTCCGGAATTTCATATTTATTTTTCATTCACCGATTTGAGATCTCCGAAAGATTTTCGAAATGAGATTTCGATGGAATTATTTCTTGTTTGTTTATCGACTTTCGGTTTTGGCATTGGGAATGCCTCGATGATGATTTTGGAATTGGTTTTGTTTCGAATCATGATGATACTCTTGGCGTGTGGGACACGTCGTTGGAAATGCATTTGCGAGAGATGGGGGAAGCCTTATGTATTTTGGATTTACTGGATTTTCGGTTATGTTTCCCTGTGCCATACTGAGGGGTGATTTTATCATGCTAGCATTGATTTTCCGCCTTTGTGGCGCGGTGATGGGATCACCGTAGCCCTTCCGCCTTTGTGGCGCAGGTTACTGTCTCTGTGACAGTAATTCTGTAGCCCAGTATCCTATCGCTACACTTAGTGGCGTAAGGGTATATTACGGGAGTTATGGGAGTTCTTTAGCCTGGGAGGCTATCACCCAAGCCTGAGTGGCTTATTCGTATGGCTATCATCTTCCCCTACTCATTATATTATTGCTGGGCTAGCGGGGTCTAGTCCAATTCCCTTAACCAGCGGGGCTGGTCTTATTTTCTTGAGTATCAGAGTTCTTTCCTCTTTGCTTGGTTGTGGCTAGCGGGGCTAGTCGGTTTTCTTGAGCTGAACTAAAGTTGTGTTTCTTTAAATTGTTGCATGCATCGGGATTTTTAAAGAAATAAATGTGGGAAAGTATGAAATACATTTGGTTTTAATTTGTTTATTTTTGTCCACTCACGCTAACGTGTTTTTCAATACTTTTCCCCTGGGCCCTTCGGTTTCAAATGCCCAGTTTGCAGGCGAAATTAGTTGAGGTCGGGCGTACATGGAGTCGAGGCATAGCCAACAGCATTGCTTCCGCGTACTCATTCTATTTCTGTTTTCTTTGTTACCTAGTGGATTAGTATTGCTCTGATAACCTATGGGATTAATATTGTTTTTGGGTTGAGACTGATATTTGTGAAATTGGAGTTGTGATTTGGGGAGCAGATGGCTCCAGAAGATTAAGGATGGATGATTTAGAAGTGTAAATGTTTTCCTACAGGTTTTGGGTAGCCTACTTTTAGGGGAAGTTCCGCCAAATTTTTGGTAGAATCTCTTCTAAAGTGGGCCCCGCAGGGCCACTTCGGATTTCAGGGTGAAATCTGTGGCGGGTCCTGTCATTTTGGCTGGGGGCAGTAGGGATCTTTTCGCGTCCTTGGCTCATTGTCTTTCGAAATATGCCAAAGGCCATCCCTTTCTCATTTTTAAATCAAAATCCCAAGTGTCCTAGATTTTGACTCTCTCTTCTGTCTCTATATATAAAGCCCTTCATTTTGTTGCTGTGAACTGTATTAGGTTCATTATTGATGAACTGAGTAGTATTATGAAGTCTTGGTTGGTAGTATCTAGGATTTTTATGAATCTCATGTTGTTTTAAGGCTCTCATGGACCTTGTTCTGTTTTAAGGCTCTCATACATTGCTCTGTATCATTGACTGAATATATTGCTCTGTATCATTGAATTGCAAACAAGATTTGAAGGTACAAGATTTCAAGATTGTTGCTCTGTATCATTGACTGAATATGTTGCTCTGTATCATTGCTCTTTATCATTGCTTTGTATATGTTGCAAATCTCAACAATATTCTCGCATTGTATGTCCAGGTACTGGATGCAAAGCCTCTTTTGAAGGAGGCCCTTCAAGCCGAGGGTAAACAAAAGGATGTACTTAAAGCTGCCGGTGCATTGTTTTCACATATTTGTGAGGTTTAGGCAAGGTTAATGTGCATCATATTTATGGACAAGTATTGTGGGGGTTAATGTTGGGATAGAATGACTTTGTTGGATATATGGATGAATGTATCGAATCTTTACATAAATAAATGTGTTTTGGGTTGTCATTTGGATCCCATATATGCAGAATGTAGGTCTTTTGAATGTCTCTTGGACCATTCTATTCCAGCTAAAAACTATTGTCCAATAATTGATCATCATAAAATGCCTAACAAAAACTGTTGTATGAGTCCTCTAACTATAATACTTTAAGGACTAAAAGAACGAGAAAGCCATTGTTCAACAAAACAACAAACAATGGTTTTGTTTAGAAATCTATAGTATCAATAATAGATAGACAATGGGATTTGCAAGTACATATTGTCTGATCAAGCCTTCAGACAACAGCAAGCATATAAGCCCCTATTGTCTGGCACAGCCTTCAGACAACAGTAAGTATATAAGCTGCTGTTGTTCTTCGTGGTATTCAGACAACAGACATGATAATAGCTGCTGTTGTACTAAACTTTATCAGACAACAGTAAGTATATAAGCTGCTGTTGTTCTTCGTGGTATTCAGACAACAGACATGATAGTAGCTGCTGTTGTACTAAACTTTATCAGACGACAGTTTTCTGGTATTGTCTGATTATGTATCAGACGACATTGAGATAGACAACAGCAATGCCTATAATCAGACGACAGTGAAAAACTGTCGTCTGATTGAAAAATTGGTGTAGTGTGTTTGTAGATTTTTTTTTACTTACTATATCCATTTAAAAAAAAAGAATGATTTCTCAATTTCTTCTATTGAGAAAAACGTTAGACAAAACAAAACTATACATTATAAACATATTCACATTATTTACGATTTACACGTAGAAGGGGATTTTAGGATTTATTTTCTAAATTAACTACTAATTAAATATATACAAGTGACACATCAAAACACAGAATCAAGTAGAGTTATATAAATGGAACGAATTTAGATGTAATTAACACTATTAACACGTTGGCAAGGATTCAAACATCAAATCACAAATCAAAATATGTTATAGCATAGAATCAATCAAGAACAAAGATGAACGTATACAAAGTTTTTTTTACTTCCTTTAATTAAATTAACTAGATGAACGCAACATAGTTAACCATATTAAGCATGCGATTACTAGTGGTAGCTAATCACTAACAAAAACACTTTTAACGCATTAAACATAGTGGAAGTTTGATCAATTCAAGCCAAGAACACAAGTTAGAATGCTAATCAAGCATGCAAGACTCATTGTTAATTTACCTAAGTAATTTTAGGTTTTCCACCTTAATTATTAAAGCCTAGAATGCTAGCACCTTAATATGGATTCAATTACATGTTCATCAACCTAAGTATGCATCCAAAGATCAATTAACACATAAAAGATGGGATTGAAGCTCGAAATTAACAATCATGCTCAACATATATGAAATCGCAATTTTCAATTTAAAAACCTAAAACCTAAAACATGCTTCATAGTATTCGAAAACTACATATCTAAAATCAATACTTCTTCCACACAAGAAATCGCAAAACACAATCCAAAATATAAAACAAAATCGCAATTTATTAGAAACCCGAAATCGTTTTACATAGCAAAATCGAAAACAAGATAGAGTGTTCATGGTTACACTTTTTGATCTTCAAGAACACAAGGAGCTTCAAAAGGTGGTGGAATGGATGAGGATCACGACAAGGATGCTTGAATGGAGAGGAAGATTGCTCACGACCTTGAACTTGGATTCTTGGATGAATAGCCGAAACTTGAAAGAGAAGGGGAAGTGTTTGTGGCTTTTGATTCTAAATTTTGTGGTGTGTAGAATGGCTTCACAAACCCCCTATATATAGTGAACGACAAGGGCTCGGGTATCAAGGTTGAAATCTACTTGTGACATCATCCGGCCAATGAAAATATTCCTTGAGAATTGGAGAGCAAGTCACATTCCTTTTGCTGAAATCTCCCTTGAACCTAGACCATATTTCGGCCTCCAAGTATGTAGAATGGAATCAGGAATCCGAATTCAATATTTATTCTTTTATTTTCTTCTCTAAAATTCCATAGAAATCCAAAACTATCCCAAATTGGACTTTGCCAAAATTCCTTGATATTTTCCTTTATATGTCACGGCAAAAACCAATATAAATGGGCCATGGACTTCTCAATACGTCATGGATGATTCTAGAGACTCATGTGCAAGTCACATGCTTCATTCTTCGGGCCAGACTTCTCAAAATGATCCAATTCGAAACCCATCTTCAAATGTGACGCCATTTCGCTTCTTCTAGAACATTCTTGAACAATCTTGAGTCATCTTCAAGACACTGCATCTCCTAGTCTCACCAGGTCTCCTAGTGTGATCAGGTTCCTAGTCCAACTGGGACTCTGTCATTTCTTCATTTTCAAACATCATTTTTCCGAGCTCTTTCCTAGTTGAGTTAGGATTCCTACTTCAACTTGGATTCCTTTTCCTGGTAGAACTGGGAAAACTTCATTTCTCCATTTCTTCTCATTAATTCTGCGCTCTTTACTCCTTGCCTTCCATTTCCAGACTCAAAACTACCTAAAAACACAAAAGAAGTTAGAAATGACAATGTTAAGAGAATAACTAAGCAAAATGTAGAGAGAAATGCACTAAAAATATAGTCAAAATTAGTCTCAACATGTTCCATTTGATATTGGAAAGCAGGTGAGTTCTCATCTATGTGGTTGTTCCACTTCATTCATCCTCGGTATTAATTTGAAGCAGCTATAATATCATATCCATTTTCTTGACTCTGGTGTACCTCTAAGAAGTAACCTGGGTAGAAGTGGCTTTTCTACATATCTAAACACAAATCCCAAAAAATTGTTGAAGGTTTGTAGACCTTGTGCTAAAGCAAAATGATAATTTTGGGATCTTAAATACACTTTTGAAGGTAATATTGTTAGTGCATTTGTAACATGGGTTAGATTCTCTAGTTTACATTAAACATACTGACAAAGACCTGTGGTTGGAAATTGAGTATTGCCTCTCGATGAGGCCGTATACATTAAACATACTGACAACTGTTGGCACTCTTCCGGTATAGGCTCATGAACTTGGCCACAAACTCTACATAAAAACTTCATAGTTAGGCATAGATGTGCTTAAATAGGGTGAAGGATTTGGAAAGTTTGTGTTTGTTACCTTCTAGTTTCAGCAAAGCACTTGCTCCTGGTCTTATATCCTGTAAGGACAAGTTTAAGTTGGGTTCACCTTCTCACCCAGGCAAAATAAGGTATGAGGGAGAGAACTCACATAGTAAGCATTAAGTCAATAATAAACTTTCCTCGGATGAAAATAACCTGACAAACACTTTACATGTTTAGAAGATTAGTGGCTAATGTAAGTTATGTGTAAGTGTCAGTAACCATGAAATGTTGATTGATGTGTTGCCCCATTTTAGGGTTCACAGCAATCAATGAATGATGATGAAAATGTTTTTCATAATCTGAACTTCACATTTCGTGAAGACATAAGATTGCTTAGCATTGGCAATAAAACTATTTACCTATTTGGTGATGGGCCAGCTAGTATTTCTGCAGCAAGTTCAACCAGTACCTCTTCCCATATGACTGGAATTGCTGGGTCATCTATAAAGGATAGCTACATGGGTAGTTCAGGCCTAGGTAAGTGAATATACAATGAAGTAAAATTTCTTGGCACTATTTCTTGAAGGCAAGCAACCAATTAGAGATTATATTATGAAGTTTCTATGGAGATTACATTATCGTTGTCCTCGGTGAATGAATTACTGGGCTGGGGCTGGAACATGTAAAACTCATCCTCACCAACTATCACCGGCCAAAAGATGGTTAAACCAAGTAGACAGCTTAAGGTCGCCATTGGGCATCTCTTTCTTGAAGAATGGGTGAACCATTTTGAAGGCTTGAAAAACGACTGGTGTGCTAGAGTAGAGTTTCTAGATTGTTTGGTATTAGACTATAAACTTTAACAAAAGTAAAGTACATGATGATCTATCTCTTCTTCGATTTTATCTTTATGGACTAAGAACAATTAACATATGGATTCACATGCTGATCAAAGCCAAAAGATGCTTTCATCGGGGAAGAGCTCAAGATAAGCATAAAGGGACACCTTAGCCTAACAATTCCGGTTATCCTCTGCTTAAACTAATCGATTTTGTCCAAAAGAAGTAAACAAACATAAAAAAACACAAGAATGCACTTTCATGAGTCGCCACACAGAGAATTTAATAGCTTTTGAGAAGTTTAAGAAAGACCCTATTCTTGTTTCCTTTGCCTTTCTCAAGAGAGGAATGGCCCTCAAAACAAATCCACATGACTCTCGAAGAGTAATTCACAATCTTTAGACAACAGCTACAATAGAACCCTATGCCAATCCTACCAGGCTAACACTTCTATATGCAGTGTGATATTTAGAAATGGTGGTAGAGATAAATGACCAGTAACAAATTGCCCATGACAATTTGGTTTAGCATCATAAGTGATCTCCTTTGTAACCAAGTGTTATTGAGTTCGACTCACAGTTACTGGTTGTAAATTTGTAATAAAAAAAGGACCTTAATTAAAATAACAAATTAGGCATGTCTTAATGAATGATGCTGCAAGAAACCAAACCTTACAAAACTCTGAAGTCTAGTGAGACAAAGTAGAAGGGTTTAGGTAGGTAGGACTAGGGGGTATTCTCATTAACCAGAAAAACAGGTGGTTTAATTCTTCCGAGTAACCTACGTGGTCCTGCCAGAAAACCAGGAAGGTTAGTTTACTAAATCATAAAATGGGCGAAGATTTCAATAAGCCAATAATGGAAATGTGTTAAAACAATATGCTTAACAGTTTAGGATGCATAAAATCAGGAAACATTAAGAAGACATAACCTTGAGTTACAGACTTACAGCTCTACAAGCATTCTGGGGCAAGCAAAGACCAGTGGAACTAACCTAGTGGGCGATCTGGATTTCTCCTAATCAATAACGATTGATAACATATAATATTTCTCAGCAGGCAGGTTCATTTCTTTTGATAATGTTTTTTGATTCTATCTTTCTACTTATGAAAACCCACATGCTTATATTATATGCAAGATCATCGTACTTCCAATTACAAAAAGACTTGGAAATGAAGCAATTGACTGTCCTTGGAATCACAGCTCTCTCTGTCTCTCTTTTCCTACTTTCTGCACAAAGTACATAATTGTCTATGATATTGAATCTAGCAATTTGTTTTCCAACTAGCAACACCCAAGTCTCTTGACTTTGATTATACTACCTTAATTCATATTTCAGCTTCTTCTTTTTTTTAATTTATTTATTTATTTAATCTCATAAGGCTTCTCTGCCTTGGGCTTTTCCGCGTGGTCTAGCAGCGTGAAGTGCAGTTGGTACGCCATCAAGAACTGTTTGAGCTTGTTCATTGAACCTTCTTTCAGCACACAGGAGAAGAGCTTCTAGATCATCATAAGTAATGGGGTTGTCTCTGGCTTGAGCGGAACTAACTGTTGTTTCATACTGAGCTCCAACATTGTGCATTACAATAGTGAGCAAGTCCCCTTCAGACATGGGGCTTCCAGCCAAAGCCAACTGATCAGCAATTGAGTTTATTTTGTCCAAGTAATCAGAAATGGACAAAGAACCACGAGTTGTGCGCATGAGCTCACCACGTAGCCGCAAGATGAGATTGTGAAATGGTGAAGCATAACGCTTCTCAAGAGATTGCCAGGTTGTTCTAGAGGAGGTGGATCTTGCAATGGTGGATAAAACAGCGGGAGTGAGGGATGTATTGATCCATCCCAAGATCATTTGATCTTGTTGCAGCCAAGGTTCGAACTCGGGGTTGACTTCATCAGTTAGTTTACCATCTTGATCTTTGATGAAGCATGGAGGGCAAGGAGATGAGCCATCAACAATGCTACGGATGACAGGAACCAATTGGGCAAGCCAGAGGACGTAGTTGGAGCGATCAAGCTTGATACGGAAGGGGCGGTGGTGGAGGATATGGGAGCAATGGTGGAGGATACGATGGAGGAGGTGGTGGAGGAGGTGTAGGCCATTTGGATTTGCGGGAGAGGAAAAAAAATTGGTCGTGAGACTAAAGGGCTCTTGATACCATAAAGTGAATAACGTTTGTGTTGAATGGCTATGAATGTATTTATGAACGTTTACATGATTAAAGTCCTAGATGATTACAAACTTATCAAAACAGAATTCTACTCTTATTATAACAGAAATTATCCTAGAATTCAAAATACAAGATAAGAAAGGTAGATACTTGAATCTAAACAGATGATAAGAAACAGCTTCGATTTGAATTTGAATCATTTGAATGATACGGTTTATCACTATTGACCTACCTCAATATGTTGTGTTGGAAGTGCTTTGCATCTCAATTTGACTGCTTACATGTGAAGTCATCAATTTTATCAATCACATGTATTTAGCTATGAGAAACAACCTGAATAATCAGATCCTTTCAAATGTGTGGCAGCTAAACTCTCAGCATCTATCTAGCACCTAGCATCTTGTAACTGCTTAAATGCACGTTGAATTCAGGGAAAAAACAACAGTATGGAAACCACTTATGTGCACGACGTATAGCGGAGAAAATTTACCCCTCTTGCCAAACAATTGAGCAAAGCCAGAAATCCCTCTACGCTCGACTGCCCATTCCTGACTACGCGAGTTCATATATATTTCGGTCCACCTTTTTTCTTTGTTCAAATATTTTTCAGTCGCAGAATTCCTTTGTTTCAAGTTTTGATGCTGGTGGCTTACATAAAATGAGAATTCATCGATCAATAAAGAAACAAACTTATGAAATGAGATTACACATCAGGTGGCCTCGTTAAAATCTTCTCCAAGAGCACCAAACTATTTCGCGAAGGTAAGCAGCCAATTAGAGATTATATTATGAAGTTTCTATGGAGATTACTGAGCTAGAACATGTAAAACAGTAAAACTCATCCTATCCAACTATCACCAAAAATGGTTAAACCAAGCAGAACAGCTTCAGGTCGCCATTGGCATCTCTTTTTTGAAGAATGGGTGAACCATTATGAAGGCTTGTAAAACGACTGGTGTGCTAGAGTAGAGTTTCTAGATTGTTTGGTATGTAGAGTTTCTAGATTGTTTGGTATTAAACTATGAACTTTGACAAAAGTAACGTAGATGATGATCTATCTCTTCTTCGATTTTATCTTTATGGACTAAGAACAATTAACATATGGATTCACATGCTGATCAAGCCAAAAGATGCTTTCATCGGGGAAGAGCTCAAGATAAGCATAAAGGGACACCTTAGCCTAACAACTCCTAACATGGTTATCTTCTGCCTAAACTAATCGATTTTGTCCAAAATAGGTTAAAAAAAAACAAGAATGCACTTTCATTTGTCACCAGACAGAGAGAATTTAATAGCTTTTGAGAGGTTTAAGAAAGACCCTATTCTTGTTTCTTTTTCCATTCTTAAGAGATGAATAGCCTTCAAAACAAATCCACATAACTCAACTTCTGTTCGAAGAGTAAATCAACAATATCTTTAGGCAACAGCTACAATAGAACCCTATGCCAATCCTACCAGGCTGACACTTCTAAATGCATTGTGATATTTAGAAATGATGGTAGAGATAAACGACCAGTAACAAATTGCCCATGACAATTTGGTTTAGCATCATAAGTGATCTCATTTGTACCCAAGAATTCTTGAGTTCGACTCACAGTTACTCGTTGTAAATTTCTTATAAAAAAAATAACCTTAAAATAACAAATTAGGAATGCCTTAATGAATGATGCTGCAAGAAACCAAACCTTACAATATTTTGAAGTCTAGTGAGACAAAGTAGAAGGGTTCAGGTAGGTAGGACTAGGGGTATTCGTATTAACCAGAAAAACAAGTGGTTTAATTCTTCTAAGTAACCTGCGTGGTCCTGCCAGAAAACCAGGAAGGTTAGTTTACTAAATCATAAAATGGGCGAAGATTTCAATAAGCCAATAATGGAAATGTGTTAAAACAAGATGCTGAACAGTTTAGGATGCACAAAATCAGGAAACATTAAGAAGACATAACCTCGATTTACAGCTCTACAAGCATTTTGGGGCAAACAAAGACTAGCGGAACTAACCAAGTGGGCGATCTGGATTCTCCTAATCAACAAAGATTTGCAATGATAACATATAATATTTCTCAGCAGGCAGGTTCATTTCTTTTGATAATGTTTTTTGATTCTCTCTTCTACTTATGAAAACCCACATGCTTATATTATATGTAAGATCATCGTACTTCCAATTACAAAAATACTTGAAAATGAAGCAATTGACTGTCCTTGGAATCACAGCTCTCTCTATCTCTCTTTTCCTACTTTCTGCACCAAGTATATAATTGTCTATGATATTGAATCTAGCAATTTGTTTTCCAATAGCAACACCCCATTTGCATGAATGCGAATCCTTTCTTCTAATCTTTGCTAGTCTCTCGACTTTGATTATACTACCTTAATTCATATTCCAGCTTCTTTTTTTTTATCTCATAAGGCTTCTCTGCCTAGGGCTTTTCCCTTAAATTTCATCGATTCCTTTCATAACCCAATTTCATTCTCTCCTAAAAAAAAACTCTGTTCCCCTCTCATACCGCACTAATCTTGCTGTAAAATATCAGGAAAATGGTACCTAACAAGCTTTCCTCCCCAGACTCCAGCTCGACTTGGACAGCCGAGAAAAACAAATTGTTCGAAAATGCTCTCGCAATCTATGATCAGGAAACCCATGACCGTTGGCACAAGATAGCCAGGATCGTTGGAGCGACAACTGAAGAGGAAGTGAAGAGGCAGTACGACATCCTAGTACATGACATCAACTGCATCGAGTCAGGCAAAGTTCCCCTTCCTAAATACAGGAAAGTAGGAGAAAGCAACATCAGCAATCATGAGAAGAGGTAATACGCTTCTTTCTCTTCTTTACTTGATAAGATGAAGACTAGACAAACAGGTTCTAAATCCTTGAAATCCTAGATTGACTGTACTCAGAATCTGTTCGATGATATCAACAACTGCAAGAAGGGAACTGTATATAAAAAAGACTTCTAAAAAGTAAGGAACATAATGATTCTATGCCTCATCATCATTGTGCTTGATATAATGGTAGTCCAGAAGAGTCTTTAACTCTACAATTTGGTATGACAAACCTTATAAGGTGAATTTGCATTTCAACATGTTTTTATCTATTCTTACCTACATTTTGAATAACATGTTTGGATGTCAATTCCTGTACCTATATTGCAAATTTGATGAGGGTACAGTCACCTGACTATGGCATTATCTGATATTTATCCTAATTGTAAATGGGGCAATGAACACTGCTTACTCCTTACTCATATCCAAACTGGGTAATGAACTTAGAGCAATAGAAAGCACTTGACAAACACAACACTACAACCTCTCTGTATACTGGCTTTAACTCTTCTTGATATCTTCTACAGGCTGAAGAGTTTAAAGCTATAAAGACGCTCTCCGGCATTAGACGCAGCACCAATTTCCTCATGAAGTGGATCTACCATTAACTTATATTGTCCCCCCCTGTCACATCCCTTTGTTTTTTCCTTCAACATCTAAATGCAGTGTAATTTCCCCCCCCCCCCCCCATTTCTTGCACATGTAACAAAGGAAGAATCATCTCATATGCGAGCACTAACTTATTTCTCATCATTAATTAAATGAAGGATGATGCATTAGCCTAAAGGTTCAAATTTAAAACGAACGATACCTAATCACCCTCTCAAAAATGCTTAAACAAGCTGTAATTGAAACTAAATGACTTTAACACTAAAAGAAACCACAGAAAGTGTATGAATCACACTAGCATCAATCTACATGTAAAACTGCTAATTTTCCATCTTCAAGCAAAGCATTCGAAAATAAGCGCTTTAAAATCAAATTTCATCTCATCTAATCCAAGTCATTAGGCCTCAAAACACTTGTTCTAAACACACAAACCTACAAGTGCTACAAACAAAAGCACTTGTAGCAAACCCAGAAAATAGAAATACGTACACAAAATGATCCTACTCAGTCCTTGTTTTGTAGAGGCAGCGAAGCTTCTCCTTCATTTGGGCCAGCAACACTCTTTTCTCTGTAAAATTTTGACCTCATCTGTTTAACACCAAAAACCAAAACCACAAATTTTACTATCCACCATAAATTTTACTCTACTGTAAACACAAAGATTCAGTTCCTAGAAGCTTACCTTCTTAAAGGTATCCACCAAGCAAATTCTGTGTTCATCCACGGAAGCATGAATAAACTCATGAATGTGAGACCTTAAATCCGATACAAAGCTGCCGCTTCCTAAATTCTTCTTCCTCCGGCAAGAACTCACCGCCGGAGCTTCGGAAGACGATGCCGGAGACTCCATTGAATCGGAAATTTCACTTGGTAATACTAAAACGACGCCGTTTGCTCTGAGCTACTAAGCAGAGAGATGATGGAAGTTAAAAAGGATGTGCTGATATGACTTGGGGAAGGAGGTAAAGTTGGTTATGGTTATGACCGTACGTTAATAACTGAACGGTGTCGTATGATGCATATCTTTCTTATTCTTAAACAAGTGCTCGAGGGGGAGAGAGCTTTAGTCAGTCCACGATTCTTTGTTTGAAATAATAAATCAATTTCGACTCTTTTTTTTTTTCCTATTGATTTTTGGATTGTGATACATGGATTAGATTCTCAATTTTCTTTTGACGTCTAGATTATTTTATGACTGAAATTTCGTAAATCGGAAATTTTCTTTTAGAAAATCATGTTAAGTTTATGATATGGAAGACTTTAAATAAAAATTGGGATTGATATAGTTTGACATACTTGCAGGAATCACATGGTTACCATATGTCATTTGAAATTGAAATTGACATGTGCCATGAGTTTAGTGTTCGTAAAGCATCATCGTGCCTAAACTTATGGAATACGGAAACATTCAAATTTTTTTAGGATTTTTTTTTCTTGCTATTCAACATTGAACAATCGTAAAACAATTCTGTTAGATATATTAGTGTCCGTCAATTGAAATACATTTTAAAAATCATGCTTTACCCATTGTGAGATTAATAAACATGAAATGTTTAATTAGGGGCTTTACATGGTTTTACTCGGTGGGAAGTGTCATTGGGCACCCGTGGAATGCGATGACATGTCAAAACATATTATATATTTTCTTGAAACCTTTTTATACCATAAGTTCACCATTCTTAGTGCGTAATTAAGAACATTGTCATTTGGGCTAAAAATCGTGTGCTATTATACCTCACAGTTTTGAGTGTAAAAATTAAAATTTCAAAAGATGATTTTTTTTTTTTTTTCAATTTTCATGGAAAGGAATCGTTGCTATAATGCTATTTTATGCTTTATAGTTTCGCTTGACAATAAATAAATTATACATCACTAATTCTAGTCTAGGTTACAAGCTAAAAGAAATAGAACATAAAGAATAACATCAATACTCCCCAATGACTAAGATGATATCGAATAAGATGGAGTATTAGCATAAATGTTTAAGGTCTTTGTTCCTTGCTTAACATCCTGTGGACTAAAACGGTGTCGTATTGGTTAAAAGCTGGCATATTCGGCGATTTGGACGAAACCAAATTGAAGCATTGGCCCAAAACGGAAAGTGGATGCTGAAAAGGGTAAGCTCAGAGAATCAAAAACAACTGTGGAGGAGAAAGATGTCGTTTCAGGTTCATAGCAAAAGCTCTGCATTGCCCACCAATTTTAGAAAGTGAATAGTTTGCAGTAATTTCTATTTTTGGTGACAGATAATCTTGGGCTCGGCGTCAATGGCACGCCGGCAAATACTGGCGGAGATGGGCTACGAGTTCAAAATCATGGTACATTGTATAATCTGAAGCTATAAGAAGAATTATATGGGAGTTTCAGCAATATTGATTTGGGTATTGGGTTTAGACTGCAGATATAGACGAGAAGAGTATCAGGATGGATAAGCCAGAGGAGTTGGTGATGGTTCTAGCTGAGGCAAAAGTACGTTTTTACTAAAGCAATGTTCTTTGTTTCTGTTATAATATGGGTGCGATTTGGATTTTTTTTTCAAGAATTGAAAAATGGTTTCTTGGTGTTTGGATTTATGTTTCAAAGTCCAAACTTGAATGACAAAGTGTGTTGTTTCTGGCTTTTTTTTGTTAGGCAGATGCTATCATTTCAAGGATGCAAAGTAGTGAATTGGATGTTGGTGCTGATCAAACAACATTGTTGATTACTGCAGATACAGTATGCGTTTATAAGTAGTATATATATGTTCATTTTTCAACTTGGTTCTTTGAAACGTGACCGACTTTGAAACATTGATGATTTCTCTGTTCAGTATGTTATGTTTTAGCTAGGATGATGACTTGAATCATATACTTTGTTATAGCTGGGCCTCTAATCTGCGAGCTTAGAATTTGAATAATCACTATGTAATATCGTGTGTTTAACAAGACAATGCTCTAACTGGTAAAAATATCAGAATTACTGAATCAACTTTGCATTTCGGTGTTGTTTTCATTTGGGCATGTATTCTATAATTGAGATTATTCTCACTACCAAGTCTTATTGATTTTGAGGTGGTGGTGTATGAAGGGATAATAAGGGAAAAACCGTCCAGCAAGGAAGAAGCATGGGATTTTATCAAAGGTTCGCTTAATGGAAACTGGCATGTTTTCTCTTTGTTAGAATTTGCTGGATATGGTGGTCAATTCTTTTGTGTGTTGCAGGCTATTCTGGTGGTCAAGCAGGAGTTATAGGATCTGTACTTGTGACCAACCTTAAAACAGGAAAAAGAAAAGGGGGGTGGCGCAGCGCAGAGGTACTTAATCTTTCACTTCTTAAGCTCATTTTCTCAAGTATCCTCTTCCTATAGAACAATCAAGTTGTTTGAGTAACAATCTGAGCAGCTATATCCTTTTATAGGCAGTTTGGGAAGGATAATGTAAGGTTAATGGTGTTGTGATACAGGTCTATTTTCACGTCATACCAGAGGAGATTATTGACAACCTGGTAAGTTAATTTGGATGCATAATCCCTTTAGATTGTTCTTGGTGAGCAACTTTCTTTGTTGGAAACTGTTTATGATTCTGATGTTGGGCCAGATAGAGGAGGGAACTACACTCAACGTTGCTGGGGGTCTGATGCTTGAACATCCTATGATATCACCCTTTGTAGAAGCAGTGGTTAGCTCTCTCTTTCTCTCAATTCAATGCTTCCATAGATACAATTAAGAGTCCACTACTCATATGCTTGATGCATGTTATGGTCATTATGTGCGTCTTCTCTCTAGATCAATTTCATGTCCAAATGAGTCGTCAACCAAACCATGTTTCATACTACCTTTACTATATTTTTCCAGCATGCATCTCTTGGTTTGTTTACCACTACTACTGATAGCAAGTGTTTTACACTGCCTTTGTCATGAATTTATTTGCTTTGTGCATTTTTGGTTTGTGACAGATAGGGACAAGTGACACGGTAATGGGACTGCCTAAAGAACTCACAGAAAAGCTCATCCATGAAGCACTCTAACTACCCTGGTGCTTTGACCAGGTTCTTAATCCTTGCTGCAGATGAATCTACAATCTCCCTGATAGTCTTCAACAGTCATTTTCAGAATTGTGGGATCAAATCCCATCATTTTTTAGTTCAACCAAAGTTGTATTGTTGTCCTTGAGTTGAATAGGCAATGACTAACGCGTCAAGCATCCTGACAGTGATTTAATGGTAACAAACTGATGATTGCTCATATAGTGATATACGGTCGCACCTTATTTTGTTCAAATTCTTGGATGATTGATTTCTTATGAGAATCTTATAGTGAATCTTGGATATTAAGTATGAACTGGCCTTGTATCCTTTCAAATGTTTTTTTTTTTTTTTTGAGAGAAATATCCTTTCTTTTCAAATGTTATCTTTGTATATTTAGGAAATACACTTGTTGTTATTTGACATGGTATCAGAGTGGGTACCTCTTCAATCATGTCGTCACGGACCCAAATTAAGTTCTTTAATCCACCGAAAATACTCAAATTGGATTGTTATCAAGTATCCAATATGGAGATTGAATTGTTACTTTGTTACTTGATTGGCCAAGTCTTCAATGTAGAACTTTTGCCACAATTTTCAATGCAAGAACTGATTTGTTAATTGATTGCACGTGCAAAGTTATAAAATAACCGATAGCTATTAAGTGTGTGACTTATACTCATTCGCGCGAATTTATTAAAATAAAATCGTAAAATAGATACATAATGGTTCCGTAAAAAATTGGGGAGAAACTCAAGTTATGCTACCATGGTGAACCAAATTAATAGTTACGCTAATCAAAGAACTAAAATTATTAGAACTCATGTGATGTGAGTTGGAATGCCGGGGTTTGGGGAAGCAATTGCTAAAAAATTGTACCAAATATCTTTTTCCGATATAATTAGCATTTCTTTTTTCCTCCAAGTTACATGCTTCAGTCTCTTACCTTCAACCGATGGATTTATTTATCTCATAAAATTTCACAAATCTTTTTTTTGAATCATCAAATAAGAATTTCATTAGCAAGGGCCAGAATGGCACGAATACATATCAATCCCTGCCAACATAGGGCTAGTAAGACAACGATATGCTAGCACCACTCACTAGTACAATCCATACTCACTTATTCCAAGTGAGCCTATAACCTATTAAAGCATAGAAGATAGGCTAGGCATAAAATTCCACAAATCTTTGATTAAATAGGTTGATGCAGTAATCAAAAGCTCAATCAATATGAAGCCCTGGATTTTATTGTAAACTTTATTGATTGGCTGGTGAACTAATTTAACCCTTATTCACCACAAAATGGAAACACTTAATCAATACCAACTGAAGAGGCTATTGAAATTCGGGGGTTTGGAGATGCAAATGCTAAAAACTGTGGATCTTGTTCTAGCATAGCCATTTGTTTTCCATCTAGAGTCACCCACGCTTCAATTCCGTCATCGCATTGTGTTTCAACGAATACTGTGAAATTTCTAGTTTCAACTCTCCCCGAGAATATTCCAACCCAAGATGGCCTCCCCCATCCAAAATCAACTTGGTCAAAAAATCTAGTCCAGCTTGAGAATGAATAAAACTCTGGTGCTGGTTCTACAGGACTCCCCTCTTCCACGAAATCTAGCAAATCACACATGCCTCCATATCCCTCTTTACCCTTCAAAGTCTCCAAGTAATCACTGTTAAATTCTTTGATAGATTCATTGAGTAAGTTAACCAAGTCACACAACTTAAGATCACTGCTCCCAGGTGCTGTATCATTTAGATCTAGCTGTGCCGAAGCCCACAAAAAGATATTACCAATGGCATTGTCCAACGTCGTTTTCATGTTCATTTTTGACCTTAAGTTCACTGTCTGAGATGCTACGGAAAATCTTGTTGAAGTACCTGTAAATTCATTAATTTTCTCATAATATGAGCAACATGTCAACACATTTATATAACTTATATATGTAATGTAGATAAAAAAAAATATGAAATTGGTAGAGGAAAAATGTCAAGTGTAAATTTTTTGAGGTTTCATTCAGGCTTCCAGCATATGATCCAAAACTATTGGGTCGTCTTGCTCAAACCGATAATTGTGGAAGTTGTAAGCTGTTGTGACAATCACAGAACCTCAACTTGGGTTCCAAAGAAAACATAGTTAATTTGGGTAGTTGTTAAATCTAATTAAAATTTGATTGAGGTTATTGATACCTAAATCAATAAGCAAGAAGTGAGAACAAGAAGGGTACATAGCTAGGGTGTGCAGTTTGGGGGTTAATTAATACTTTGAGTATGAGAGTGAAAACAACGGACTTTGTAATTTAATTAGAGGACAAATTATAATTATATGCCAAGACAGAATCAATTATTTTTTATATCCCAAATTAATATATTTCTTTCTTCTTGTTGTTTTTATTTTATTTTCAACCCTAGTCGTTTCGAGAAACAGAAAAAAGGATGTTATTTAATAAAGCAAGTATTTGGCTTGCTGCTAAACTGATTTACCTGATGATAATGCCCGAGAAGCAGCGAGTTGATGTTTCCAGAGAAAACCAGTGAGGGCCTGAACACGTGATGGTTTGGGCACGTACTCGCTCTTCCCTTCATGTTGAAGTGCGGATATGGCTTTCGTATCAAATACAAATCTCCTTGTAACAATTTTTTTCTCGCCAAACCACCACCTTTCCATCATAGCTACATACTTTTCAGGCAAGTCATCCCTCGATGGAAAAAGTAATGCAGCTTGAGAGAGATTAGGATGTATGATTTTGTTACGATACCCACGAAAAATAGCAACCCAGGACTTGAGAAAACAGTTTGCCGTTTCGCCATCGTTGATCTTGTGAGAAAACGAGACACCGATTGCTATTCCAGAGTCGAAAATGTTGACTTGAATTCCAAGCAAGGGAAGAAGCTCAGATATTGTTTCCTTGCGAAATGGAGCTATTGGAACAAACTCATTTAGCCACTCGATTTTCGGAAGCCTTAGAAAATCAATCATGTGACAATTCACTCGGGCTTCAAGGTAGGGGATGCCTGCTTCGAAATCATCAATGTATAGGTTGTTTTTTATCCTTCCGGAGAGTGGATAGTACAAAGTGAGAGTCTGGGAAACAGTGATTTTCAAGTCCGTTAAGGTTTGAGGGAGATTGAAGACAGGGTCAGTAATGGGGTAGAAGAATATAACTGGGAAATACGTTGTGGGAGTGAACTGATCGATGATGGAAAGCTTGTGAGGGTGTAGTGAAGAGGAAGCAGCTGATGGTTTAATGGTGTCTCTGGAAATAATACTGACCTCAATTTTCTCCATTTTGGCGAAGTGGGTTCAGTATCTCAGAGTTCTATTGTATATGATCACTATATGGTGATTTTCTTATAAAGAAAGCTAATGGCACGTTTTTTTTTTTTTTTTTTTTTGAGAAAGGCACGTTTTTTTTTTTAGAAAAGAATAAATTTTATTAATTTAAAAGATTTTGACGGTGCTGATGACTCCATAAGATCTAAACTATTGAGACTAGAGATGAAAACCTACTTATACTCCTATGTATAACTGGCCGTTACAGGTGCATGAGCTGATAGGTCTTAAAACTCTAACAATAAGAATACTACAGACAATCAACATATCCCATCATTCCCGATATCTTTAATTATAGCCAGTACACATGCAGAGCAATTCCCCATTCCGCATTGTATACCAAAACTGCCAATACAATTATGTTTATAACAAATTAATTAGGCAAGTTTCTTACCATATATGATCACTATAGTCTATATGGTGATTTTCTTATAAAGAAAGCTAATGGCATGTTTACTTTTTTTTTTTTTTTAGAAAAGAATAAATTTTATTAATTTAAAAGATTTTGACGGTGCTGATGACTCCATAAGATCTAAACTATTGAGACTAGAGATGAAAATCTACTTACACTCCTATATATAACTGGCCGTTACAGATGCATGAGCTCATAGGTCTCAAAACTCTTAGAGCATCTCCAACAGAATACTTATTTCAAAAAAAAATTGAAATTTAACTAATTTTAGGCTGAGTTTGATCTCCAGCATACTAGCTAAACAAAAGCCAAATTTAGCTTTAGCTAAAAGACCTAGCTATATTTAGCTAGAGAAAAGAGAAATTTAACTAAAAGTTAAATTTAACTTGAGATTTAGGTATTCTGCTGGAGCATAACTCAATATTCAACTGGCTATATTCTAATTTTAGCTACTTTTAGCTATGAAGATAGCTATCACTGTTGGAGATGCTCTAACAATAAGAATACTACAGACAATTAACATATCCCATCATTCCCGATATCTTTACAGCCAGTACACATGCAGAGCAATTCCCCATTTCGCATTGTATACCAAAACTGCCAATACACATGGTGGGGCAATTAGCCACCAAATATGAAGGTTCATGATGGAGCAAGTACGAGCAAGTACTGCTGTCACGGCTCATTGATAGTTCAATTATGTTTATAACAAATTAATTAGGTAAGGTTTCTCAATCCTTAGCTGCAAATTCTACATATACTAAAGCTGGTCGCACTGTTCATTACTGTTTATAGAACAATGAAGTGACAGTTTTGCCTAAGTTGGTCACACTGTTCTATGAACAGTGAAGTGACGGTTTTGCCCCTGATTTTTTACTGAAATTACAATTCTGCCATATCCTTACAGTTTATTTATTTATTCATTTATTATTATTATTTTTTAAGGGAGAACAATTTTGTTTTGTATTTGTAAATTTCTACAAATTATAGAAAAAGTTTATTGTTTGTTTTATATTATAAGTAGTGCCGATGTGTTTTAGATTGCGAGTATTCATCTATTATATATGAAACTTGAAAAAAAAATAAACCCGCAGCATCACGCGGGTCAATTTGCTAGTATTGACTAAAAAGCAACCTTAATGAAAAGAAGTAGCTTGTTATTTCCTATGCTTTAGTTACTCGAACACTTCAGAATATAAAATGCCCCTCTATATTATTAGAAATAGCATGGTTAAGCATTGCTCTCTTTGTTACATTGGAGGGGACTTAACCTATTGTCAGGCCTAATTGCAATGATAAAAAAAATTATTTGAATTAAGTTATTTATCTTACCATTTTGATTGACCAACTCTCATGTTCCAACTTTTAACTCACATCTTTTGACTTCTATATATACACATAAGCATCTTTTATTTTTAATATTTTTTTGCCTAAATTTATAAGTAAATAACTCATTCTCAATTGTACAGAGGCCTATCAAGTTAAAACTCAACACTAAAGGTGGCTAAGTTTGCACAATATCGGTGCAATAATGAACCATACGGTCCACACTTGTCGTTATTTGACATGGTATTAGAGTGGGTATCTCTCCACTCATGTTGTCATACACCCAAATTAAATTTTTTAAACCATCAAGAATATTCTGATTGCATTTTTGGTTTGTGGCAAATAGGGACAAGTGACAGGGTAATGGGACTTCCTAAAGAACCTACAGAAAAGCTCATCCATGAAGCACTCTAACTACTCTGGTGGGGCGACCAGATTCTTAATCCTCGCTGCAGATGAATCTACAATCTCCAACATTATTGATTTCAACCAAAGTTGTATTCTTGTCCTAGAGCTGAATGGGCAATGACTAACACGTCGGGATTTAATGGCATGGTGAAAAACTGATGATTATCTCAATATATCTTTGACTTATCAAAAGAATATCGTGAAATTTTTTTTGAAATTTCGCGATATTTTGGGAAATATACGAAATTTTCGCTAAATACCGAGATTATCTCACATCTCGCGATATGTGGGTTGGTCAGAAAGTATTTTGACGAGGTTGGGGTTTGAACCTAACATCTCTTAAAAACTAGCCCTTGGCCTTATCCAATCCGACTAAACTGAATCATGTGTAAAAGGGAAAACTAAATTGATTATAAGCTTTGTACGCTCTCTTCCCTCCATGCTTATAAATATTCTAATTATCTAATTTTCTAACTAGTAAACATTTGGCTCTATTTAAAAATATTTTTTTAAAAAAAAACTTTTCTTTGTATTTTTATGGACTATTTTATACTTCTTTTTCTGTTTTTTTTTCAACACCAATGTTTATTTTAACATATCTATTTAAATGTAAAATATTATTATAATTAGGATTAAATTCTACTTACTACCTTGTACTTTCAAGGGTTCATCAATTCAGTCCTTGCACTTCTAATTTAATCAAAAAAGTCCTTGCACTCTCCAATCCGTCACTATTTCGTCAATTTTCGCTGTTAAAATGCTGACATGGGACCTTCTCATAGGGAAAATTCCCAAACTACCCATCACTAGGCAGCCCGCCGACGCGTCAGTGTTGTGAATGCAGATGGGTAGTTTGGAAATTTTCCCCGAAATTTGACGGAGTGGTGACGGATTGGATCTATTTGACGAAATTTGAGAGTGCAAAGACTTTTCTGATTAAATTAGAAGTGCAGGGGCTGAACTGATGAACCCTTGAAAGTACAGGGTAGTAAGCAGAATTTAGTCCTTATAATTAATAATTAACTCCTGATCTAGTCTCCTATATTAAATCAATTTTGAGATTTCTCATTTAGAATTTCATATCTTTGTCATGTCAATGTATCTCACTATAATTACTACAACCAAGGTTTCAAATTTTGGTTTCGGTTTCAATTTCGGTACTTCAAATTTAAGGAAAGTTTCGATTTCGGTGGAAATTTCAGTTAAAAATAAAGAAATCAGATTAATTGCATTTATAAAATGATATTTTTGAATAAAACTTTTACATAGACTAAACTAACCTATAATAAACCTATTTACAATGTAGCCTCTCTAAAATTATACATTTATAATAGAATTGTGATGTTTACTATGTACGAGTAATTAACTAGTATTGCAGTAGGTTGCAAAACTAGTATTTTTATCTATATGTAATTATAATTGTGCTGTATATTGATAATGTAAATGCGATTTACTTTTTTTTTTTTTTAATGACTGTAACCCAGTACGTGGGAGGATTGGCCATCACGACTTTTTCACTAATAATTAGAAAAATACAACCGTCGTGGGAGAGGGGAGGGGGGGGGGGGTAATACTAAAACCCCGTGAATGAAAATAAATAAGTATAACGAAAGCAATATAAAGTATTAAGAATAAGTGTTGCTACGATGTGGTTCAGTCCATATGATTGAACTGCTTCCATTTAGTATCATATAATAATGCTCCCTATTACATGAATTTATTTAGTATCATACAATACTGCTCCCTAGTACATGAATTTTGAAAATGATTTGGGTGGTAGATAAAAGCAAAAAGGTTTTTTGTTGTATTCAACTTGATTGGAAAAAAAAAATTCAAACTTTCAGTTTTTCTCTATGAAAATATGATTAAATAACTTCGTTGTCGGTGGCATACAAATTTCATAGAAATTTCGGACAAAATTTCTGTGTGAATTTTTAAATATATTTTGTGTGTAGATAGTTCGGAAATTAATAATTTCGTAGAAATGTATAGAAAATTTTGAAAAATTTCGGGAAACTCCTGACGGAAATAATATAGCATATGAATTTCCTTTCGATACTTCCAAATTACGGAAATTTCGATGGAAATTTCGGTTAAATTTTAAACCTTGACTACAACCATTATACAATTAAGTTTATAAAACTTTTTTTTTTTTAAATACTATAGATACCTGATCATGTAAACATTTCATGAAAATTCATTAATGATTTCCATGTTATTTTCTAAATTTCCATCATTTTTTTTCTGAAAATTTATTGAGATCGATATTTCCATCAAAATTTCTAATTTTCAAACTATCAATATTCGATATTTTAGTCCTTGATCAGATACGGTCGCACCTTATTTTGTTCAATCTTTCTTGGATGATTGATTTCTTATGAGAATACTCGTTGATTATCATAGATGCCCTTGAAGTGAATCTTGGGTATGAACTGGCCTTGGATCCTCTCTGATGTCATCTTTGTAATTTAGGAAATTTCAACTTATAGACGAGTTACTTTCATTCAAATGAAAGTATAATATAAATTGTTCAAGGTTAGGTTTGTTTTTGACGATACAACTTTCACAATATACTGTGCTCCAAAAAAGTCGGAGCGATTCCGAAACCTAAACCAAGGTTTCGTGAGCAGTGCGACGGCGTCCCTTGGCTCCGATCTGCAGCAGGGCGCTCCGGCGTCGTTTTCCAGACCAAGGAGGACGAGACTTCGATCTCGGGTTGCGTTGTGGTTGAGCCCGGTTTTGGTTCTTTCGGGCTGCGTTGTGGTCGACGGCCGTGGTCGGCATCAGGCTTCTGGGGGAGGCTCTTCCTGCATCATCGGTTTCCAGTCGGAGTGAATCGGCGTCGGGACTAGAAGAGGAGATCTGTCGTGGTTTCGGGACTAGAGGAGGAGCGAGATCGGAGCTTTCCTGCTAGAGCTCGGCGTTCGGATCGGCGGCTAGCACAGGCTTTGGTGGGCGGCGAGATGGCTGCCACGGTCTCCTGCCTGGGGAGGCCGCCGGACTGATTTGGCGGTGGCGGGCGGCTTCTCGGAAAGGCCAGATTCAGCGGCTGGGTGTGAGGCACGTAGGGTGTGGGTAGTGGGCCTGGGCCTCTGCCTTTCTGGGCTGCAGGGATGTAGTCTAGAGACTTGGGTCTATAGCCCAATTCCCCCTATTTTCTCACACTTGGGTCGGGTTTGGGCTTTTTGGGATGGTCTGTCCTGCTCTTTGTCCTGCATCTGTTCCTAGAATGTTGCTGTGGGTGTGTTGAATGTCGCGACGTACACCAAAAGGGTCTTAGGCGTCAAGATGTTGAGGACATTGGTTTCATTTTTGGGCAGCGTAGGATTAGGGAGTTTTTTTCAATTCTGCATTTTCTTTTTCAGCAGTTCCTTTAGGATTTTAGTTTTCAAGTATGGATTTCTTTTGGATTTAGTACTCTTCGTGAGCTTGCATTGTAATATGAGGGGTGCTTGTACCCTTCATGCTTGACCGAGTGAGGTCGTCATGATTTCGATCAATGGATTAGTCTTCCGTTGCCCTCAAAAAAAAAAAATGAAAGTATAATATAGTTCAATATCCGCAAATACGCTTTAACAACCCCAAATTTTAACATGCTACAATTGGGGATCGTCAAAATTCTCGTGGCCAGAAATACAACTGTACAAAACGCTTCCATTTCTTCTGTTCTAGAGTACTGGAATTGCAATTCAGTAAATCTGACACTGAAAATGGTACAAACAAGATCCTCTAACCTCGATCAACCTGTCCTCACACATTTCCAAGGTGCAGGAGGTCTCTACTGGTGTATGTAGCTATAAAGCAGCAGCAACTCTAGGAGCAAAATCTTTCAGTGTTTTAGAATCTAATAGATCAATTACGACCTCCTTGGGGCTTTTAGAAGATAAATGCCCCTGACGAACCCTGTTCCAACTTTACCAACATCTTTTAACAAATCAATTGGATCCTTTACTTCCTCATCTGCTTCTTCCCGGCCCCGTTTCTGCAAACATTATCAGAATACAACTGATTAATATGTGAAGATAGTGATTAAAGCTTTCCTTGAGAATTACCAATACACATTTGGAACATTTCTTTAACTGACTAATGCCACATCCACTTCCACTTGTATCTATACCTTTGAAATACATCCTCCCCATGTTATGCCAACAGCATCACCACCCAGAGAATCATACCATAGCTTGAAAGTGTTTGAGTACTCTTTCTACATTGAAGAAAAGTGGATGTGAGCAACTACAGCATCGACCAAATACAAGAAGTAATGATTTCATATGATAATAAATAAATAAATCAAGGCATTGTATAATACTTGCCTCTAGATCCCCAACAAAACACCTTAGCGGATCGAAGTTTACCAATACTTTGTTTCTTAGATCCTCTGAGTTTCCTTTAAAATCTCCAGGCAAAAGAAAGGGGTGGAAACCCTTGCTTGCATTCCCACGTGCCACATGAACCCCTGCCCAAAATGACCATGTGCATTGTCACAAAAGGGGAGAGAGAACAGTAAAGCCATAGGGACACAAACACCTGGGTAACATAGAAAATCTACCTTGATGTAATTCTGATGGAAAGAGAAGGCGTTGGGGATAAGGTAATTTTTCTCTATGGAGAAGAATTACAGCATCATAATTGTTCAAAGGAGTTCGAAAAAGGCACTGCAAGCCAATACGTACACTTTAATAAATTGTACATACCAAAACCTGCATCAAGTAAAATCATAAGTGGATAACACTTGAAATTTGTGAGGCTCACCTCCCATCTATAAGAATCACTATGGTCCTCCAATATGAGTTTGGTCAACAAGTTTGCACTGCTTCCAGCATAAGCCATCAACCTTTTTAGCTCCTTCCATATTCAACAAGACCAATATTTGGATAAGCAAAAGGAAAGAGAGTAACTATAATACATAGCACATTCAGAAAAGAAGAGTTACTGCACTTGGTGCAGCCATATAATTTGGTAGTGCCAGCAAAACAATTTTCACATATGCATCCATCTATGGAACATTACTCATTTCAATGTAATGCAGCAGCCATAAGTTGGTTGGAAAAGAAATATCCTCTTTGGCAGCCTAAGACTAAGCCCAACCCTTTTTGGTCCAAAGGAAAATCTCCATGGTAGTTTAAGGGTCTTGCTAGGTTAATTTTCAGTTTCATGAAGAATAATTATGAGCCTAGTTCTTTTAAGAGTCTATTAAAATCTAAGGGTGAGTACTCAAGGGTCTTGAAGTGTGTCTTTATGTCTATTCAAGTCTTCAAGTGTTCAAGGGTCTTATTAGTAATAAGTCTTTAACAGAGTCATCCGGTGTTCTAGGAGTCTAAGGGGTTGTGTTTGAAGCCTATAAATATGGCTACCTATTGTAAACCCAAATCACATTGGAATGAATTAAAATTAAATCTTATTGAAGGCTTGGTGCCTTGGTTTCTCTCCCCTAACCTCCCTCATTCTATTTCTCCCTTCTACAGCTAATAACCCTCTGTTTCTTCTCTCCCCTCTGTTTTTTATTCAAAAAAAAAAAAAACCCTCTGTTTCTTCTAAAATCATTTTGCTTTCTTAACCTCTCAACATTCCCAAACCCACCCAAATCACTCTCACCAACTGTTGCTCTCTGCTGCATCACAATGTTCTGTCAATAAATGGTTTCAACAAGTCCCGAATTTTTAATCACAATCATCATATGAACAAAAGAAAGTCCTCCATGCTATAATTCATGTACACATGAAAATAGAGTTCCAAACTGATATTCTAACATGACTAAAGAAAAGAAATTAGCAAACGCATTATAATGGAAAAGTATCTAGCATTAAAAAGTCATTGAACTTTATAAAATCAGCAGGATGAGGAAAAGCATCACAGATCTGCTACGAGACAGAGCATCAAGAATTTCAAACAAAATTAATATTGTGAACAAATCAACTAAAAGGATCTACCAACCATTGAATTTGGTGAAAATTTGGTCCAAGCCTCAGATGCCTTGTCGTAGGATGTAGCTAGGAACATTGCTGAGTTTACATTTTGAGGATTTTCTTCATAACCTTTTCTACTTAACATGAAGTTCTCCTGAAGTGAAGCTGCTATTAGTAACAGTCAAGATAAGTAAGAGAACAACAAGGATCGGAGGAAGGTTGCAAAACTTACCCTTATCTCTTTCTCATCATTTGATGTTAAATCATTATTTATGTCAACAACTAATGCAGAAAAGGTCCAGTCATAATCAGATAGTAATCGCAGGAACCTGTTGATGAAATTACCATATATAGGACAGGACAGTATTAGCTGAAGAAGATAGTGAAAAATACACCACTGAAATTTTCCAAATTGTCTGTGTGCACACTACAGTATATTTCTAATTGCCAGTTAATCTGGCATTAGAGAACTTAGATGTTCAAATATAAAAAGTGAAAGTAACCGTTTTGGTTGGTCTATCTGTGTGCAAAAGTATCATTAAGAACTATCTGAATTCCCTGGAAATTGGATATAGAAATACCAACCTTAAAAATCCAGTGATCCGTGAGCATGGAGCATTAAATGGTAAAGGCTTCAAAAATATATATGCTACCAATAGCTCAATTGCCTCCTCTACCAAGCAAGCCGAAAATAGATGTGAAGCAGCCCATCGTTTTGCAAGCCTTCAAATGAAACCAATCGAGTTACATGCAGTAACAGATTAACTATTGATAGAATGCAAATGCTAAAGCCTACCTAACAACTGGCCCATATGCTGGGTAACAAGTCTGGAATCCATTTATCATGCTGGAATGTTGACTGCGAAAGTATAGTTCCTTGTCCACATTAGAAACCTTCTTCACGTGCTCATTTCCAGCTGCAGTCGGAAAGAATTTCAAGGGGTCAGCATCAAGAAAATCTGACATCTCCTTTCTTTTCAAAAAGAACAGAGTCAAATAATCTGAAAACAGGTAATAAGTAATTATAAGTGAGTCAATTTCCTACTTTCTCGTCTCAACAAAGTCAGGCCTCTCTCATGCCAAATTTTAAGACGAAAGGCATATCCAGAGACAAAAACATCCACATCATCCTCAGTGGCTGTACATGTCATCCCCCAACTATTCTGAAGACTGCATAAGAGTAGAATCAGATAAATTTTTTATGGATAGATATTTCAAAAGAGAGTAGTTAGTATTGAGAAGAACGCTAGTCTACCCACCTCTCTCCGATTTTAAGAAGGAATGCTGATTTAGTTTTCTCAATTGCTACATCATCCATAGGCCAGTTTCCAGAACCTTCCAACTAAAATTAAATCAAGCAATAAGGTTTCATAAACTGGCTGGAACGATTTTAAAAAAATGTCATGAATCACTATACAGGGTATTATGTCATGCCTGGATCATAACTTCCAGCGGCCGGATGCAGGAAGGAGGGAACTGATTTAGTCTTACGAAAGAACCCTGTTCATTAGCTAGCGGATGAGGTTCAGGTGGGAAGACAGATGAATACCTGAAAGCTGTACATAATGATTAGTACATACTACATAGTGCTTGACCTTAAACAGAAGATGGTAAGGCTAAAGGAAAAGTCATATGAATAGCTAACTTTTACAGATTTTTATGCACACAAACTTTCAAAAAAAAAAAAAAATCTAATAAGTTTCTATAAGCATATGACTTTTTATGTATTTTAGCAATTAACAAAAAATTATTAATTATTTTGATCAAATCAGGAATACGCATTGAGAGGAACACGGATGAGTGATAGACTGCACAAATCTATAGCACTATGGTTCCAAAAAATTTAGACAAGTAACATAGAGAAAGAAACGGGACTAAATCATGAGAATATTTCTAAAAAGGGGCCCAGCTTTAAACGTAAATAACTGAAAGAAAACAATCCATTTTGCAATCACAATGTATAGCAATCTCATCGAAAACAAATGCAGTGCAACTTCAAATACTTTCATCCCAAACAGGAGAGAATAAGCTATTCAGGTCTTCAATATTTATGAACAGTTGTAGACTTAGGCAAGAGAAACACTAGATGCAATAGTTTTAACCTACACACAAAACCCCTGACATAAGGAAGGATACAACATTGAAATAAAACACAGATTGCTTTTCAAGAAATTATACCCGAATCTAGGGCCTGCACTGTAGAAACCTTTAGAGGAATGTCTTCAATAAGGCGCAATCGCTTCGATAGAATTTCAAATGCCCCAAACAAACTCCCGGAAGAAGATATAGGATCTGAAGGAATTTTGATAGATTTCAAAAGCAGTGTACAAAACTAAGAAAGAGACTTGCATAGAAATCACATTAAAAGTACCAGTAATAAATGGCTCTAGTTACCTTCGGCACCATATAGTAAAGAGAAATCAAGTTGATCCACGATATGCATGATATTCTCTTTCGATAGTGAAAGATGTCGCAGAAGCACATGCTCAGATATCTTTTTTATGACGATATGTCTTCTCCATTGCTCGGTTTCCCAAACTAAGGAATTATGCAAACAGTATCATCCGCTTAGTTATCACGATAACTGATTTAGCAATACTAATAAAAGGGGGAAAGGCTGCCTAACCTGTGCTTTCTGCTATCTTGCCATCTTTGAATCTCCTAAGCTCAGCCTTATCCCCCCAGAACTGACGGAATTTGAGAGCCTAGTGAAAGAACAAGTGTAAAATAAATACATGCATCAAAAGAAATAATTGGCTATAATAGAACCTAACAAGTACTCACATACCTCCTCCTTATTATCAGCATCAGGACCAATATCAACAATTCTTAAAGCTTTATCTAAAGAGCTCACTGAAATTCCAATTAGCAGTGGCTCTGTATTGAGTGACGACAATCCCTGAAGTCAAAACAAGTTTAAACAAATTGATCTGAAACAAAAAAATACCATTGACATGAGATGATACAGTTAAATACTTGATGCCATACATTTTGTAGAATGGATTCTGATAACATGCTTTTCCAGGTCACACGTACAGTCTTCACCCGGTCACTCAACCCATGACTTAAAACATTATGAACCTTCTGCTCATACACTCTCCAACATTCATCATCCAAGCAAAATCCCGATCCATAAACTGAACTCTTCCCCTTTAAGTTCAACCTTAGAGAGCAAACATGAAAACAAAATTGGAAAATCAAAGCACAATCGGGAAAGGCAAGAAGGTATATGCAGTATCACGTTCAATGTCATTTTAAAAAAGAAAACAAATACAGAAAAAATGAAATTATACCTTATGACATGGTCATATTTTACAGGATAGTCAATCCTGGTCATAAATACTTCCTCAAATCCACTATCTCTGCATTTCTCAATGCATGCCAATGTCATTGTAGATTCATTTTGCAGCTGAAATGACGAGTTTTCTAAACAGGTTAAACACGTCTCTATATCATTATTATGGAGCAAAATGAACTCCTAAACAGTACCTCGAGAAATCCAACCCTTGTTACCCTTAAGGCTATATTAAAGCTTCTAGATGGAGTACATATAACAATTGGAAATGATTCTTTAAAAGGCAACCTCTCCTGCAATACCAAAGATTGTAGTTCATTGACATCAGTAAAATAAATTGGAGCAAAGAGCATTTGGTACGAATTACAAAATAGACAAAACAATCGAGTGAGGAAGGACTTCTTAAGATTATTGCAAAAGTAACTTTTTTTGAATTATTGACAAAGTAACTGATGAGAAATGTCAATCAGGTGGACATATTGTAGCCGAGTTTGTTATATGATACAGTCATGGCATCTGGTTATCAATTTGTCATTTTTTTCTTTTCCTCAGTTTTCCTCACTACAGTAGCAATCAATTAGGGAAAACAAAACAAATAAATCAAAAACTTAAGAGTACACAATACATGTCTAGATTACACACACACACACACACACAAAAAAAAAAAAACAAGAAATCCAGTGAAAGCCAAAATTGAAGACATGAAGATCCAGTAACAGGAGACCTCTTTTGAAACAGCTTTTTGGCCTTTTGGTGTGAAGTAGAGCCCGTGTTTCCACAAATCTGAAGTAGCTGCATATGCAAACACAATAGTAAGTATAAGTATCATTGTGGTACTGTTATTTGTGATACTAAATTACTTTTAGAGCCTGAAACCCCAACTATGAGAGTCCATGACTCTAGTTTCTGCAGTGCCCATAAATTACTTTACAGCAAAGAAAAGATAATCATTTGAAATTAAACAATAAAATTGACAGGTATGTTTAATTGTTTATATAAGTGATACATAAAATTCAGTAGCTTTTAGCAGATTGCAACAATTCTTTTGCTAATGTATTATGCCAACTCATTTCTCATTAGCACTAACCCTTGGGAAAATTTTTACTAAGCATAAAAAATTGGTAGAAGCATGCAAGATAAATCTAGTCGCCAACTGGGTTTGATGACTTCAAACAAGTGTTTGGTGGAAAAGGGGAAAGAAAACATACCAATGAATTTCATTGTAACACGAAATATTTGCATTGCCTTCATTGATTTATTGATATGGTTCCTATCCACAAGGTATGCCAATATGACAGAGATTAGAAAACCATTCAGGCAATCATAAGCATATATTGGCATCCTGCGGCGAGCCCAGACCTACATCAATAAGAAATACCCTTGTCACAGAGATGTTGCATTAAGATCTTAAAATAGGTATTGAAGCCTGGTAGTATACCTTCAGCAAAACTAAACCTTGTCGTAATTCCTTTGACCCAAGAAAAGTTTGCTTGACAAGTTCTTCTGTATCTTCTATAAACATGTCTTCCAAAATACTACTATTGTACTTGGGAGTAGACTGAGGAATGCCCCCTTCAGAAATAGAAAGTTCCAATATAAATAACAATCTACGATAAAAATTTGATTGCTCAGAAACAATAATAACTTTACCTTTACTCACAGCACGAACATTATTCCGCTGCAGGTTCAATTTTGGAATGCTAAAAAGAGATGGTGCTGTGGGAATTATTCTCACAAAGAACCCAGGGAGTGCAACTAATTTCGTGACTGTCATACCAAAGTATTGTAAATCATAAGTGCATCATAGAAACAAATAATTACATCCACACATTCAAGTCCATGGAAGAGAAACATTATTTGAAATGAAGACATGCGGCATGAAAACAAACCTGGATACACAATCAACACAGGTTTCCGGACTTCGTTCTGGAAAGTGGACCATTCAACCTTACCAACTAACGAAGACGAAATCAAGTACTTTTTAATCACACAAAGGTACAGGCACCTTTTAGCATGGTACCGGTAATTCAAATAGTCTTTCTCATGAAAACATTCCTGCAATCAATCAAAAACTCATGAACTTTCGGCATCTCAATCACCTATTCTTGTCATCAAAAAAACCTATTCTAACCTCCAATTGCGATAAAAAAAAAAAAAAAAAAAAACAAATACAGAACTAGGTGAATACCTTGGGCAACTGAACGAAAAGATCGACATTGAACTCAGGCTTTACAAGGCACTCTATAGCATAACTGCCGCCAATTTTGACAGACTTCGGCTTCTTGAAATCAAATTCAACTTTGTCTGCACCAATATCTCTGACGAATCCCGGAGCTAAATCAGCCGTTACCTGACCATTTGTTAACCCAAGCATCACCAGTGAGCTCAAGGTAAATAGCCGAACCGAAATTCACAGTAAAACTAGGACTGAGAATCAAATTCGTATAACAATGCAGTAAAATTGAACTCGAAATAGCTGCAGTTAGAGACCGAACCTTGAGGTCTTGTGGAATTGTATCGATGGCTGCTTTGATCGATGAAACGGCGTCGTCCACGAACTTGGTGAGCGCAGGTGAATATTCTAGCTGGACCTCTTTCAAGAGCTCCTCCACCTTCAGGTCCGCTGAGTTATCGGTTTCCATAGTTCTTCTTCGGTTTTGGGTTTGGGTTTTGGAGCTGAAACGGAAGGGTTTGCTGGTAAATAGTGAGCTTCGGGAGATTAGGGTTTAGGGTTTAATGGATGGGTGGCGGGAGAAAGGATGGAGGAGGAAGAAAAATGAGAGGTGGGCCTAACTGATTTTCAAAACTCTGCTGTTGTAATATTTTGGGCTGTGCTTCATACAAAAAGGCCCAATTTCCAACCAAATAGTTGGGTTATCTGGATTTTCTTATTACACGAGATCATTTCGGCTAACTAGTTGAAGTCGGTAACTCTTGTAGATTGGTAAGTAATTCTCACTTCTTAGGTTTGGAGGTTGGTACTTTTAAATCGATGGCTTATTCTGTTCAGGAGTTAGGATATTTTGTGTTCGATTAGGAATTTTTTAGATTGAAGCCAATAATATGAACTTTTGGCCTTTGAATGTCTAGCTTGGGACTATGATGTACTTGCTCGAAGCTGATGATGAGAAGAAATGGGGAGAAAAACAAGCACGTTGCAAGCAAACTTGAATATCGGCTCTTTAGTACTAGAAGTCTAATTGTTATGTAAATTTGTCTTCCAATCCATTTAAAATAGCGCGCCTCAATGTGAGGCTTCACCAAAACACCTTGAGGTTATCCTTGAAAGGCATTTTTTTTTTGTTTACTGGCCTCTTGACACCCACTCTATGCATACTATTTGGCCTTTTGTTTTGGTAATTTGTGAAAAATAATTAAGAAAGAAAAGAAATTGATCGTGGGTACTTATTTTCAGTTTTTTTAGCTAATATCACTTTTACCCTCTCTTGATAAAAATGTTGTTCTTCTACATATTAATAAACTATGGTTATTAAAAATAATTGATAGCTGTATAAAATAATTTATAATCGTCATTTTTTTTAATAACTAAAAAATATATTTGATGTAATCCAATCATCCATTCATGTTGGTGTAAGTGCACATTGGCACATTAGTTTAGACCTATAATAAACTTGAATACAGGCTCAACTTCACGAAGTCTAATTGTCCTGCAAACTTTGCCTTTAGCTTTTTGTAGGGTGAAACTTAAATGGTTCTCAATTTCTCTCAGCTTTTTATGTTACTTCCTAGTGAAATGACATTCACAAACAAAACCAATTACCAGTTCATGAGATATCATAGTGTATTTATTATGAAAAGAGAAAACTAAGAGCAACTCCAACAGTTTCCCGACTTTCCCCATATTTTGATTTTTCTCTACTTTAGGGAAAAATGAGCCTTTTTTGCTCCAACAGATTCCCTATAATTATCTCTATTTTAGAGAAAGTGAGGAAAGAGAAAACCAAATTTCCTATATTTACAGCAATCTCTAAAATTTAAGGAAGAATATGGAGATTTTAGATATTGGTGTAAAATAGAGAATCTGTTGGAGTTGAAGAAGAAAAAGATGATAAAGCTTTGACTTTTGCTTCTCTATTATACAGAAATTATAGAGAAGCTGTTGGAGTTACTCAAATAAGTCTCTTTGTGTTTGTCATGCTCATTCAAACAAGCATTTTTTTTTTTTTGACTTTGTCAAGGGGAACCCAAAGGCTTCCTAGGCCCAAGATAAACCCCTTCGGCGCATGTGAAATGCTCCAACTGTGCATTAGAATCACGTAAATTTGTCATAAACTAGGTGATTTCCATTTCTTCCCTTAACCCTCGCTCATGGAAATGTAATGCGCTGATCGATTACTTAAATCACATGGTAACTGTCTTTTCGTTACATGCTAATACTCATCGTGCAAGACAATTCTTACACTCTTCCAGGATATTTTCACACAAATCTAAACAAACTAGTCACATGTGGTGCATAAGACTGTTGTGATGACATGATCAAATTATTCTCACATTACGTGTACTCCTAAACGGTTCCAATTAATCCAGGAGAATCGAAGCAGACCATCTTTGAATATTAGTTAAAACCAAGAACACCACCACACAAATATAATCACACATTTCACACGAAATTGATCTGCAATGATTTGACAAAGGACCATATATAAAGTCCCCCCCTCAAACCCTCTGCCATTGCCTTTGTTTAATTGGACGGTCAGATTCAAATTCATTAATGCTCACAGCAAAAACACGAAACGACAAAACCAGGTTCACTGTTCTGAACCGCAGAGGCCAGTGTCCGGTCCGAGTTGAAAACACAGTAACCTAACAATCGCATTGGCCAGTCAGACCATCATAATCATTCATCACACCGTTCCAGAAATCCCATGAAAATTAAATAGCTTGAGATTCAGGTCATCTGTAACTTGCAGTTCATTACATATATGATAGCAGACTAAACAAGACAAGTTCCTTCCTAGGTTATACATTATCAAACGGTCTACTTGGATTTCTCAGCATTAAGTTCGGATCACGACCGTCGACCGCCGACGGCGAAAACGGGCCAAATATAGAAGGTAGGTAAGTAGTAGTAGGTAGATTTATAATGTGAAGTTAAAATTGAGAGGGAAAAAAAAAGAACATGAAGCATGGAAAAAAGCAAACTAATTAGGAGCATTGAAGAACAGGATCGACATCTTTATCTGGTGAAGTCATGGACGAGGCTTGGTCTGTCTGTGACATTGAGGCGCCACGAAAGGAACGGAATGCCGCCGCCGGCGTCGGCCGGTTCGTGAGACGTCATCATTTCGTGATCGTCCATGAATCGGAATTCGTTTCCGTTCATTGAAGGAGCGTAGCACTGCATTTTCTGAGTCTGAGAGTTGTTAATCCACGAATGGCTGCCGGACGAGGTTGCGCCGTTAGCTGACGTGGCGGCTGCGGCGGTGGCTCGTCTCTCTTCCTTCTTGAACCGGATTCCACAGGCATTGCAAAGCGACTGCAGAGTTGGTAAAAGAACAAAAAAAAATTAGAAACTAAATTGAAAAAAGAAAAAGGCGATATCTTCTTTTTAGTACTTGGTAAACGAAATCGATCATCGTTGCTTTGACTTGGCAGTTAGTAGCAATCATTACCCCAGAACAGGGATAGAGTCGTAAATTCATTTAATTTACCTTTGGGCCTCGTGGGCCGTTTCGCCAGAGCGGTGTCGAGGTGGTGTCGCAGTTGGCGCAGCGGCGAGCCAGAAGCGAATCGTTACTCCCCGCGCCGCCGCGGTTGCCGCTGCTGTTTTTCGGCTCTGACGTGGCGTGCTTGGGTTGTAACAAGTCCCAGCAAAAGTTCGAAACGGAGCGTCGTTCGTGCCGTCCGCCGCGCTTGTCGTCGTTGCCGTCCTCGGCTGTGAGACGAGTGGACGGCGTGCCTAGGGAGAGAGTGCAATCGACAGAAGAAGGGGAGGCGAAGGAGTACATGTGGTGGTGATCCGACGGCTCGTATTGATCGTACGCCTTGTGATGATTGTTCGGCATGGAGAACAACATGGAGAAGGAGGAGTTGCTCTGGGTGTGGAACAAGCCACACGAGCATGACCCCATAACGTGGCCCTGAGAGCTAGTACTACTGCACCTCTGCATATCGAGAGTGATTTGTTTGAGCTGTGAATTATCTGTTTCTGAAATGAGCCGAGACTAGGCCCGAGATAGTGTTGTAGTTGGACAAGGCCGAAACAGTAGAAGCGAGAGCGAAGGGTGGTAATAATGGATGGCGATGATGATGATAATGAAGGGTGTACGAGATGGAGGAGGAGGAGGAGGAGGAGGAGAAGTGAGGAGAGGGGTGGTTGTTGTCTGGTAGCTTTATAAGCCAATAAAAGGGTGAAATACCAGTCAGCACCTGCAGTCCACGTTGTCGTGAAACGCAAATAGATTTAAGTTTTTTACAAAGAGAGAGAGAGAGAGAGATAGAGAGGGGAGTGATAAAGACTGAGAGGCAGAGAGGATGGGACCCAGGTTGCATGTTACAGAGAGAGAAAGTGTATTAGAGGGCCGAGCCTGAGCTCAGTCAGTGTTAAAATGGTAGGGCATCAACAAGTGTAAGGGGATCGATGAGGAGTGTGGGGGAGGGTGCCCGGAATAATTTTCCGGGGTGGCGGTAGTGGGTAATTTGGTTCTGGGTCTGGTCAAAAGAGCCCACGTGACTAGCGGGAACAGTCTTCCATATATAGATCTGCCTTCTCCGATCACGAGGACTAATTAGTAGTATGAGTCTAGTGTTTGTGGTCTCGAACCCAATACATATCAAAAACCTCTGTCCGTATCCGTATCTGTGTTCTGTCACTGCCACCCTCCCAAGGAAAATGGAATAGTAACCTATGAATTACATACCCCAGTCGCAGCACGGCCACACGTGCAGCCCAAGCGCCTCGCCCTAACCCTCCTCTTCCCCCAATCCCAATTCTCGAATATACCCCTTAAAACGCTCTCTGCCACTGGTATATTCACTCAGTTTCGAACCCTTTGTTAGTCTTTGTCATGCAGCTTGGAACGCTGTGCCCTAAATCCACATCTGGTTTCTTCCTCCGACCATTTTCCTATACCTCTGTATTTTACTTCAAATACAAGCTTTTCTTTTCATGAAACGTTGTGATAGCGTTGGGTAACCACTCAAAATTTTCAATATATACTTTTGGTTTTCTAAGAAATTATTCGTTAAGGGTTTCAAATGATTACTTATTTACTTAAAATTGTAAAGAATGATTAAAAGTTATTTGTTTTTGGGTTTAGATTATCGTGAGACAAATGCATGTGTTGGATGTTATCAAAAAAAAAAAAGGCATGTGTTGGATTAGTGCCGTTTGCAAAATGGTGTGAAGATTTGGTTCCACTGTTAGGTGAAATGGACATCGTTACTTATTGCCTCTAACAATCTCGTTTGAGTTTTCACCAACATATATAATTGTTTCTTCTTATCCAAAGTTCCAAACGGACCACAATGATTGGACCTTCACATAAAATGTGTATCATTATCACTCATGCATCTTAGTCTACTTTTCAACTAGGATTTTGTTCTCAACAATGACCATAGTTCTCTAGTACGTACTCCGTTTAGCTTTATCTCTAGGGTGTCAAATCCATCAACGACTACTTTTTCATACAATGCATAAACCACCATAACAGCCAGTTTTTGAGGTCAAGTACTACTAAATTTACAGTGTTCGTACCCCCATGGAATCACGTGAACCCAAAACGAAAGCCAAATTCGTCGTCATCATCAACACCACCACTATCACCACCACCCCAAGTCTCAAGGCATTTCAGTCCCCGAATCCAGAATAACCCATCACAGCAATCAAGTAGGCAACAAGCTTTATAGAAGATCCGGGATTTTGATGATCTATGCCCTCTATGCCTCCACAAATCTCACCCACAAAAAGCTAAAGAGAGACAGAGAAGGCAATCATATCAAAGCAATTAGCCACACTTGTTTTGTGTGTGCGAGAGGGAGGAGTATTTCGATTTTTACAGATTGGATTTTCTCTCTCTCTTTTCCTTTTGATCCTTTCGGGTCAAACCGTCAAACTCAGAAAATAAAATTACAAATCAGGGGGACCCTCGAGCATAGGAACAAGCTTCTCTGGAAGCCCGACCCCATATTTTGATCAAAGATTCAAAACGACACCCAAAGACACAGAGAGAATCAGATCGTCTAGAGATTGGTGACGACTACCGCTTTCCAAAAGATGCTCTTCCCTCCATTCGCTTTGCAATTCCAAAAAAAAAAAAAAAAACGAAAACCAGACCAAACAGTAAACCAAAAACTACGTTTAGCCCAAGACAAAACACATCATCATCATAACCACATGCAATATAGAATTAGGCGTTAAAACTAATTAATTTGATTAATGTTTTTCTCTCATCCCCAAAAACGACCTTATTCAACGTCGTTTGTTTTACACGCTCTCGGTGCAAAGCATGCAATGCACTGTTGCCTATGCAAATTCCAAGTAAAAATGCAGATCTCTGATTATACCTATACCCCCCTCCTTTTTTTAATGCGACTCTGGGATTTGCTTAATCATCCGAAAACACAAAACGAATCTAATTCATGTTCACCGCTTCACGTATAATACTACTTGGCTCGACACTCCTGCCACGTAGTTAAGCTTTTTTTTTTTTTGTCATGATCTAAAACATCAATAAAATCAGTATTTCCGAATATTTTAAGTATTGATGATCCTACACATAAATTATTTTAGAAGATATTTGAATATCATTTGCATATTGATAATGTTAAATTATGAAAATTACTACATCAATTTGAATGATTCATAGCCATTTTAATTCTTATTTAAATTATGGATCTGAAATGTTAGGTAACATGAGATTATCAAGAAATTCTTAATTTTTTTTTTTTTAAAAGAATTAAGCTCGTAATGAATGTTGCTAGACACAACGATCCTATCTAAAATTTTATCCACGTATGATCGTAACCATGACCATGCTCGAAATTTAATCAAAGATCATAATGATGGTATGAGGCTCGTTGGATTTGGCGGGACCCGCGAGTCTCGTAGATTAGGGTTTTGCACTTTTCCAAGGTAAGCATATCGTATCTATCTGTGATAATTGATCGCTATCACTCTAATGAAGATGCCACGTGGGAGTCGCGCAGGGATTTACTTGTATGCATGCATGCAAATTTTTTTAAAATTTTCAATTTTCCCGATATATATTTCCTATTTATAATTATTACGAGCATCGGAACTAACCCACAAAAATTTACATTCCTCAAAAGCATCAAGATACAACTGGAATGTGAATGTCTGTCCCTCCTCCTTCCTCCTCTCTCTCTTTCCTCTCTTGGATATTTAAAACAACCAGGGTTTTGGGTGGAAAATTGCAAATATATTAACTTTTTTAAGCTAGGGTAGATGGGGTTGGATGAAATTGTAGTTGACTAGAAGAAGATCTTTCTTTGTTGGGAGCCAGGTAAGGCTTAAAGTGAGAATAGTAAATTAAAGTGGGTTTGGTTTTGGCATGGTTTGGTTTTGGGGTTGGAGGAATATATTGAAAAAGGAAAAGGAAGAAAATATGTAGAGAATTGCAGTAGTAGGAGTAATAAGTGGACCAGACTAGACTAGACCAGACCAGACCAGACCGTGGATTGAGCAAAAGGGCATGCAGTTGGAGTTGGAGTTGGAGTTCGGGGGAGAAATTCCTAACGAGCCGTCCTATGTAATGAAAGCTAAATCCTTGTCAGTATCATATATCCACATCTCTAAAGATATGGGGGACACTGTAACCTCGAGCTCTAATTGTCTCCTCGAAGGAGGTCTAACCACTACATAAAGCTAGCCCCAGTAAAATACTAGTGTTTCTTTTTCCTTTTTGTGCGTTGTTTATATTTTCTTGGGGTTTTGTGATTTGGTAACTAAGAACTAATCAGATGAAACCATAACAATGATAACATTGAACTGTAAGATTTGTATGTTAATTAACCCTTGATCCATGTCTTCAATTGGTTTTCTTGCGATCTGTAGGTGGCTATATACAGACATTAGACATGTAATTGGCAAGTCGTTATACTACTTGGCACTAGTACCTTGTTAATCTAAAGTTCCAAACCAAAGAACCAAAACGTTCGATGAGAAATGGTTCGTTATTTGGTAAGAGTAGATCTTTGAGGGCACAAGCAACATCGTGAAATTTTGCCACTTTAGATTGATCGATAATCAAAAATTGGTCGTTTTTGTTAACATCATAACCAAGAATTCAGCACTTGATTTTGGTCAAAGATAGAGATATATACTTTCATAAACACTTGTCTTAATATCTTGTTCATCAAGTAATTAAAATTTCTAGTTATTCCATAACCTTGGTAATCCTTCATTAGTAGGTCGTCATAAAACCCCAGACCAAAAAAAAAAGCTAGTCATAGAACCAATTAAAGCAGCATCCCATCAGTTTAAAGACTAATTCCTAGCCAGTATCATTATTTTCTGTATGCAGAACCCTTTTCTCATGCAACCTTTTAGCTAAGCTAATACTGATCGATTTGAAACACAAGTAAAGCAGTGAAACATAGATGAAAGCAACTTATAGATCGAACCCACCGACATGCCCGATGCCCAAAACCAAAGGAGTAGATGGTACGTTATTGGCTCAGATCTAGTCTTCATATGCATGTTGATCTTTACCTGAGCCGTACATGCTTTTCTTTCTTGCCTCTTCTATAAGCTCTTTCTGTTTCCTCTACAACTTTGAATCTCTTTAGAACCTTTTGCAGAACATCCAAGACTAATATATTTCTTTTAAGGAATGTGTAAGCTTCCTGATCTGGGCACTGCTGCCCTTTTTATTCTTCTAAGGAAGAATCATTATGATCTAGATCTTGACTGCTGAATCTTCTTTCTTTATATCTCCTAGGAAACATAAGCACGTAAATTTTGATTAAAACCTTTAAATTGTAGACTTATTATGCTCTTAACTTTTGGACTTGTGGACCAAAGTAGTATGGATCTACACAGTGATTTCTGCTTTGGGACTTGTAGGAGAAGTGTGTACATGGGCTTATATATATGGGCCTCAGTTTTGATTATACTTATTTATTTTAAAATACAAATCAGACATTACCCAATAACCAGAAGCAAATAACAAAACTTAAACTCATAATCATATCCGACGACATTCACTAATATCAATTTCAGGGTCAACCCTTTTTCTTAAAGAGGTGACTGCCTCATTAGTGATAGCGGCATTGGAACATTATGTGAAGCTTTGCAAGCTCAAACCTTAAGATTCAACTATCTGGTCGGACCAAAAATATAGTCATATGAGAACGAATCAGATGGCACCTTTTTTTTTTATAATTAAAACTAGCCCCTTAACATGTGCGGAATTTTATAATTAAAACTAGCCCCTTAACATGTGCTCCGCACATGTCAATTGAGTTTTATTTTTTTATTTTTTTAAATTAAAAAAGTTACAGCAATTTATCTCCTGATTTTGGGGAAGCTTTTCCTTTTTTTCATTGGATATATACCTTGCAAATTTTTCAAATATGATATAGTATATTGACTATCTTATCCTCATATAGAAATAATTTGTTTGTTAATATTTATATTATGTGATGACATATATGGTAGTTCAAAAATTCAACCATTCCCTCAAGAATTGGCTTAATTATATAAGATATTCAAATAGAATACTCATTATTCTGTCCAGTACCATTTGGTCTAGTGGCATATTATCCATGACATTGTGGCAAATTGGACTTTTTAAGTAACGAAAAAAAAAATACCTAGTTTGTATAAGTGGAACATAATACTTTTCTCTAGCTAAAACATTTAGCACGCTCTCTTATATCCTTATAGCCAGATTGTCCACTGTTTAAGCGTTCAAGCGGTCGAAGTTCCTGACAATGATGAGTCTTTATGGCCTATGTGAACATATTTTCTTACTATATTAAAGAGGCCTCTTCAAGCTGTTAAAAGTGAAACAGTTAGGTCTTGATTCCCCACCTTGTGAGATCCTGAAATTTGAAGTTGCTCGAATTTTATTTTTGAGCTTGGAAATGGAAAGTAGAGATCGCCACGAGTTCGCGGCATTTTTCGGTGAATTTTTCGGATTTCGGAGCTATTTTAAAGAAATTCTTGAAGTTTAATTGAAAAAAAAATAGTATGTTTACGTGGCCAGTTCTGGTTGGTGGTTGGGGTGACAAGTGGCGTGTTGGCTGCATGGCAGCTGGAGAAATTTTTTCATACTACGGTCACACCACTTCATTTGTGTGACGTCCCTATAAAACAACGACACGTGGATCCTTAACTGTTTAGACATCTAAATTGTTTTTGCCATCTTACAGCACCGTTTTCTTCTATATCTTTCTCTGTTAATGCAAATCTTGAAGGACTGAAACACCAAGCTTTTCTATTTCCAGCATAGTTCTTCTACTGTTCTTATCTCTATCACTAGTCTTCATTTTAGAAACCTTTTGCTTCTTTTGCTCTCCATGAAGACCACCTTGCTGACAATTGTCAATCCAAAAGTCCACAAATAGGTCTGCATCAAGGTGTAAAATATTTGTAATTGTAGTAGATGATAGATCTGTCAACACAAATTTTAAATCCACCAAAGCCGGCTTTTAATTCCAGGCAGGTCGGGTCAATGTTGTTCCCCAGTTAGTCGCTTATGAGGCTGGAGAGTTCTCCCTTGTTTGTACGGAAGAATTAGTTTGATTTTCAAGTAAAAGAGATGATAGTTGTGCCGACCATGGGGTTTCTACAAATATAGTAATGACCTAATGATAGGAAAACATTCAACCATAATTTAATTAGATAAGAAAATATAACAAGTTTGCTGGGTAGACTTGCAGAGTTGCAGACTTCGTTGATAGGCACGCAATGGAACTATGGAAGGAGGAGGATAGATGTAGACGACAAAGGAAAAAAAATAGATGGCAAAAAAACGTTAGATGACTAATCACTTAGGTTTCCACGTGTCGTTCTATTATAGGTAGGTCACTTAAATGAGGTGGTGTTACCGTAGCACGGAAAAATTTCTCATGGCAGCTGACCATGACGTTATCAGCAGGTAGCATTAGTCACATGACAAGTGTCCAAATTGTCGGAAGCTTTGTGTGTTGACACGTGGCACCAAGTTAACCAATCCTTGGTCGACACGTGTCAATCTTTGGCCTATAAATAGATGGGACTAGCTGCTTCTTCTTTCTGACGGGATTCAAATTTGCTCACCATTTTTATTTTGTGGTGATATCACCACCCAATTAAAACTTGTCACGTCATATAGAATTAATTTAATACTTAAAATTTATTTTTTTAATAAAACATCATGATTAACTATAATTATGTTTTATAACACATGACAGTTTTATATTGAGTAGTAGTATCACCATCAAAGTATTGATGGTGAGCAAATTTGAATCCTCTTCTTTCATTCGGTACCTTTTTTTTTTTTTTTTGAAACGGGGTTTGGACATTCGGTACCATTTTTTGAGAGTCAGAGACTCTCTCTGTCTCTCTCTAGTTTTCTCTATCTAAGACTTCGACGTATCATAACTTTTGATCCGTAACTCCGATTCAGGATTCGTGAAAAGATACGGATTCTTCTCAACCAGCTCCTTATATCCATATAGGTTTGAGTTAGAACTAACGGTATTTTCTAGAAGGCTCATTTTAGGAGACTCGGTTTACGATCGGTATTCAAGGAATGGATTTGTATTGTCATGGTGAGTGCATTGTGTAATATGTTTCAAATATTCTTTTTTTTTTGAAAGGAAGTTTCAAATATTCTTATTTGCTCTAAAAATGGTGCAAAAGCATGATTTTATCTATTTACGAAATATCTCTCTATTTTCAAGTGAAGCATGTCTATTTGCGAAATATGCGGAGTTTATATATATTATGTGCTAGATCCATTGTTTGACTAGTCATGGAACATAAGAATTTCTTGATTTGTTATGTCGAGGTAAGGATGTGTCACACAGTGGTATAGGGCTAGAGAAGGCAATTAGGATTCTCGTGGGGTACACTAAATTGAAGGATAATCAATAAGAAGAGATGATGCGATGTGATGAATTACTGTGAATTGATGTGTATACGATTTACTACTTTCTAGCATGTGTAAAATGACATGGCTTTACTGGCATATTACATGATCTACTCATTGAGCGCGTCGTTTTGCTCACCTACCCATCTCTAATCCATTTTGCAGTGAAGTACTTAGATTTTGATGAGCCGAAGTGGGTTGGATGGGCCTAGAATGAAGTACCTAAAAGGAATAGTTTATTTACATTTTTCTTTGTAACACTCACACCTCGGATTCGGTGTTAGGTGCACCAAATCTCACCTCCACCTGGTTCGGGGCATGATACACCTACTATTCGAATGGCTAAACATGGGGGATTTAGAGCACTGACGTGCACCTGCACCAACATGAAAGGATGATTGGATTACATCAAATGCACCTTTTAGTTATTAAAAAAATGTTGATTATAAATATCAAAAGTTGAGATCATCTTATAAGTGCTGGGTCAATTGCACTGTCTTTGCATGGAAGAATTACCAGCTAAACATACATCATCATACTCCAAGTGATTGTTGAGTTCTGTCAGTTCAGTAAGTTTTTATAAAATCATTATTTAAGGGTAAAAAAAAAAAATTGGTGCAAAAAATAAAAAAATGGAATTTTGGGAAAAATCGTGTTATATATAGTATGCAATTTTACATAGAAATCATGGTTTTGGAGATTTTATTTGTTGAGAATGTTATATGTGCAATTTCCTCAATATTATAGTTAGTTTATATATAGTTTTGAAATTTTTTTTTTTACACCCTGAGAATAAATAAACAATTTTGTGGTTTTTTGAATGAAGGATGTTAAGTCTTTAATAATCAAAATAGTAAACAACGATATAACATGACCTACCCATAAGGGCCATATCAATATCAAGCCATGCAAGGCGATCCTAGAGCAACCTAAATGAAATTATCATAGTAATAAACACCAAAATCTTAAAAACCTAGACAATGTTAGGGTAATGAGAGAAGCTAGCCACCCAAACTTATTCTCCAAACCTAGGACCTCCCACACAAAGGGGGCATCCCTAGGTCCCAAACTAACAGGACAAATGGAAATGTCCTCCTTCGTAAGGGCCCAAAGCTTATAAATAAGCCTTAGACCCAAAATAACTAGCAGCAACACCATAAAGGACCAAAACACAAGGCCCAAAAACTTGAGGAAAACATTCCGAGCCAAACGAGGCCCAATGTATTGATATTTCATTGATTTGCGACATGAAATATCAAACATTCGGAGGGAAACTAAAGTTCTTGTCATGTTTCCTTTCCTCTATTTGGTAAAGCAGGGAAAGTATTCAGGAAAGACCATTTGATTTCCCTTCCGATGTTTGGTTGGTGCAGGAAAGGAAAGTAAAAATATATCAATGTTTCAATAATACCCTTGTATTTTAAAATAAAAACAACATCATAAAAATTCAAAAGTACACCAATTTTTTATGCAAGAGAGGGTATTGTTCCAAAACTTTTATAATAAATGTTGGGAAATGGGAAGGGAAAACCAATCTCATAGGATCTGAGTGGAATGATTTTCCCCTACTTTCCCCTCTGTCAGGAAAGTGTTTTCAGAGTTTGTGGTTACCAAACAAAGGAAAATCATTACTTTCCTTTCCTGAGTCCTCAATTCTGTGAACCAAACGAGGTCTAGGTATATTGCTAAAAGTATTAAATTGACTAAAGAAAAGTTTTTTATGTCTCCTTAATTTATTTTATTATTCCAATGAAAATTTCAAATTTACCTAACACAGCCTAATTAAAAACATTTCAGTTTGTAAGGTACTCTATAAGTCTTAACCAAAGAAAAACCAATCATATCTAATTATACTCATCTGAACGTTGTACATTCACTAGTTCTATTATAGTTTCCTATCCAATGAAAAAGAAATATCCGAATTTGATTGATGGTTCACCTCTACCCAAACTCTAGTCCCCATGGCTTTGCATTCCAGCAATGGCGGCCGACATTGGCTTCCTCTCTAAGTCATCTATTGATGGCCCTCCAAAGCTGATATTGTGCGGCGATCACCCAATTTACCCCTAAATCTTAATCACCACTTCTGTGTCTTGCCATAGTGGATTTGATGATGTGAGTGATAATGATAGGTGGTTTGATCCATTTAGGCTTAAAGCTGGGTGGACGTGTGAATGGGAGTGGCAGATGCGGCCATTTAGAGCTCGACAGAAATCTGGGTCGTGCGTAGGCGGAGATGTGAGGTCATGGCGTAGTCGCCTATTGATCGACTTGGTTTTTGTGGAGGTAAACCACGGGGAGCTTCTGTTGGCCTCTGGTTATCAGTGATGGCAGGGGGCAATGGGCTACGCTTGGAGGCAAATGTTGACTCAACCACGACAGAGCCAAAATTCCAGCTTGGCGTTGGGTTTGAAGTGGATCGCTGGTTTTGCAAGCTAGAAGTGGCTAAGCGGCTCGAACCCGACTGCGGATTGGCACCTTGGAGGCTTCCATCGTATTATGACTGTGATTGGAGGCATCCGGTCGCAAGGAGTGGAGACGATGCAATTTGGGTGCTCCATCCCTGTACATGCGGCGACGATGTTGACGTTGAGTGTAACCAGTACAAAAAAGGGCGAGCCCAATTGGGGTTGGGTTCCGAGATCAGTCTTGTGACCCAAATCACGTTGAAGGCCCAATTGTTTTTGGGTGTCCAAATTTTTTTGGATGCCTAAACAAAGTTGGGTGCCGGAATTAAATCCTGATTTGGAGCTCAAAGTTTTGGGCTCTTGTCTTATGGGGTTTAGAATTTGGTATCCAGGAGGATGGACCCAACCAAACCTCCTAGCCGTAATTTGGAAGGCAAGGAGAGATTTTAGTTTTTTGTTGAACTATGCATATTTATTGTGTACTAGATTTTTCATAGTTATATGTTTACTTTTAGTAAGTGAGCACTGGTTGTCTAATGACTGGTGCTAGCATGCCATGTCTTAGACTTGCCCATAGAAATGACAAAAGAATATATGTATCCATGCCATTTTGGCTTGAGTTAAATGAGAAATAAATTTGTTTGATAAAAGAAAAAAATTTCACTAGTTCTAGCATTATTGAATAGAGCCTGACCTCTTTCAATTCAAACTACCATTCTTCATACATGTTCTTCATGTGTAATAGTTTATTATTATTTTTTTTTGTAAAAGTAAATGAAATAAAATAGTTATTGTAGAGAGACATTAGTGAGAGAGAAGAGTGGGGGTTGTGGGATCATTTATTTATAATTTTCTTAATAAAAATATATTTTGTAATTATCATATTTACCCTTATAATTTAATTTATTCTCAAAGTTTTTTAATCTTTCATGGTTAAATCTGTCAAACTTTTCAATTTTGACTAACAAAACATATTCTCGTAATAATAGCATAGATAATAATTCTACATTTGCCCCAAAACTTTTCTCTCAAAGGCTAGGAGCCACATCTAGTTGTCCGGCAAGATTGGATGCCCGGTCAGACGGCACGCCCTTGCAGCGGCGTCGTCGGCCAGGCTAGAAGGGACCTTATGTCAGGTGTTAATAGGTCTTGTCGAAGTTTTGGTTACAGGATGATGATGTTGCTGTCCCGAGAAGTTGAAGGGTTTGACGGCGAAGGACCGAGGCGGGGTGATGACTGGAAGGCGGGGTCGACGTCGCCTTGCCCTAGGGAGAGGCGCGATTGGCCTGGTGTCTTCAAATTGCTAGCGTATGTCCGAAGATCCACGGGTTCAGATCGAATTCGAGGTGCTGGAGATGGTCGGGTGACGAGAGCCACTAGGTTTAGATCGGATCAGTTTGACTCGACTTGGTTTAGGCGGTTTGGCTCTGATCTGAGGAGGGGCGGCGAGGCTAGATGGCTTGAGGAAGGTCGTGGTGGCATTGCTGCTAGGGTTGGGACAACATGGGAGATGCCGGCCGGATGAAGGCGTTGGGATTTCTGCACCCAGATCGACTTGGGCCTATTGGACTTTGGGTCTAGGCTTTGACCCTTGACCCGTTTATATTTTATGTTTTGTCTTATTTTCATTTAATTTTTATTAGACATGGCTGAATGCAGGCAATAATTCCCTATCTCTTTTGGATAGGGCGATATGGGCTTTGTCCCGGTATGCACACTCAGTGTGCCTTGTCTGGCCTAGAGAAACGGCGAGCTATTTGCTTAATCAAATGGATGCAACCTCCTAATGGCAGAATGAAACGAAGTGTCGCCGGATTTGTTTCCGTGTGGCAATATAGTTGGAAAGCTGTGCTATTTGTACTGATGCTTCTTCGTCATAGAGTTATCTTTCTGGTATGTCACCGCTATGTCAAAGTAAATGGAGTAGCCATTCGTGCACACTTTGCTAGTTGGTGCATGTTAGGATACATGGATTTTGTAGAGACTCATGGTATTATTTCAGGATGTTCTCTCTATGCTTATTGTAATTTGGGGTTCAGGCTCTACTTCCCTCCCTCCCTTGTATTCTGCAGTTTCATTAATCAAGGCTTGAGGGCAGCTGCACTAGCTCCCTCTAAAAAAATAATAATAATAGCATAGATAATAAAAAATTATATAATTTTTTTTTAAAATTTTCAAAGAAATAAATGTTTTCAAAAATGAATAAAATAATTATGACAAATCGCTCATTTAGTATTTTAGTTGGTACACATAATTAAAAGATTGGAAACAAGGAATATATGAGATTCCACTGTGAGACGAATTATTTGAATCCTAATCACTTTGATGTTGTAAATTATATCATTCTACATATGCTCATTTATTGGTAAGTAATTATCTCGCATTCTAACCGACTCTTCTAACTATACCTTTAGATAAACTGAAAAAAAAAAAAAATCCTTTCAAATGAACACCTAAAATATCTCGAAAATATGTAGCCGGCCAGCGAACAAACCAACTACCTAGTTCGATTCAAATTAACTAACCACATTATCTACTATTATCAATACCATACATGTAACCAAAATTGTACTATATATATATATATATATGGCGGGACCAAAATCCCTTTGATCAAAGTGCAAACGTATCACCGGCGACAACAAGCGAGAGTCACATAATCCCATGTGCAAGATGAGGACGACAGTTGTCAGTAGTTGGTGGTGCAGTTGATCAAACCCTCGTACCTGCATACCAATAAATTATCCATTTCAGGAACATGATTAAGAGATATGACTTACAGAAATTTTTTTTCCTAATGGTTTCGATGGGGAGGATTTAGTGCACTGACGTGCACTTGCACCGATATAAATGAATGGTTAGATTATATTAAATACAATCTTAGGTTATTAATAAAAATATTAATTATAAATATCAAGGGTTGAGATTATCTTATAAGCAGGGGCGGATTCACGTAGAGCCGAGATTAGGCACCTGCCTAGACTGGGTTTTTGAGTTTACACTGATTTGGTGTAGGCAAGGTATGTGAAAATGGCAGAAATTGGGCAAAAACATGGCAAAATCTTCATAATTGCCTCCAGAATCTATAGCTTCCCTCTAATTTTTCTCTCTTCCCATCCTGCCAATGTCTTGCCTTACCTGAAAAAAATTTCTGGCTCCGCCCCTGCTTATAAGTGTTGGGTTATTTGCACTGTTGGTGCATAGAATAAGTTTCATGGTTTCGATTCGACTTTGAATCAAGAGAATATGATAAAAAAAACTTGCTTCTTTTCAAACAAATTATATGAAAACTTAGCCTCTATTCCTCCCGTCCAAATGTATGCTTCCATTGATTGAATGAAATTTTTTGTTATCCAATGCATTGTGTATATATAACAAGTTTCATAAGCGTCATTTTGTAGAATTTATACATGACATATAATTGTAACATGATTAAGAATTCAATGCTAATAACTTCAGCTCATATAAATTGCTAGAATATAAATGATAACAAGATTATTTAAAAAATATTAAAAAAAAACCCTTAGCTCACCCCTCCTTACATATGTCAGTGAGAATCGAACTATGACTTTTACAATATTAAATTATAATTTACCAACATGTCACAGCTTACAGACAAAATTATTTAAAAAATATTGTAATTTTATACATTTGATACACATATTAGATAGACGTACGAAGTTTCTTATTACCTGTTATACACCAATAAACCACTATCCATTCCATCCTTAACCCCACCTTACCCCCTCCACATAAATTATTTGACGGGAAAATAAGATTTTAATCAATTGCACAAGTTTATACAAAAAAAAAAAAAACAGTGACATTACGTGCAAGAAAGCCATATCTAGCTACTAGTTAGATTAGTTGGTCAGTGGCTTCCAATCATCCACCAACAAAAAATTATTAGCATTATTCTAAGATCGAAACTTTTAAAGCTTCCATACAAGTACTGAAGTAACCAAGTAGTAGTGTGCGATTCAAACATTTATTCCATAAGTGACAAGCTATAACAACCCAATACCAAACAGTCAAACACAAACCTCAACTCCTTGCTAGTTTATAAACCGTATGTGAGAGAGCTTGTTTCCAGATTGTGAGAGCTACAAAGCAAAAAAACATGGTGAACTTAGTAGCACTACAGCAGCCCTTGTTGCATGGCCTAATGAAAATGGCCGGAGTGAAACCCTACACGGTGGAGATCGAGCCCGGCACAGTGATGAACTTCTGGGTCCCGAAAGAAACCCTAAAGAAGCCGAAGAAGGGCGAGAAGCCCGAGATCATATCCAAACCCAACAAGCCGGTCGTGGTTCTGATACACGGCTTCGCCGCCGAGGGAATAGTGACGTGGCAGTTCCAGGTGGGCGCGTTGTCCAAGAAATACTCGGTCTACGTTCCCGACCTCCTGTTTTTCGGTGGGTCGACCACCGACAAGCCCGACAGGTCCCCGGCTCTCCAGGCCGAGTGCGTCTCTACGGGGCTGAGGAAGCTCGGGGTGGACACGTGTACGGTGGTGGGATTCAGTTACGGCGGCATGGTGGCGTTCAAGATGGCGGAGCTGTATCCGGAGCTGGTGCGGGTCATGGTGGTTTCTGGCTCAATATTGGCGATGACGTGTTCGGTGAGCGAGGAGACTATGAAGAGGCTAGGGTTCGAATCGTCGTCGGAGCTTTTGCTGCCGAGCACGGTGAAGGGGCTCAAGGCTCTGCTCTCGGTGGCGGCTCATAAGAAGCTTTATTTTCCCGATCGGCTCCACAAAGACTTCCTTGAGGTTAGTGAACAATAATGATCCCCTTTAATGTCTAACTACATTTTGACTATTTTCGGTTTGGGAATTTTAGTTGCTTGAAGTAGGTTGAAAATTAAAAATGAATGAATGCACTGATGATATTTTAGTTGAGATATGACAGATTATACTGGGTTGTATATATTAAATTTCAAACTCTCTCGATCAGTCGATCTGGTCCCAGTGTTATAAATATGATTTATAGATGATATCATTTTCATGCAGAATATTAAGGACTCTGTCACTCTGACATCGAATAATTGTAAATCCGTAGTTAGAGAAGACAATTTGAATGACGAATCGTTTTTTAATATGGATGATATATTTTTCTTTTTAGTAGAAATCTGAAGTGTTAAACATTTTGTAGTATTACCCGAAACAAAATATCAGGTTGACTCGTATATCTATTCTCGGAGGTTAGCACCATTGGATGTCTGCATTTTATGTATTTACATTACCAGGTTTTTGTCATCAACTCATCTCTCATGATGAGAGAAGCTAATGATCAAATTGATTTATGATTAATTTTGTTATGTGGATTAATCAATCAGTACACTAAAGAAGTATAATAGACTAGCTCGATACAAGTGTCGACTTACTCGATCCTCAGAGTGGTAACTGCAGATTTTCCATGGCCCAGCCTCTTAGAGATTTGTGGTTCATTAGGAAGCATAGTTTCTTTACCTGTCTCTAAGTCTTTTAGCTGCGAACAATTTATAGGTGATGTTCACCAACAGGAAGGAGAGAGCAGAACTCCTTGAAGCTTTAGTCATTGACACAAAGGATCCAAACATTCCCAAATTCCCTCAGGTAATTAATCCAAATGCAATATATATGTTCTGTGGTCCTTAGTATTTCATCATCCATTTTATTCTATTCTTAACCTCATATATCTTGCCTATATGATTTGCAGAGAATACACCTCTTATGGGGTGAAAATGATCAGATATTTAAGCAGGAGCTTGCTCACAACATGAAAGAGTAAGTCCATCAATTAATTTTCATTATTTACACTAATTACATAAAATCAAACACCAAGTATACTAATTATGCAATTGTTAAGATGGGTTTGAATAATATTAATTGTTGTATGCAGGCAAGTAGGAGCAAATGCAACATTTGAAGGCATAAAGAAGGCAGGTCACTTGGTTCACTTGGAAAGACCTTGTGTTTACAATAGGTATCTCAAGAGATTCCTTGCTTCCCTGAATGAAGTTGGAGCTCAAAATTAAGATGATTTTCCATCACTCAAGTGACGAACAGCTCATATGCTTCATGTCGTGTACTCATATGTATGAGTTCATACACAACTAATACATGTATTAGTTGTTTATGAATCAAATTATATCTTAACATGTCGTGTACTCATAATACAGCTCATATGCTTCTTGTCGTGTACTCATATGTATGAACTCCATATCAGTGTTCAAATAATCAAAATTTGTATTAGTTGTTTATGAATCAATTATATCTTAACCCTGCAGCTAGTTGGTTTAAGATGATAAATCTGAGAGTACTATGATATTTCTTGTGTTCCCTCAACTCTTGTTTTCAACTCTAGCTTATTTGTTTCCAGAATTGCATTTTCCTTGTTTTTATATTCTGTTTATCAAATTGAACTACTTCATTAAGTGCCGACAAATCGTTTCATTAAACCTAATCTTGGTAAACTTTAATCAAACCCTAAACACGAAGGAAAGAGCACCACACACCCTACATAATCAAACTACGCACTATCAATCAAAGTTTAAGAATTGTTAAAAAAAAAAAAAGGACGCAAAGTTTAATGAGAGCTGAAATTCCGGGCCTCCATTATTAAAGACTAAAAACGCCCATCCATATTCAGTGGACTAGAAGATTGAGTGTGATTCTCGACTTGGACTTTGTTGGGCCAGGCTCAAAATTAAGTCCCGCGGGTCATATAATAACGACACAAGTTGCCCCGCCTTAAAATACACGCGCCTCTTTAGTCTTCTCTGCTACCGTTTCTTCATCTCGCCACCATTGCTTATTCACCTCACCGATTCTTCAACTCTCTCTCTCTCTCTCTCTCTCTCTATGGCAAAGCGATCCAAACCCCAAACCCAAATTTCTGAAAACCCCTCAACTTCCTCCAAAATCCCATTCCGACCCCAACAAATTCGAAAACTCTCCACCACCACTACCAAGCTCACCGTCCAAATTTCCTCTGATTTGCCCAAAACCCTAAAACCATTAACCTCCCAATCCGAAATTACCCTCGCCCTAAACCACTTACGGAGCTCCGACCCGCAATTAGCGGCTCTGATCGACTCCTACAGCCCGCCGACGTTCGATTCCGACCGTCCACCGTTCCAATCACTCGCGCGAAGCATTCTGTACCAGCAACTCGCCACCAAAGCCGCCCAATCGATCCACGCCCGATTCGTCTCGCTCTGCGGCGGCGAGTCATCGATCCTCCCCGAAACTCTCCTCTCGCTTTCGGCCCAGAATCTCCGGCAAATCGGAGTTTCGGGCCGGAAAGCCTCTTATCTCCATGACCTGGCAGAGAAGTTCAGTGATGGGACTTTATCGGATTCGGCGATTCTCGAAATGGACGACGAGTCGTTGCTGACAATGCTGACGGTGGTGAAGGGAATTGGGGCTTGGTCGGTGCACATGTTTATGATCTTCTCGCTTAAACGACCTGACGTTCTGCCGGTGGGTGATCTTGGTGTGAGGAAAGGAGTGAAGCTGTTGTATGGTCTGAAGGAGTTGCCAAAGCCTTTGGAGATGGAGGAGGTGTGTGAGAAATGGAGGCCTTATAGGTCTATTGGGTCTTGGTACATGTGGAGGTATATGGAAGCCAAGGGGGTGTTGTAGCTCCAATTGGGTAGTCTCTATGAATCACACACAAGCTTTTACTGTGTGTTTAGTTCCTCCACTTGTTGTATCATTGAATTTCTGTAGTCTGTACTGTTGCACTGGTTTTGTCATTGTTAGAATGGAAGTTGAAAATCTTCGATTCTGTTAGTTCTCAATGTTCAAAATTATTGTTCTGTTGTGAAAATTAACTTTGTATGTAGATTGAAGACTCTAGTTATACTTGAGTAACTTTCTAAATGGAATATGACTTGGAAGTCTGATATCATGTTTGGTATTTATGGAATTAAGGTTGCATTGGGGTTCATAAGCATCATAAATGAAATGCCAGTTGTGGATTGCAAAATGCAACCATGCTATAATCTTAATGATTCGGCGAACTATGGGAGTCACACCTCTTTAGATTCTTCTCTTGATATATTGTGTTTAAGCTGTTGACTGTAACAGTAGTTGTCCTATAGCTAGAGATGGAGATTGGTTATCTCTCTATGATTTTTATATATAATATAACTTGGTTATGGATTTATCAATTTTCATCACTTTAGGATTGTGATATAGGACTTTTTGGATCACTTCCAAGTCTTTATATTGTTAGTGTTGGCCTCTATAGAAAGTCCATAGGGTTTCCATACTAGGGTTTGGTGCTATAGTATAAACCTCTATTACTTCTAATTATCTTCATCTGCTTCTACTTGTTTCCTTTCTATTCTAATTTTTTCCTTGAAAATTATACTATTTCTACATCAGCTCAATTCTGAGTTGTATGCGGTGTTTGACAACACAGTCAGTTCTTTAATATGGGTGTCTTGCTATACTCGATCTTTCTTGGGGCCGAGCTCATGAGCAAACCTCTATTGTCCTGTTAAATTGGCTGTCGTTGCAAAACTTGACCTTCTGTACCTGGTTGGCATCCTGGCCTATTACCAACCTGTTGTTGCTGAATAGAGTGTTATTTACCACTGTTGTACATTGCTTAACTGAAATGAATAGTAGTCTATAAAGACTCTGGTAGTGATGTTACGTCATCGTACTATGGGAGCTAGCTTTTTATTCACGATAGTTGATAGTGCTCTTATTTCCTTGGTATTGAGCAGTACATTGACTTGGATCATGTGAATCATATTAGCACCACATGCTAGTGCCTGGGCTTTTTCTTCAATGGCAGAAACGTATACAGGGAATCAAAGTCACTTCCCTCTTCTGCTAGATAGTCAAAGGACTAAGGCACACATTCATGAGCTTAATCAACTACTCGATTTCAGTGAGCTTCATTAGTCATATGGACGTTCAAATCTGATCGATCACCTTTTCACATTCATCACTGATTTGAGTAATAATTTTTCTGTCAAGACCGAGAAAGACGACGTGCTGCCATATCTTATCATCTCAGTATCTCACCCTCTTTTTGTCCAACAAAATTACTTGTAAACCGTAAACCCTAAACCTTTGTTCGTTTCGTAGATTCAAGGCTTTTCCATGAATGGTAAACAAGAAGTGTTTTTTTTTTTTTGAGAATAGAATGGTAAACAAGTTTGTGGAAACAAATCTGGTGCAACGGAAAATTAGTTCCAAAAATAAGAAATCAAAAGCCCTTCATGTGCGCTTTTGTCCTTTTTTCCGAATTTTTTTTTTAAAATTTTCATTCTGGTAACCAAACGGAACTGGAAGCAATAAGCCTACTTCCATTACAAGCTCCCAAGCCTGTTTTTCCAATGGAAATTGGGTATGGGCTGTATGGCTAAGTTTTGGGTATTAGAAGTGATAAAAAAAAAAGAGTTGGGTGAGCAAAGAAAAGGGTGATCAGTAATAGTCACTAATTAGGGAACGTTCTCACTTCAAATCAGAGAAGGTATGTATATGAGTGGATAGTTTGACGACTAAGCAAATTAACGGGTAATAGTTTGAGTCGGAGTCGAGGTCACTGGTGGTTTAGATTCTTTAGAAGGCACTCACTACTCACTGGCTTAGCTTTGGTCAGATTCCACAACAACCCAAACACTGTACTGTACAATCCCACCACCAAAGAAAACGTGCATGCGCTGATGGGACGACTGATTTAGTCCTAGCCATAACCCCATATTATAGATTCCCTTGTCTCGACTACTACTAGTCTCCTACTAACTTTGATTAGATGCCAATCCACCCCGTCCGTACATATCTTGGATCTTTATTCTTTGGGACATTGGTGATTGGTGTCACTCATGTCCGTCCAAATTGGAAGGGATCCCTCCTTTACTCACCTACGGTGTGTGAATCCGTTAATAGAGCCAAGTCATGAGCTTGATGATGTTTAGAATTGAAAGAGTTTTTATCACCACTAGGGTCAAAACTTTCTTGTACCGGATAAAATGATACCCAACTTTCAAAAGTGATCAAAATGATACTTAAAATTTTAAAAACAAATCAACTTGATACCTCGGTTTATTTTTCTAACTTATTTGTCAAATCAAATGCAAAATCAAGCCCAAAAATTAAAGTGATTTGTCGTCAGAGGGCCATCAACCATCTATAACCTAATCTTCTTCTTCTATAAAATTAAAAAAATCTTCCATTCAATTTCAATTTCTACCATCGATCGTAGAAACAAATAAAACTCGGATGTTTCCCAACTTCTAAAGAAACAAAGAAAAATGGGAAGGGAGAGAGAGAGGTAGAGAGAGAAGAAGAATAGAATTAACAAAGTAAAATAAAAAATAATTGAAAAACAGTTTTTGTGTAAAATATTATTATAACCCCACAAAATACCGCACCACACATGATCAATTTTAACAAAAAGTTACAAAAAATAAACCGAGGTATCAAGTTGATTTGTTTTAAAAAGTTTAGGTATCATTTTGATCAGTTATGAAAGTTGAGTTTTAAAACTTTAGGTATCATTTTGATCAGTTATGAAAGTTGGGTATCAAGTTGATTTGTTTTTTTTTTAAATTTAGGTATCATTTTGATCACTTTTGAAAGTTGGGTATCATTTTGTCCGGTGCAAGAAAGTTTTGACCCTAATGGTGATAAAAACTCGAATTGAAACTTGATCTAGATTGAGTTTAAACATCCTTGGATCTGACGTGGCTCGATTTAGAGTACCAAACCAATAAAGAGTGAGAAGGTTAACTCCAAAACTTACATTTGCGACTCCATTGTTGAAAATATATTTGGACCATTAATAAAGAAGTGGTGGGAAATTGGCTTGACTTGGCTTACAATCTCGATCATTTTTTTTTTTTTGAGTAAATTGAGGTCAACCCTTTATTAAAATTGAAAGATTACAAAGAGATGATGCAAAAATACATCAATAGCCAAAATAAACAATACAAAAGGAAAAGATGCAAAAATTGCATCAGAATATAAGGAAGAATAAATCAGGCAAGAGTAACAGCGTCGAAACGCATGGCAGCTGATTTTACACTACTGATTACAGCCGTGTAGTGATCAAATGGTAGATATTAAACTTGATGAAAAAAGAAATTAGTTATGATTTAACAACAAAAATATTCATAATTAATCAGTATTTCTCTATTGTGAAGCCGGTCCTCTTTGATAAAAAAATGCCGAACTTAAGCCTACTTTAAATAGGCATTGTGATTAACTTTATTTTATTTTATTATTATTTCGCTTTGAATAGAAAAGGTAAAAATAAAAGTAAAGCTCAAAGCCTCAAAGTGTTTGTTGTTTTTCAAAATTGTATGGGATTGCAATTTCACCTCCAAAACGACAAAGAAAGAAAATGATGGTAACTAACTGTCCTCACTAGCCGACGACTACTAGAAGGGGCCATATTGAAAGTGTTAATGAGACCCACGTAAAGACCTTTATGACCTATCTCAAAACCAAACCTTAATCACTCAACTAATATTAGAACCCCAGCTAACATTGCAGGATAGATTGCAACAGCTAACATTGCAGGATAGATTGCAAAGAAAACAAATGATTTAGAGAAAAAACAAAGGAATGTTTATCACTGACCCTAGGGTGGGCTTCTGCCACGTCTCCCTAATCCCACCAATTAATTGTGCATGCACTCATTAGGAAAGAAAATTTGTCTGATTTAGTTTAATCAAAAATCACTTATTCTGTTACATTAATTTAATGAGGCCTAGATTAGTTTAATAATAGATCTTACTACTTGGAAATTGTTCCCTCAAGCACACCAAAGTTGGTGTGGCTTAAACAATAATTTAGAGAGATCAAAAGCCTCACGAATATTCTTCCAAAATAAAAACTCGACCATTAGTTGTCATAGTCACAATTTAACAATGCAAGATTACATTAGGGTCATGTTTCCTAACAATGTACCAATTTATCAAACAAACAACGAAAGTGCGCCTAGACAACACACACACACTTGATTATATTAGATGTTTCAATAATACTACTTGATGATTCAGAAGAAGAGAGGCACTTAATTTTAAATGAAGTGTCTGCTAGGTGAGATTTAGAAAAGAAAATCCCAATAAGTAAGTTCAACTAGGGGCACGTTTACTTACTTAGAATGTAATAGAATGATTACGGAGTAAAAACACCCATGTGTTTACTAACACATAAAGGAATCGGAATAATTCTATGTAAAAGAATTCATGTGTTTACTAACACATGAAGGAATCAGAATTGGTGTAGGTCCCACCTATTTATCAGGAATCGATTCCTGAATACTCAAGAATTCGATTACGAAGGGAGGAGATGAGTTTAGGAATCATTCATCCGGAATCAATACCGATTCCTTTCTTCTCTCATTCCACTTGTCTCCGATTCATGATTATTTTCCATTCCAAGTAAGTAAACGTGCTATAGATGTTTTACGTCTCATAAAAAATTAGATGATTTTAGCTATATTTGACTTTTAAGTATTCAGAGAACTAGAAAATCTATTACTAGCAATCATTTATAAGCTAACACATGGTCGGACATAATTTAAGAATTATAGGCTATATTGAAGATGTTTGTGAGAAAATTTTAACCACCTTCAATTTTTCTAAAACTTACATTTCTTGGTCATCTAAAATAAATCTATCATAAAGTTTAAAAACTGTGAGCTCATGAGTCTGAAGCCACCGGTTTCATTTCCCAATTATTGTTTATTCAATAATTGTGGATTATGGTCGCATATGAGAGAACGTGCTAGCTCTATATAAATTGCATGTTGATATTTTATTTAACAACTAAATCTTTTAATGCTTGACTCTATTCAAATTTTAGAATATGTAGCAATGCTTCAATTCATTGTCAATAATATTGCTTTGCAAATTCCAAAAAAAAAAAAAAAAACTTGTCTAAAGTTTTTTCCGATGGTACTGGGCGTTGGAAGAAATTTTTATATCATTAGAGAAAAAGAAAATGCAAAAAAAGTTAAATGCTTGTTGAGGATACTTGAACCTAATTAATCTTATGCTACGAGCAAAAAACACTTTAAACATGGTGAGGCTCCTATACGAAACTTTAATCTGGAGACATGCGGGTGGGACTAGAAGGAAAAGAGAACATGCACAGCACAGTGTTTGAAAATGGAGTTTCTCTTTACAGTTTCGAAAACGCATGCAGCACTACTGTGACACAAAGCAACAAAAACACTAACGAAGGAGGGATGAGAAGCAAAGAGAAAGTTCCAATAATGCATGGTGTGGCAAACTGAGAAAAATGGCATCTACTAAATTGGAATGCGATGATGGAAAAAGAAGGAAACTGCAGCTGCAGACGCACAAACCCTCACTCAGCTTCTGCGAGAGAGAGAGAGAGAGAGAGAGAGAGGCTGACACATTTACACTAAGAAAAAAACAAAACAAATGCTGTGATGTGGCCCGGGCCACTTCCCTCATCTCATCTCACTTTAGCTCCCTCCCACACCCACCGAAAAAAGATAAGAGGAAAAAAGGAAATAAATTCCTTCCTCTGACCCTTTTATTGTCCTTTTACGTCTTTAACTAATTAAAAGCCTAATCACTCTTTTCCTCAATCATCTTTAGCTAATTAATAAACCCTAACTTGTTTGATAACTTGTAGAAAATGCTCGTGTGCGTTTTGCTGTTCCTGCTTCCATGTTACAGTATCTTTAACAATGCTAGCTTATTAAAAAAAACAATGCTAGCTAAAAAGTCATTTTAGCTAGCCACTTTAGAATTACGTCTGCATCAATGCTCTCTATTTTAGTTAGTTTTAAATTTATATTATTTTTTAAATGAATATTAAATAGTTTAAATGTATTTATAAATTACATAAAATAACTTAAAATGAATGTTTTAAATTATAGAGAGTCTCATCCCGCTCTCTATATTTAGGGTCGAGATAGCTAAAAGTTATAATAGAGAGCCATTTAGGAGTCTGGTGCAGCTGCTAAAATAGATAAAAAGCTAAACATGCTCTACAAAATAGCTAAGAAGCCACAATAGAGAGTCTGCTAAAAATGCTCTTACAGTGTTAAGGAGCAGTACCATCCAGTGAATACTAAATAAAAGCCAAGAACAACCTCTTTTCTTTCTTTCTTTCTTTTTTACCTAGGTCATTCAAATTTTTCGGTTCGTATCAATAATCAGATGAGGAACAGTAGTAGCCTTTTGACCTTCTAGCATATGTTATTGAATAAATTAACATAAATCTAATTTGAAATTTGTCTATTTTATGTTTTTAAAATCATTTAGGGTTTGAACAATAAATAATCGTGAAAAAACTGAAAAATTAAGAGAGATAAACTTAAATAAAATTTTTTAGCAAATTGATTCATGCAAGGATAAATCAACACGACGATTAAAGGATTTCACTCCTACCCCCATGGTGACTCGAACTCAGGACCTTGATCTTAAGTAGTAGGTGCTCTAACCACTGAGCTAACACCTCATAATTGGTTTACCATTAATTATGTCGAATGTATTTATATATATTAATGCATTCATGTATCTAATGAATTGAATAACCTACAAATTTGATTTTTTTTTTATTACATGCTAGCGGATAGAGAGCTAGTTGATGATTTTTTTCCTAGAAGACACGGAGTTTAGTATTTGTTTATACATTCGCTTAGACCATCTCCAATGGTTATGTCATTTGCCAGATGGACACTCCAACAACTACTTTTGACATGTTATTTTCCTCCAACCCTTATGTCAAATCTGACGTGAAAATAACATATTCACTTGGACTGTCAAATTTGACAGATGCAACCTCATTTGTCTTTTATTTTTTTATTGTTTCTCTCTCCTTCTCCTTTCTCTCGTTCTTCCTACCCATACCAACCTTCATATTCCTACCCAGATCTCTTCTCTCTAGAGATCAACTTTCCTAGCTCTTCTCTCACAGCCTCTTCTAACCTTACCGCTGCACTTCTTCTCCATCGTCATCTCCTCAATCGTCTCCAGCCCTAACCGCCGTCTAATTAGCATCCCGGGCATGTTTCACCCCCGGCCATGACCAAGCGATCACCGCCCATCAATCCACCCCGTCAAAACACAGAAGCCGCACCACCGCCGGCCATTCAATTCATCAGGCAACAATCTCACCTATATCACCCTATCAATCACCTAGACACCGCTACCACCTCCAATGCAGACACCAGCGACGATGGAGGAGGAGGAGGAGGAGGAGGAAGCACTAATCTTTATGGGCATCTGATGTTTCTCGTCAAAGAACCAAAAACAAAACCCAGAAGGAGAGGATAGTTAAGGAATTAAGAAGGAGAAGTGGTGAAGGAGATGAAGAACCAGAAGGAGAAGAAGTCGAGAAGGAGGAGGAGAGAAGAAAGAGATAGAAGAAAGTAAATTATTTGTAGATAAAATAATTTGAAAAATAAATAAAACATTGATATATTTTGACACATCTATGAGAGAAGAAGTTGAACAAAAATAACATTGCCACATCATCCTTCAAATTCAATTTTAACACACTTCAATTGACTATATCATTGGAGATGCTCTTAAGAAGCAAGCTCAATTTGTCTTGTAATGAGTTGTAGTGCTTAATTAGATAGAAATTTAGTTGTTATCTCGCCATTTTTTATATCTTTTAAGTATTTGTAGTCTCTAACATTTTGATTGTTGGTCTGCTAATGGATTCAACTTTTATTTTTTTTTAAAAAACTTAATTTCTTTATTAAATAACATTCTAGATCAAAATAAAGAAAACATTAGCCTTGCTCGCTCTAACCAAATTTAAACAGTTTTAACTTTTAAGTAAGGATCTTGAGGTTGCAGGAAGATTCCAAGGCAAGCAGAAAAATGTCAAGTCTGACATTTTTCCTTTGTCTTTTTTTTTTCCTGTCCTCTTTTTTCTCTCTCTTTCTTTCTGTCTTGCCCACAATAAAAACACATTAATTTTGTGGTGGTTTAGGGTTTCAGAGAGCAATAATTAGGAACTGGACCATGGTGCAGGGTGTGGGAGAGGACTAACGTGACACTGTCGGCCCTTCTGCAGAGACCTGTGCCACTACTCTCCTCCTTCCACTACTATAGACCTCATCACTCATCTTGAGTACAAACCAAACTACCTGTTCCTTGCTTCATTAGATTTTATGGGGCTGGATGGGTGATAGGAAACACAACCCACTTTAGTTTCCCTCTTCCCTCCTCTTCCTCCTCTTCCTCTCTCTCTCTCTCTCTCTCTCTCTCTACTTTACTCTCTCTCCCCACTTTCTGATAAAACTAAATTTTTACCCAGAACGAGCAGCTTTCTTCTGTTTGTTTCGAATGGTGGTGCAACTATCAAACAAATCTCACTTCAATTTTACAGCAAGGTAAGTGAGATTTAATTAGCTCCCGTAGGGCCCCCAACTGTTTTCTTTTCCTGTTTGAGTTTCAAGATTAATTTTTCTTTTCTTTTCAGTTTCTTGTATTTATGTGCTTTTAATTCATCTACTATACCCATCAGTCCATAATCTCAAGCTCCATCACCAGCTTAGCTATTTGGAAACAGGCCATTGAAATTAGTGAGATGGGTTGGTGGGTTAGCACCGAAAATGTCAAAATCAGAATAGAAAAAGAATAATCTTAAGCTGGTGATTAGTTCTTTGATCAAGCTGGATTAAGATGGAGATCGATAGCTAGTATACATGAATTTATGGAAACAGTGATCTGAATCTAGCTAGCTCCCTTCGATCGTTTTCATAATTATAAAAGAAAAATAGGCTGGGGGATCAATCAAAAATCTGTACTATATAGCCATATACCAGATTTAATGGAGGTGAGAGGCCAAGATAAGGTTTTAGGGATGCCAACCACTTTCGGGTTCAATCCCCAAAATAGAAACTCTTCTTCTTCTTCCAAGCTCTCGTCTCCACCAGCTCTTCATCATCATGTTAACAACACATTAATCTTCAACCACCCCCAAACCCTAGACCCTTTTTATCAGGCTCCACCTCATCATCATCATCATCATCATCATCATCAGCCTCAGCAATCGAATCCATACAAACCCAGTAGAGATCCTGACCCAATCCCTATCCCAAACCCAGATCCAAACCTATCACCAGCTGCTGTCTGCACCAGCCCAAGAGCAACAAGCGGCACACCAATTGCAAGCCGAGCAAGCCACAGCTTCAAAGCAGCACCATCGGCACCGGCACCTGAGCCAGTTACAGCTTCGAAAGCAGTTAGATATCGAGAATGCTTGAAGAATCACGCAGCGAGCACCGGAGGTCATGTACTGGATGGCTGCGGAGAGTTCATGCCGAGCGGAGAGGAAGACAGCCCTGGAGGACTAAAATGTGCAGCGTGTGAGTGCCACAGGAGTTTCCACAGGAAAGAGATCGAGGGTGAAACCCAACTAGTACATGTACCCAATAATTACCATGTCCTTAACCACCACAACAAAAACAGCCACAGCAGCCGGAATGCATCATCAGCACCTGTTCTATCCTCACTCCCCCCACCACCTCCTGTTCATCATCATCATCAGTACCATCATTTCCCAGCCACTAGTCCTTCCGTGGCGGGATCATTTCCTCCTGGGATGATGACTTTTGGAGGTGGCGGAGGGGCGGCCGAGTCATCTAGTGAGGATCTCAACCACATCCACATGTACGAGCAGTCAAATCAGGCCGGGGGTTCAAAGAAGCGGTTTCGGACAAAGTTCAGTCAAGAGCAGAAGGACAAGATGATGGAGGTGGCAGAAAAGTTGGGATGGAGGATCCAGAAGCACGATGAGCAAGAGGTGCAGCAGTTGTGTTCTGAATTGGGTATAAGGAGACAGGTTTTCAAGGTATGGATGCACAATAATAAACAAGCCATGAAGAAGAAGCAACTGTAAGGCAATTGATCTTTTATTAATTCTTCACATAGTTGTTCTTTGGAGATTTGGGGAGAGAGAAATTTAGTGAATAGACTGATTTGTATGTGCATATCAAATAGAGATGAGAGTTAGATAGGATGCGCAATAATAAACAAGCCATGAAGAAGAAGCAACTGTAAGGCAATTGATCTTTTATTAATTCTTCACATAGTTGTTCTTTGGAGATTTGGGGAGAGAGAAATTTAGTGAATAGACCAGATTTGTATGTGCTTATCAAATAGAGATGAGAGTTAGATAAATGCATTCGCTCCTATTTCCGTTTTCCCAAATTTTTCGAAGATCTCATGAACAAAAGAACTAGTCAGGTTGCAGCTACATTCTTCTTCTCGCTTGTTTTATTTATTTATTATTCTTTAGTTTAGATACTTGAAAAAGTAGACAGAAAAATAGTAATACCGAGTTCAGAGTTCATAAGTAGTGAGTTTGGATACCCATTACTACTGAGTTCAGAAATCTGATTGAATCGGTTGCATGGCAACTTACTAAAAATCATTCTGCTGAAAATGTATGGGATCTAGCACGCACCTTTTCTTTTTCCCGTCACTAGCTTGAGCACTTTACCAGCCAAAGATATGGAAAGAAAGAAAAGGAAAGAAAAAGACGACGGAAGAATCAGGTTCTGGGTTCTGGGTTTGCCTGTTTTCTTTTTTTTCTGCTTTAACATTTAATCATAGAGTTCCCTAGCATGATCGTCAATTATTTTTCAGACATATATTGTGCAACGTCTTCTCGCAAACGTAGCTAGTGTATATGATTATATGATTTAAGTAACCAATAATTTCTTTTCAGACATATATTGTGCAACGTCTTCTGATTTCTCGCAAACGTAGCTAGTGTGTGATTATATGATGTACCAATAATTTGACGAATATGAGAATATCACATGTGCATGTAGTTTTAGTCATGTATCATTAATGGAAACTGAACTCTAGCTGAATAGCAGTAGAGTAAACACGAAGAGAAAGATGGCGCACATAAGCGAGGAAGGGAAAGTTCAGAAGTTTTTCTAGAACAGCGCGCCATTCCTGTGTATACTTCAGGAGTTCAGGGGTAACAAAGAAAAGGGTACCCTAAAGCCCACTAACAAAGAAGGTATTAAGTCCACTAATTGTGTAAACTTAACAACCTAGCTGTAACAAAATTTATATATTACTACAGATCCATACATAAATTTTAAAATTAATTGTGGGGTAATAAGAACTAGAACTCTAGAAGTCTAAGTCTAGGGGGGTTGGTCAAAGTCAAACCTTCTGTGAGCAGCCACTGTGTATTAATGATGATGACAAACAAGAGTAGCTAGCACATGCATGTATCAGAGGCAATGACCATTCGAAATTTAATTTTACTGGCCTTTTCAAGTAACAGAACAATACCTCATTGTAAGTAGTCAGCACACGGTTTTTTCACTCAACAGAATCAGTAGAATAGAGTAAACTCATGAACTATAGAAATGATGTGTGTATATAATGATGCTCTTGCGGCTCCCTTTAAGAGTAAACTTCCGAATACAAGATATTCAAAATTGTGGAAACTAATGTTCTAATACTTTTAGAGGGAAATGTTAGAAAACAGAAAGAAACACAACATGATGGAACTCACAGATCCCTATTAAGAAAGGAAAAAAAAAAAAAAAAAACGTCATCTAGTGATCACAGATGGCTTCATGAAGCCATATTTAACATGCAATTAGCCAGAGGTAATTAAATACCTCATAGCTCTGGCCGGACCGGCATCAATTTCTCATCTTAGCCCCAAGATCACCTGTTGCCTGCGATGCCCTCTCCTTGGCAGCCTCATAGTTATGCCTGGTATGCTCGGATATAGTATCCTTCGCTTCTCTGTATGTCTCACCCACCCTTTGTTTTGCCTCATCATAGGAATTGGCTGCCTTTTCTCTTCCATGCTCGATTCCTCCTGCTACCCTGTCTGCCTTATCAAAGGCGAAGTTCATTTTCTCCTTTGCTCCATCATATGCATCTGCAGCTCTCTCTCTCCCATATTCCATTGCATCATTGGCCTTGTCAGACACAGTACTCGTAGCCGTTTTCATTGTATTCTTTGCATCACCATATGCACCTGCTGCTTTGTCCATTCCACAACCCATGGCCCCTTTCACTGTCTCTTTGGCATCATTAACCCTATCTGATGCAACATTTGAAGCATGATTAATTCTTTGCTTAGCTTCCCCATACATATTAGCGGTTGTCTCTTTGGTATCATAAGCTTTATCTGAAGCTTTATTTGAGGCTGAACTCATTTTCTGCTTGGCTTCCCCATACATATTGGCCGCTCCCTCCTTGGCATCAAATGCTTTATCTGAAGCCACATTTGAAGCTGAGTTCGTTTTCTGCTTAACATCCCCATACATATTCGACGTTGCCTCTTTGGCATCATCAGCTTTATTTGATGCCACATGCGAAGCTGAATTCATTTTCTGCTTAGCCTCCCCATACATATTTGCCGTTGCCTCCTTAGCATCATAAACTTTATCAGAAGCAATGTCTTTCGCACTGTTAAGTTTCTCTTTACCATCATTGTAGGCATTGGCTACTTTTTGTTTTCCGGCTTCAACTGCTTCTGCCATTGTCTCTTGGGCAGCATTGCCAGCTCTCTCAGTAGGCATTCTTATTGACTGATCCCAATTGTCATGGGCATTGTTGGCTGTGTCATGCACCTGGGACTTCGATCCTTTTAGGAGGACAGCAAGTAATTAAAAAAGTATAGCATGAAATGAAATCCTTGTATAATGAAGAACTAATTAACTGACTTAATTACTTCATCTGTAAGTACAAAAAATTAAAGGAGTAAAACTAATATTACTTGATCCAAAAGAGTCCACTTTTTCCCTGGCCTTAGAGGCTGCATCCCCAGCTTTGTCCACCACATTCTTAGCTGCTCTCTCCTGCTTGAGTCCAAGCCCCCTACACCATCGCACAATGTAAATGATCAACAACTACTCAAACACACATATAGACACTACTAAGTAAGTATATAAAACCGAAGCTCAACGCTTTGAGCTGTTAGTGGGGACTGGGGAGGCTCAACTATTATATCAATTCAAATGATATCACACTAGTGCTCTTGATGCTCCACTCATCAATTTTGAAATTATGAATCCTTGTTATTGTCTAGGCTACTAAACTTCAGCACCCAACCAAACAGCTTAAGTTTCCAGAGCTGTGGTTATCTAAGAACAACTCCACAAGACTCTTTGGGAGCCTGCTGGCCTCTTTAAGAATTGACCAGCCACATGGTACCAAACATTTCAAAGAAACTTGTCAAAGCCACTGTTTAAATCTAGAACCTCATTCTCACTCTTCAAATCAATTTCAACATATTTTCTATTGTAGTTGTGAAATTTATGAATTGTGACCATAATAAGGGTTGTACAATGCGAAGTAAAGGAACAAAAATAAGCAAGTAACAAAGGTTGGAAGGTCTCCTGGAGTGAAAAATTTGAAAGTACCCACTTTCACAATTGAAGAGTCTCTCTTAAGAGGCTAAAGCATGGTGGTATATTGTAGTTTGTAGGCAGTCCTTGTGGGATTAAATCCTGTATCTCCACTTTTTCATTGTTTGGTGCACGGTATATGTTTTTCCCTTCCCCTCTATCCAGGTCTCATGGTCTCTCCACTAATATAGTAATTTGGTCCCCGACAATAATGCTATTTGGAGATAAAGCTTTCAGGACTAATGCTAAAAAATTAACACATCCTTCAGATGGAATAGGGGGATAGGTAAATCCATTTCTGTTTTAGGAAGCATGCATTTGACACAAACAATTACTTAGCTAGGTGATTGCAGTAATGCTATATATATATAAACATAAAATCATGAAAATATCTTGCACAAAATAATAATGGTAAAACGAATCTGTTCGCGAACGTTAATCCATACTTCATGCAACTCTCATAAGTTAGCTAGGAATTAAATGCAGAGAGATATAAACCAGAATGAAACTGCATTTTTTGGAAGAAAAAGAAACCAAATGCAATATCACCAACTATAACCATTCAGAGAGAGAGAGAGAGAGAGAGAGAGAGAGAGAGAATCTGTGCATTACGGTGATAGCTTATTCATAATCCACTCAGTCCATGATCCACTGTTTCCCTTGGCATCCTGAGCAGCCTGCTCGCCCCAAACCGACGTCGTAGCCAGCCAGAACACAAGCAGCAACAAAGTTGTGCTCTTCCCCATCTTTGATTTGATCTGTTTCACTCTTAATGACAAAACCGACCCAGAGATTGATGGATATGAGTATTGAAATTTTGCAAGTGGTAATGAATAAATGTCACTGCGCGATTGCCTCTCTCTGCTCTTATGTAAACCGGAGAGTCGGTTGGGGACTCAACGTGGCGCCTTTTGAGGTCAACGTGGCAGTTATTCAGACCGTTATAAGAGGAGGCCGACGCTGTCGTCCCTCCACGTGTTGCTTGGTCAAAGGCGGTGCTGAATGTTTTTTTTTTTTTTTTTCCGGCGTAATTGCTAAAATACATCACAAATTTGACAACAATGGTTGAAATACATCCTAATTTAGCAATAATTGTCAATTTACGTCCGTAATTGTAATTGTAAAAATTAATCCCTGAAACTTAGCAAAAACGGCCGATTTGCACCCATCCGTCAAATTCAATGTTATCCATCTAAATATAAGGGACAATATAGTCATTCTATATTTATTTAATTGAATAATAAAAATAAATGGAAAAAAATTCTTTAAAGGGAGTTCATTCTATCTACTCATTCATTTTTTGTACAATTAATTATTTACTCATTCACTTCAGGTCTTTTTTTTTGTGGTGTTACTGATACACCCATTTTATCTATTCACACATCATCTCTAATTTTCTATTACTTTAATTCAATTTTTTTTTACAACTTACCCTCCCTTGCAATTATGTTTCTTTTTGTTATCTCTTTTTTTATTTGGCAAATCAATCATCCATTCCCTTTTTTCTCATCATCATTTTATCTCTCAACCTCAATGTGGGCTCAGACCCAAACTCTATGTACCTCAAGCTCACCCCCGTCTGCTTCATACATCCCCATCTCTGCGCGCACCTCATCAATCAAGCTCTTCGAGAAGGACTCGCACGCCTTCTTAACCGTCATGGCTAACGAGCACACACCAAAATGATGGAATATATCCTACACATGCAAACCTCCTCACTATGGAAAACAATGTCACACTAATGACATAGAAATCAAGGTCGTGAATTTAAAAGATGACGACGACAAATTGAGGGACCTCGGGGATTCCAAACCTTAGGGTTAGATTGTAACCATAGAAGGATCCATCACTAAGTCACCACCTAATTGAAATTTCCAAACTTTGTTTCTGTGGCTTTGTTTGCTTCTGTCTGCTGGTTTGGCCATTCGGGTTTTCTTATACAGGTGGTGAGGTTTGAGATGGGTTGGCGAGGCAACACATGGCTGATAGGCGCTATCCCACCTAGAAACTCCGCAAGTTGCGTCGGATGATTAACTTGCCGAATAGAAAAAAGAAAAAAGAAAAATAAACATAACTGTAAGGGAGGGTAGTTAGACTAATTTGTAAAAAAAGAAGAAAAAAAAAAGAATTAAAATAATAAAAAAATAGGGGGTGTATGACTAGAGAAAAAATGGTGTGTCAATAACACCACCCTTTTTTTGGCAAAATTATGCCTACATTATTTTATTTCAATATAAGAAAAATTAAATGGAGAAATAAAAAACAATACTGCAATTTTAGACGCAAGAGATAAGCCTATCTTACCAAGCCTTGAGAAATTGAGGACTTACCTTATGCTAAGGATGGCAAAGCAAAGATAAATCAAGCTAAATTTTTATTTCTCCACTTAATTTTTCTTATTGAAAATAATATAATGTAGGCATAACTTTGCATTAAAAAAAAAAGTTGTGAAGTGAATGAGTAAATAAGTAGATGAAATTATACAAAATAAATAAATAAGTAGATGGAAGGGCATCAGTCATTCAGTCTCCCTGTCTCCCTCTAAATTTGTTTTTCATTTATTTTTGTATTCAAAGAAATGAATATAAAATGACCATATTAACCCTCATATTTGGATGGAAAACGTTGAATTTGATGAAAGGGGTGCAAATCGGTAGTTTTCGCCAAGTTCAGGGGGTTAATTTTCACAATTAGAAGTTGGGGTGTAAATTGATCATATTGCCAAGTTTAGGGTGGTGTATTTTGGCAATTATGCCTTTTTTATTTTTATTTTTTATTTTTAAAACTTTGAACAATGAATGCTTCTTTGAGTTCTTTCTTTAGGACAATGTTCAACAATTTTATTTTGCACCACGGATCCAGATTCTCTTCTTGGCTCCTTCCTGTCCTTAGTTATGCTTGGCTAAAACATTCTCATTTTGAGTATTTCCCTGATCGGATGAACTAGAAGCAGGATCAGTCTGGTGTAGCTTAGGCTTGTAAAATGGAAGGGACTAGGCCAGCCCTGCCCTAAGATATGATAGCCTAAGTTTGCCCCGTCCTGGGCTTGTGAGCTCCGGAAAAATTTAAGGAACCAAGACAAGATTATTCGAGATCAAATTTGCGATTTTGATAAGTGTTAAGTACACTTGAAATTTTTTTTTGAATATTTTGTTGAAGTGAAATCTTCAATTTGAGGACTCAATATCGAAGTATGTCAAGATGATTCTATTAAATTTTCATGGAATTTTTCAGACACTCGAGCTATTTATTATGAATTTCTGAAGTTTGAAAATTATGTTTTTTTTTGTAAATAAAAGATAATTTGAGGGTGCGTCTGAACCATTGATTTAAATCACCGCTAAATCTGGAGCGTTTTTATTTGAATTTTGGGCTTTAAATTAAATAGCCGGGTCGACACACAGACAACCCAGAACTATCGAGACCTCGACCCGCGAAGCCGCACCCTGACCCGGTCTGAATTATGGTCAGTCCAGGCGGCAGACCATCGGCGTTAGAATTTCCTAGACATCGTCGACAGGCTTGTGGATTTGGTTTGCACGGAAGAGCTCCAAAGAAGGAGAATCCAAGCCGGGATGCTTCGGTGCTTCCGGCGGTTTCAACGCATGTTCCGGCGACACCGGTCACCGTTGATGGTAAAGGAGGTATGAAACTAGATCCTCTTGATAAGATTTATGTGTTGGTATAATTGAATTTTAGTTTTGATTAAATTTTGAAAGAGGTGGTAAATTAGGTGATTTCGGCCATCGTCAAAACCACTATGTGTGGGGGTGGTGCTGGCTTCTCTGCTTCATTCTTGACTTAGTTCTTGCTCAAGATCTCCATGCTTAAAGTTTGTTTCTTGGTTGAGAAGTGTAGGATTCTGTTTTCTATGTTTTGGGTAGTTTTAGCCGCCGCCAGTTTATTGTGAGTGGTGGTGTTTCTGGGTTTTGCCGACTTAATGTGGGACATGATCTGAGTCCCTGAAATCTATACCCAAGTTTTATTTTGCTTAATTCATAGAGGAGGTTTTGATTTTGGATAAAAACCCTTGGATTTGATTGTTTTGGTATGTTGTTCGAAAAGAGTGACTGATTTGGCTCACACCAGCCAGCAATTCTGTTATTACATGTTGAAAGCTTTTTTTTTTCTTTTCTTGTTTTTTTTTTTTTGAGAGCTTCTATTCATACGTCCAAAATTGTCATTTGGACCTCCCTCTTTTTTGAAATAAGAGTTGACTTTGTCAACTCTTGTCAAATTACTAATAAAGACACAAAAGAAGGAAAAAAAAAAAAAATTCTTACCTCTACGAATAGTAGTAGTCTTTAATTGGAGAAAACCTTCTCCTCCAACGTAAATCTTAAAATATACATTGACAAACATTATCTATGTTGCTGTCAAAATTTTCTCAATTTTGTGGTTGATCACCAATCAATGGAAATAGGTTTCTTATGAAAAAAGAATTTTAGCTATGAAATTGATAGAAAATAAAAAATTGCAGAACTGTTAGCAAGAATGATGGTAGAAAGAAGATTTGATAAACGGAGAAAGAGTCATTGTATTTCATTGATTCAATAAAAAAGAAACATAAACTATCTAACCTAGCCTCCATAAATTTATAAAACGTTGAAAGTTTTCTGGAAAGAGCTCACGCATACAAGGCTGTAAATAACCTCTATAAAAATACAAATGACAATAAGAGAGACAACTATCTACTAGTTTTTTTTTTTGTTCAGCTTAATTGTATTAAGGTAAAAAAGAATTGTGAAATCTTCAAAAATTGAAGGAGGTCCAACTACTGATTTTTGGAGGTATGAATAGAATCTTAAAAAAAAAAAAGGCTATTATTTATTTTGTTAGACTATGGGCATTGTGGGAAAATTAGAAAGGTGTAAATAGCAAATTGGTTATTTGTAAAAATAAGTTGGAGGTCTATTAAGTAAGGAGGTCCAAATACCATTTTTGTTTAAAGGTCACTATAAATTAACGTTCCTCATTTTACACTAATTACACTTTGTTAATAACTTCATTTTTAAATTGAATAACGAGTTTTATAGTTCAGGTTCCAAAGTGTAGTTAAAGCTTTTAAGATCATAACCATGAGTTTTGACATTTAAAGTTAAAAATTTTAAGAGTCCTGGATCATTAAGAGACACAAGAAAATTTGGAAAACATTCAAAGTGAACTGGCCCATCACAAAGACTAGACTCAACTAGTCCCAGAATGGAGTCTTTGATGTTTCTATGTCTTTTTTTTTTTTTTTTTTTGAATGGAGTCTTTGATGTTTCTATGTCTACAGTCACGAAGTGCAACAAAGACAGAGGTTTTGAGACCATTTCTGGTCAAAGGCTGAATTCCTATTTGTACTGCTCCTATGTGTGAATATTTATATTTTTTTTTCTTTTTATGTTCTGCTAATATTTCTGAGGTAAACGCAAACTGTGAAGTGGGGAGTGGGGTCTCTGAGCTTCTCGAAGCAACCTCGGTTTCGACTGGCAGCGACGCTTTTCCTTCGGCAAGGTGGCGATCGTGAAGCAGCGAGGCACGGCGGCTACGCGGGGCAGGTTCTCTACATCGATCGTGGTGGCAGCGAGAGCACTGTCGATTGTGATGGACGCGGGGAGGTTTCTCAGCGTCGATCTTGGTCTGGGGCTTCTCTGATCGCAGTTGCTGGGCTCGATTCCGTCTCTGTAGTGGTTTTGCTCAGGGGCGGGTTTTGATTCCAGGCTTGTTGCTCCAGCTGTTTTTGGATCGGATCGGTGGTGTTTTTGAGGGGAGGGGTTTGAGCTTTTGATTTCCAGGTCGGGGCTCAAGGCTTCACCCTAGCTTTTTCGAAGACGGCGGAGGACCGAGGCCAGCTTCCTAACCGGTGAAGAGAAGCTGCCGTGCCGGTAGTCTGTTTTCAGTCGATCCAGAGGTGAAGGGTTGGTTTGATGGGTTTGTTTCGATCGGAAAAGGCTTCCATGGTGGCCTGGGTTAGCGACGTCGTTGGACAGATCGGGTTTCCAAGGCGGCGCCTTTTTCAATCGGGCTTGCTTTTCCGGGTTTCTCACCTGGAAACCTTAGGGTTTGGGTGGGGCAGGACTGCAGGAGTAGTGGGTTAATGGGCCTTGGGCCTGTTGGACTGACTTGTCATACTTTCTCCCCTCTTGGATTGGGCCTGGAATGGACTGTTGGGAGGTAGCTGAGTTTTTTTTTCCTGCTTCCAATAAATACCCTCACCTTGATCTTCCCGGGTTATAGCTGTTTGCTGGTTGATGAGTGGCGATGTACACCAAAGAAGGTCTTAGGCGTCAACGCTTGTCTATTCAGTGGCTCTGATTTAGGGTTGGATATGTGTAGGAGCTTTGCATTTAGTTTTTTACTTTGTCTTTTTTAGTTTGGTTTTGATTTCGTTTGATCGCTCTGCTTTTTGCATTCCGATTTGTGCATTGAATTGTAATATGAGGAATTTTTCGAATTCCTCTAGCTTGACCGAGTGAGGTCGTTATATTAATGGAACCTGATTCCGTTCCCCTAAAAAAATATATATATATTTCTGAGGTAAACATTTGAACAGTGTGATGGTCAGATTCTATCTTAATTGTTTGCTTTTGGCTGTGAATTGAATATAATGTTTTAAAATCAAAATTTCCTATTTTGTAAATTTCACTATAGCTTTTTTGGTAATCCCCTTTCCAATGGGGGGTGAAAGTTGCACACACAAAATTGTAAACTACACTCTCTTCTATTTTTTAATAATATTTTATCTCACATTTTTTTGCACTTTCTAAAATACCGTCAAGTCGGATTTTTTTTTTTTGGGTCTTTTTCTTCTCTCTCTCTTTCTCCTCCAAACCACGACAAAATTCTTTATTTTTCTCTCTCCTCCAAACAACGACATACTCTCTTCTTTTATGAATAATGGTCCTAGTTTTGAGGTTCTGATGTATGCTAATGAATAATGGTTCTGGTGTATGCCAATGAAATAAAATCAAATTCATAATCTCAATACAACTCTTCAATCAAATCTAAAATGTATGAAAAGTTGTATTGCTTAAGCAACATCCATTGGCTTCAAAAGGATACATAGCTCAAATCCTAAACTAATTGTTCTAACAAAAAGCTTCCAAACCACGTACACTGGGCCAATTTCTATTTCATCGTTTTTTCTTTTACCTAGTAGATCCGCAGTTCCTTAAAGAAGAGAGCCACACTTCCATAAATTTCTTGCTTTCTGCACAAAGAAGCAAAATGCAGACAAAGAGTTAGCTTACATTATTAAATTGAAACACATGCACTAAGTTGCAACTGGAGTTCAATAAGAAAGCTTAACTGAGATAACAATCTAATCAATACATACCACCAATTATCAAATCACAAGATGATCAAGATTAAGCACATAGTTTCTTCTTTGTCAATAATAAGAACAACCAACCAGAAATGAACCCCACAAATTCCTGGGTACCACCACACATTGGAAAGAGAGGACATTACACTCATGACATTATCTCACATTTTTTTGCACTTTCTAAAATACCGTCAAGTCGGATTTTTTTTTTTTGGGTCTTTTTCTTCTCTCTCTCTTTCTCCTCCAAACCACGACAAAATTCTTTATTTTTCTCTCTCCTCCAAACAACGACATACTCTCTTCTTTTATGAATAATGGTCCTAGTTTTGAGGTTCTGATGTATGCTAATGAATAATGGTTCTGGTGTATGCCAATGAAATAAAATCAAATTCATAATCTCAATACAACTCTTCAATCAAATCTAAAATGTATGAAAAGTTGTATTGCTTAAGCAACATCCATTGGCTTCAAAAGGATACATAGCTCAAATCCTAAACTAATTGTTCTAACAAAAAGCTTCCAAACCACGTACACTGGGCCAATTTCTATTTCATCGTTTTTTCTTTTACCTAGTAGATCCGCAGTTCCTTAAAGAAGAGAGCCACACTTCCATAAATTTCTTGCTTTCTGCACAAAGAAGCAAAATGCAGACAAAGAGTTAGCTTACATTATTAAATTGAAACACATGCACTAAGTTGCAACTGGAGTTCAATAAGAAAGCTTAACTGAGATAACAATCTAATCAATACATACCACCAATTATCAAATCACAAGATGATCAAGATTAAGCACATAGTTTCTTCTTTGTCAATAATAAGAACAACCAACCAGAAATGAACCCCACAAATTCCTGGGTACCACCACACATTGGAAAGAGAGGACATTACACTCATGACGTTATACTCCTCCCTCACCCCCCACCCCCCCCCCCCCCCCCCACCCCCCACATTTCAGCCTCACTAAAGAAAACTAAATCTCAACAGTATTAGACTCAGTTCTTAAAATAACAATACAAGTATACAACCTATTAAAGGCCTTGAAAAATAGAATAAAAAGAGCTTGAGATTCTCAGACTTGACTGCTAAGAAACATTGTAATCAAACTGACCCCAAAAGAAAGTTAAGAACATAAACAACAAAGGCAGCATGTGTTTCACAAGCATAGTGCAACCTGCACCAATTCAGAGTTCCTCAGAATGCATCAACCCAGCATCTAGGGGCTCTTCTTCCATTGTACTGACCTCCTGAGCAGCTGATTTTGGGCATAAAGATGAATTTTTTTTTTCAATTCAAGCTAACTGAAAAGATTTTGAAAAGCATAAAGATTTCAAATTTCTCAATTTATGAGAAAACATATTACCCACAAATCATAAAGAAAGAAACTTGTGCAATTTGATATGAGCCAAAAGATAAGGAACAGTAAAAACGATTGAAATACAGAAGAGAAAAGCAAAATAAGAATGAAATTAGAGTAGATATAGTGAGATAGTAAAGAGAAGAGTTGAGATTATGACCTGATTTGGACAGACGAAAGGTTGGGGAACAGAAATTTCCAATGGAGAAGAGAGAGAGTGTCGTTGTTTGGAGGAGAAAGAGAGAAAATAAAAAGAAGGGTTCTGTCGTGGTTTGGAGGAGAAAGAGAGAGAACAAAAAAAGACAAAAAAAAAAAAAACAGGAATCTGACTCGAGGGTATTTTAGGAAGTGAAAAGAGATGTGAGATAAAATATTATTAAAAAAGCAGAAGGGAGTGTGGTTTGCAATTTTGAGTGTGCAAATTTCACTCTCCTTTCAAATTTCCTACAATTTCAGTTAAACTATGAAAATACCATTCTTCACAAGTCATTATAGTTTAGGAAACACTACCAGATACCGAAGACATTAGGATTCAAAAGGTTTTAGGGAGATAAACTTACTTCTCAGGTTGAAGGTTTCGACGGGGCACCCAAGCTGACCAACGGATTGACTGCGCCTCTCGCGACACTCGTTGCTACTTCCTAAGAGGTTTGGGTATCACTAATTCCCCTATCAGCCTTTTGGCTCTGAACACTAATACAAATTACTATATGTAGTTCAATTAAAATTATGATACCTTTAAATCAATAAGCTTTAAATAATTAAATTCTATCAAAAATAATATTTCTTTTATATTTTTTTGCGCAGGGCAAGAGCTGTTACGTCCTGTTCCTTAATTACCAGGTTAATAGTCATTTGGACGGGAAACGACAACAACTATTACTTTTTACTTATGTTTCGAACTTTTAGGGACTCAAAAGTTGACTTTTTGTTCGGTTCAGTTTTTGAGGAAACTTCCTTATGGAAAGTCGTGGGGAACGTTAAACCAAATTCATGAACACGTGGCATGTCAAAATTGGAGTTCGTATGAAAAATATACAGTCTACAGAATTTATAGTTTTTGTCAGAATTTGAGGGCAAAATGGACTTTTCCCAGCCGGGGGGGAGGGGGGCTTTTTTCTCGGGCAGTCCTGAAGAGAGAGAATGGAGATATCGGGTCAAAACGACCCGAAACCTGAAACAGGCGGGTTCTCAGCCTTCCGCCGTCAGACTCGCCACCGGTCGGAAAAGGAGCGTCTTCCCTCTCTCTCTATCGATTCGTGGTGGTCGCTTGGGTGGATTTGAGGCGTACAGTGAGGAACGAGGTGGAGAAGCCGGAGAAACCGAGTCGACACTCACTGGTTTAATCTTTGTTTCCAGCCACTTTTGGGTCGTGCAGCCACCTGGGCTTTATAGCCCTCGTCCTTGTGAACCCAACGCCATCGGCCTCACCTCTCGATTCGATCAGACGTTGTCGGAACTCGGAATCGAGTTTGAAGACTCGGCCTCGAAACTTTCGAGGTAAATTCTAGCCTCCTCGTTCATATTTGATCTTAGGTATAGTTTGAATTTTTGCTGTGCTTGTTGTGGAGAATCTGTTGATATAGGTTTTGAAACCCGATTTGGGGCCCACGCGCTACCGGTTGAGGCGCATGGGGGCGCGTGCGGCTTTCTCTGGATCTGTGTTTTAGTTAGTTACGTAGAGGATAATGTTACGAGCGTGTGGAAATAGTTTGATAGAAATATGTTGAACTATAGGATCGATAGGAATTTCTCAAGTTTCAGAAATTCAGGTATGAATTCGTGACGATCCGACCGTTGGATCGTTATGATTTCTCAGGAACATGTTAGAATATTGAGTTTATGAAACCTTGGAAGTTTAAACCGATTCCGATGCGATTTCAGATTTTCAGGAATTACGACGTGTTGTTAAATTAGGGTTTCAGAGTTTTATTTGATTTCTGAATTAATTAACTATTAACATATTCTGATGGAAGTGTCAGGTGTGAATGATGATTATAATTTACAATATCTTTAGATTTGATTTCATATGTGATTTTGTGAATATTTGATTAATATCTTGGAATTGTATTAAATTATAATTTATATTTTCTAATTAATATTTCGTATATGAGTTGGCTTGTGATTGGATTAAATGCTTGATATTTTCGATTGGTTGAAAATGGAGATTTATGTCGTTGCTTAGACACTAGGAGAGAGGGGATGAACTAGTAGTCTTGACTTGTAGCACCAGAAGAGAGGTGATGTATTGGTGGCCATTGTTTATGTTGTGACACCAGGAGATAGGGGATGTATTGGTAGTCATAGTTGTTGTTGTGACACCAGGAGAGAGGGGATGTATTGGTGGTTTTAGTTATTTTTGTGGCACCAGGAGAGAGGGGATGAACATGTGACCACTATGATTGCTGATTTGATATTTGTATATTATGATATACGTTGTGATACGTATATGGGTGATTGAGATCTGATGGGCGGTGAACCCTGTTGTTTATAGTGGGTGGGTGATTGAGGATATGAAGAACAAGTAGGTTCTAGGGGTTGAGAACTGATTTCGTATGATTAGAAGTGTTCAGTTGTTTCTGTAGGGTTGGGTAGTCCATTTTTAAGGGAAGTTCTGCTGAATTTTCAGAAGAATTTCTCTTAAGGTGGGCTCCTCAATATAATTCGGATTTCAAGGTGAAATCCGGGGCCGGTCCTGTCAAGAGCAGCCACGTATTTATTAAAACGGACAGGGCCTGGGCCAGCACAGGGTTCAAATGTGTAGTCTAAGTGCTACCATATGTGAAAAGGGTTGGGATAAGCCTGCCCATTAACTTGGCAAGGCCAGCCCATAGCCAAAAAATAAGGCTGAGCTTGGGTAATGTCCATCAACCTTGAGTTAAGTTTAGAGGCCTAGTGTAGATGATTAATCTTCAGTCCCACTTTTGCACCGAGAAGGAATTGTTCAGCAATCACTTGAGTCTCTGGATTGAGTGACTTCTCAGCATTTTTCATGAACTCGGTAAGTTTAGGTGCTCTTTGTTCAATAGTTAAAGATTTTTCCTGCATAAGAATTGTGATAATAACTTTAAGCATCTCTTGACCTTCATCTTTTTTTCCTTGTTGAATGGCCTGAAAAGCTTCCTGTAATTTCTGTTGAATCGCTAGCAAAAAATCCGTATTTTGAGAACTCCCCTGAGCGGATGGGCTAGAAGCACACTAAAGCAAAACTGGTCGTTTACGACACACAATGTGTGCCGTAAAAAACAACTTTATGACACAAAGAAGTGTGTCGTAAAAGACAAATTTCTCGTGGCACACAAAATGTGCGCCGTAAAAAATATTTTTTGTGTCGTATAACATTTTTTTGCGCGCCATGAAAGATATTTTACAACTTTGATTGTGTGCCGTAAAAGACCATTTTGTGTGTGTTAAAAGACCCTTTGCGTGTGTTAAAATGTCATTTTGCGTGTCGTAAAAGATATCTTCATTCACTCTTCTAATAGACAATACTTTCAATTAAACCCTTTCATTCAAGCATAATAAACAAAAGCCTTGATGTAGTCAATTATATCAATTAAGTAACCTCATATTACAAAATCATAATATAATTAAACTAGTTTTCAAATATAGAACATGCCAGCTAGATTAAAATTGTCTTCCGATTGATTACATGAGTAGTTGAAGGGGCTGATGATAGCTTGATATGACGACACATGCCAACGATTTCCCATGAAGAAGTAGTACATCATAGAGCCTACAAAGACAAGCAATGACAAACATTAGTAACACAAAATTCCACCAACAACCCATCATCACAAAACACCAAACAACACCAAAAGAATCACACAATTCAGCACAACCATAACAGACCAAGTAATCTGACTAATTCAAACAAGAAAACCTAGAAAACAATTCTCAAAATTGGAAAGACAAGAATTCCATTTCACCTGAGCTAACTCTGGTAACATGCAAAACTAGTTGTATGTGTATGCTCTCTATATATATGTCTTTATATATCAATGACCCAAATTATATTACCTCAATTCTCTATCTGTTATTAAAGAATTACATTATACTAATGAATGGATGGAATTTCGAATGCATGTGGTACTATGCTGATGTTTGTGCAAGTGATAGACATGTTTATGTGCAACTGACATACATGTCAGTACACACCTATATGCATGTTATATGATCTACGAGCTTCTGTGCTCTGTGTCTCATTCTAAAGAGATTGATGGTTTGCAGTGCTGGGAGGATGTATGATCTTTACTTGTGTGTTTGGTTAGCTTACCAGTACATCTACTTTTTCTAGTAGTCAAGACTATTAAAGTTACTCTATATGACGAACCATACCCTTCTGCCAATAATCTATCTATATGTCAATATATCACTAAGAAGATGCTAGACTACTTTTTCTGCTTGCTTGATGTCATCAAGCTTTCTAGTTACTGCAAAACCAGAGCAACACGCACCAAACCAGAGTAACTTTCTAGTTACTGCATTTTGTTAAGGGTAAATTCCTCCTATGGTACCTGAGGTATTGCTACTTGGACAGTTTGATACCTGATGTATTAAAGGGGACAGTTTGGTACTTGAAGTTAGACTTTGTTTGACACTTTGGTACTTCTGTTAATTTTTCTGTTAAATGTAAGGATAAAATTGACATTTAGAATATATGTATAAAAACATAATAAAAAAACATGAGTTTGTGGGTTGATTTTCTTCATAATTTTATAGGTATGAATTAATGCTTATGGGTTATGTTGAAGGTGAAATATTTGAATTTTATGTTTAAGAAATATAATAATCATATAGTGAACACCCATGAGAGTACTCCATTGAAACTAGTCTCGTACAACTAAATTTTTTTAAACATAAAATTCAATTATGTCAACTTTAACATAACCCAAAAGCATTAATTCATTTTCATTTTCTCCTAAATGACCCAAAAAATGATGACTAAAATAATACTAAATAATATCATCGCATTGTGTTTATGAAGAGGAGGAAAAATAAGTGGATTCATAGAGAATAGTACAAAAACTTTAACATAAAATTCGAATATTTCACCTTCAACATAACTCATAAACATCAATTCATACCTATAAAATTATGAAGAACGGCAATCAACCCACAAACTCATGTTTTTTTATTATGTTTTTATACATATATTCTAAATGTTAATTTTATCCTTACATTTAACAGAAAAATTAACAGAAGTACCAAAGTGTCAAACAGAGTCTAACTTCAGGTACCAAACTGTCCCCTTTAATACATCGGGTATCAAACTGTCCAAGTAGCAATACCTCAGGTACCATAGGAGGAATTTACCCTTTTGTTAAACTGATGCAACAATATTTTTAATGGAAACCATAAAAGCATAACATAATGGAAGGTGATTTAGGCCAGCATTAGAAAATATTAAATTGAGCAGAGATGCATCACAGATTAACCATGTTTAACTGCTCAAATGCTCAATGAAGTAACCTTGAACATCATTGCTTTTATTTGCTCAAGTAAGGAGTTCAAAAGAAACATTAAGAAATCTCAATATCAAATACCAACACCAAAAGAAGAAACAAAGCAAGAAAATACAATCAATGACTATACAACTTCATCTGAATTACCAGTAGTAGTTAGAACAGAACTTGTATAGTTAAAGTTGGTGTTGTAATTGAATGCATGGTTTCTTGAGCTTGAACCCAGGTAACATATCTCAGTATGCTTGAACTAGAAAAATGCATAGCATAGTAGAAACTATTGAAAGTATGCTAAAATGAACTATTTAAACTATGTAAACTATTTAAAGGACCCAGGTAGTCCTATGTTGACAGAACATCAGAATCAAACTATGCTGAAATGAGAACTGAAGTAGCAATCAAAGACATAAGCAATCAATTTAGCTTATGCAGAGTGCCAGACCTAAACACTAAGAAACGTGCAGTTTTATTTTATTTTATTTTTTTATCTAATGAGCAATAATTTTATGGTATGGACTCTCACAGCTATTGAGTTCGGGAATCCAGGTTCTTGCAATAATTTATTAAGTGAAAGCCTAAAATTTTCTGGAAAAAGGGAACAGGCAACAATAGCCCGACATATTATATGAACTTTGAAGTTTTGGGACCAAGACACAGAACAAACTTTTCAACTATCCGAAACATATTCTACGCAAACCCTTTATATATGAATATCTCACAACAAGAGATAATGGCATCCAAACCACTGAAACCCCTATACTCACAGATAAAAAAAATATTAGTCAGAAAAAAAAATAGAACTTACTTCCTTGTCTCGAGACACTGGCAATCCATCAAAAATTCCCATATTGAGCTTTCACCTCAACACATGCTGAAATTACTAAACCAGCACAATCAACAAGTGATTACCACATACAGTAACAAAGAAATTACTGAATGGACTAGTAACTCTAACAATTTTCACAGTACCCTTGTTGAGGCACATGGAAAATGGTCATGCTTGACAGCATCAACTCCTACTTCAGAATCAAACTCTTCCAGTGAATTTTTCTTTTGAGACTCTTTATTTCCAGATTCCATCTTCTACAAACCAGTGCAAAACCAATGGCTTAAAGCAAATAAACAGAGTATCAGAAAAACCTAAAGAAATTCAGGAGATGCTGTAATACCTCAAGGACCTGAAACTCTTGAAAAATCTTAACATCAACTTTACCAGAATCAAAATACTGGAAAAGCAATAAACAAATAATGCATTAAATCAAAATTATCAGTCATAACAGGAAACTAAGAACAGAAGATAAAAACAATAAAAACAAAATTCTATTGGCCTCCAAAAGTGGGAACAAACAAAAACAGAACCTTTTATCAGGCAATCGTAAAGTAACCATCACCATTAAATTTCCAGAAGTTCTTAGTTATTAAACCAACGTTAAACTCCTAGAAACCAAGCCTCTTTTAATTCAGGAAAAGGAAAACAGGCAATGTAATACCTTACTGCAGCCTATATAATCATCAATGATGACTAGTAGCTTTCCTTCAGACCTAACCCTTTTTGATTCGGAAAGAGGTAATTCAAAACTCTGAAAAGAAAAAAAAGAAAAAAAAGGTTAACTAAATACAAATTCAGATTATTGATACGATACAATTTCTGACAGAGGTAATGTGTTAACTTGACGGAGCCTATATAATCATTAATGATGACTGGTGGCTTTCCTTCAAACCAAACCCCTTTTTAATTTTAAAACAAGGAAATCCAATTTCTGAATAGCAATGTACAAAATTCAAAGTACTGATACTAAATCTGTCTTCACTACCTCTATGGAAGCAGATGGGAAGTAATCCTGCTGAATAGCATCAAGAAGCCCTTCCTCAGATACTTTAGGTTCCACTGAAGTTTTCTCAGGCACACCATTGCCAAAGTCCACCTTCTAGAACCAGTATAAACCAAATTTAACGTTTAGCAAGATCTTGAAGCTATAATGTAGAACAATCCAAAGTATTGATACTAAAACTTATTTCCACAGTACCACTGTGGAGGCAGATGGAAAACAATCATGCTCAACAGCATCATGAAGTCATCCCTTAGAATCAAACAGTATTCAAATCCTAAGTCTCACACATATTCAGCTTCGTGATTATGATACCATCAATTCGCCAGAAATACCACCTTAATTTTAAACTGATTTGTAATCAAATCTTAAAGAAAACAACTGGTAGAAGAACATTGCGGCCTTACTTTCTAGTCTATAGTTCCAATTCAGTTTCACACCATTCAACACAATTAACATGCATGCCAATGTAATAACAATTCCTTGCATTAGTATTCTTTGTACAAAACCAAGAACTGCATTTAGTCTGATTCCATTTTGTTAGTTTCATTTCACTGAGAGCAATCTGACATCTCTACAAACTCATACTTAACATAAAGATTAGAACTGGAGATGGACTTACAAACCCATTCCAGCTGCCAGCCCATTATCAACAAACATCAACAAGCAAAAAACAAACACTGTAGTGTAATCAACCTGAAGATACCAGTAAAAATTAATGATAATAATCACCACAGATGAAATTCAAAGCATATGTTATCCAAAGCAACTGCATATTAACCTAACACGATCCATATATGCAATGGATATGTACAAGTATGGTACCACTTCCAATTAATCGCAACAATTACTCTATCAGAAATCCACAAACAGATAATCTGAAACAAAAAACGAATTGCAGAGATTGAAATCGAAACCCTAATAAAGGATACACAATTCGAAGCAAAAAAAACCAGAAACAACAATTCGAAATCCGAAACCTGGCACAGTTAAACTAGGCGCAGCAAGAAGAAAGGTACTGACCACTTGAAATCGACGCCTCTGATGGCCATGGAGGTCGAGCTATGCACGAATCGCTGTGAGTGAGATACAAGATCCGACGATACTCAAGGAAGGAAATGCTTGAATCGGAAGCCGATCTTTCGCGGACGGAGAGAGGTTTCGGAGAGAACACAGGTCATCGGAAAAAGAGAGAGGCGGTGAGGGAGTGAACGGTGAACCACCATTGAGTCGGCGAGTCGGAGTCTATGGACTCTGAGATGAAATAAGGAAGATTGAAAAAACACAAACGAAGAACAATTTAATATACATATACCAATGGCTTTTGTTTTTCGTTTTTCAATCAAAGCAAAAGAAAAAAAAAATAATATACTTCAATAAAAAAATATTAGTATTTTATAACTCATTTACGACATGCTTGAAAAGTAAGTCGTAAAAAACTATTTAAATAATTTATTTACGGTACACATATTGTGTAAGCCTGATAACTAATTTACAGCACACATAAGATGCACGCCATGAATGACCTGAATAAAGACATTCTGACGGCACACATGAGATGTGCGCCGTAAATGACAGTATTTTACGGCACAAGTAAAATGTGCGATGTAAAAGACCGATTTTGCTGTAGTGGCAGTATCAGGGTTTGTGTTGCTGATTAATCTTGAATCCCACTTGTGCGCCTTCAAGAAATTTTTCAGCAATTTCTTGAGTTTCTTTATTGAGTGACTTCTCAGCATTCTTCACGAACTCGGTAAGTTTAGCTGCTTTTTGTTCGACAGTTAAAGATTTTTCCTGTTTTAGACCAACGGTAGCATCTACGAGCATCTCTTGACCTTGAGCTTGTTGTCCTTGTTGAATGGCCTGAAAAGCTGCTTCTAATTTTTGTTGGGTCGCTAGCAAAACATCTGTACTTTGAGAACTTCGCGGAGCGGATGGATCGGAAGTAGTATCATCTTGGTGTGGTTGATTAATCTTTAGTCCCACTTTTGCTCCTAGAAGGAATTGTTCAGCAATCACTTGAGTCTCTGGATTGAGTGACTTCTCAGCATTCTTCACGAATTCGGTAAGTTTAGCTGCTTTTTGTTCGATAGTTAAAGATTTTTCCCGCATAAGAATTGTGACAATAACTTTAAGCATCTCTTGTCCTTCACCTTTTTTTCCCTGTTGAATGGCCTGAAAAGCTACATGTAATTTTTGTTGAACCGCTAGCAAAAAAATCGTATTTTGAGAACTCCCCTGAGTGGATGGACTAGAAGCAGTATTAGCTTGGTGTTGCTGATTAATCTTGAATCCCACTTGTGCGCCGAGAAGGAATTGTTCAGCAATCTCTTGAGTCTCTTTATTGAGTGACTTCTCTGCATTCTTCACGAACTCGGTAAGTTTAGCTGATTTTTGTTCGACAGTTAAAGATTTTTCCTGTTTAAGAGCAACGGTAGCATCTACAAGCATCTCTTGACCTTGAGCTTGTTGTCCTTGCTGAATGGCCTGAAAAGCTGCTTCTAATTTTTGTTGGACCGCTAGCAAAACATCTGTACTTTGAGAACTTCCCGAAGCGGGTGGATCAGAAGTAGTATCATCTGGGTGTGGCTGATTAATCTTTAGTCCCACTTTTGCTCCTAGAAGGAATTGTTCGGCAATCACTTGAGTCTCTGGATTGAGTGACTTCTCAGCATTCTTCACGAACTCAGTAAGTCTAGCTTCTTTTTGTTCGATAGTTAAAGATTTTTCCCGCATAAGAATTGTGACAATAACTTTAAGCATCTCTTGTCCTTCATCTTTTTTTCCTTGTTGAATGGCTTGAAAAGCTACTTGTAATTTTTGTTGAACCGCTAGCAAAAAATCTGTATTTTGAGAACTCCCCTGAGCGGATGGACTAGAAGCAGTATTAGCTTGGTGTTGCTGATTAATCTTGAATCCCACTTGTGCGCCGAGAAGGAATTGTTCAGCAATCTCTTGAGTCTCTTTATTGAGTGACTTCTCTGCATTCTTCACGAACTCGGTAAGTTTAGCTGATTTTTGTTCGACAGTTAAAGATTTTTCCTGTTTAAGAGCAACGGTAGCATCTACAAGCATCTCTTGACCTTGAGCTTGTTGTCCTTGCTGAATGGCCTGAAAAGCAGCTTCTAATTTTTGTTGGACTGCTAGCAAAACATCCGTACTTTGAGAACTTCCCTGAGCGGATGGACCGGAAGCAGTATCACCTGGCTGTGCTTGATTAATCTTTAGTCCCACTTTTGCTCCTAGAAGGAATTGTTCAGCAATCACTTGAGTGTCTGGATTGAGTGACTTCTCAGCATTCTTCACAAACTCGGTAAGTTTAGCTTCTTTTTGTTCGATAGTTAAAGATTTTTCCCGCATAAGAATTGTGACAATAACTTTAAGCATCTCTTGTCCTTCATCTTTTTTTCCTTGTTGAATGGCTTGAAAAGCTACTTGTAATTTTTGTTGAACCGCTAGCAAAAAATCTGTATTTTGAGAACTCCCCTGAGCGGATGGACTAGAAGCAGTATTAGCTTGGTGTTGCTGATTAATCTTGAATCCCACTTGTGCGCCGAGAAGGAATTGTTCAGCAATCTCTTGAGTCTCTTTATTGAGTGACTTCTCTGCATTCTTCACGAACTCGGTAAGTTTAGCTGATTTTTGTTCGACAGTTAAAGATTTTTCCTGTTTAAGAGCAACGGTAGCATCTACAAGCATCTCTTGACCTTGAGCTTGTTGTCCTTGCTGAATGGCCTGAAAAGCTGCTTCTAATTTTTGTTGGACTGCTAGCAAAACATCCGTACTTTGAGAACTTCCCTGAGCGGATGGACCGGAAGCAGTATCACCTGGCTGTGCTTGATTAATCTTTAGTCCCACTTTTGCTCCTAGAAGGAATTGTTCAGCAATCACTTGAGTGTCTGGATTGAGTGACTTCTCAGCATTCTTCACAAACTCGGTAAGTTTAGCTTCTTTTTGTTCTATAGTTAAAGATTTTTCCCGCATAAGAATTGTGACAATAACTTTCAGCATCTCTTGACCTTCATCTTTTTTTCCTTGTTGAATGGCCTGAAAAGCTACCTGTAATTTTTGTTGAACCGCTAGCAAAAAATCCATATTTTGAGAACTCCCTTGCGCCGATGGACCAGAAGCAGTATTAGCTTGGTTTACTTCATTGTCATGCCTGAATCCGGGCGACCTGAATTAAACATAAACATCAACACATGCAAGACATGAATATATATATACACCACATACACTAACAAACAAAAGAAGTATATAGTGACAAACATTATTTTCATCTAAAGAACGAGTCGAGTTCTTTAGAGTGATTTAATCCAACATTCCAATTAATAAAACGAAATATATATATATATATATATATATATATATATATATATATATATATATATATATGTGTGTGTGTGTGTGTGTGTGTGTGTCTACATACTTTGAAAGCCATCCAGTCCATGATTCACTTTCCTCAGCCCAAGTCCCAACCGACATAGCCAGCCATAACACCAGCAACGTGATCGCTGTTAGAGCTAAACTCTTCGCCATCTTTCTCTTTCGCTCTTCTCACTCTCTCTCTCTCTCTCTCTCTCTCTAGAGGACAAGGAAATGTTTGTTCCGAGTTCATTTCACATGCCACCAGGTTTTGGTATATATAGCTCACAGGTTGATTGCATGTGTTGCGGAAAAATGGAGAGACAATCAGGCTTCTCCAGAGAACGTACCGGCTTTTGGGGACAATTTGACTGTTGCTGTTAGGAGAGCGCTTGATGCTCCCTTGACCAAGGTCCACTGGTATTGCAGGTTTGCCGCATTTTATGTGCCTTTGAATGAGTTCTCTCTGTTCTCCAAAAAAAAAAAAAAAAAAAAAAATTTCTCTCTCCGTCGTAAGAGCAAGATCATATATCTCAAATAAAAAAGGAGGATATTGATGACAGATAATCATTAAGCTGTGTCTAATTACTTTTATTACAAAGGATGCAGAAAAAAGAAGGTCCTAACCACATAACTAAATATAATAGTTTGAAATACTTTATAGAAACTACTTAATGATTATTGTTGAACAAACAACGTACGTAGAACTTTACAAGCGCCTTAAGCAAGATCACATCCTTCTAAACTCCCTCAAGCGGCGCAAGCGTTCCTCAACTCCTAAACGTCTTTTGATTACTGTGGTCAGCTTTCATTGTGGTATTACTTCATAAAAATATATTTTCCAACCCGACAATATATGGTTAGCGAAGTTCATTATCGAGCTCTAATGTCGACTCTAAGCTAGTCTTATTCGTAACCAACATCTATATCACTATTCTCAATATTGAAAAACAAATCGGGATCCTCTCATTTGTTGGCCATCATTCTTGGCTGTAAGTGACTGTTAATCTCGTCCACTGATTCGAGATCTAAAAGTTAATAATAGTTCACGTCAGCAGCTAACACTTAATTAACCAAAATGTATTTTCAAGACTAATGGCGTTTCCTTTCTTCATTTTCTTCTCCTCAGCAGCCTTGCCCGCTTCTTAATTCTTCTTCTCTTCCTCTACGTTTCACTAATTTGCTTTGAAAATTCCACTCTTCCATCATCAGCAATGGCTTTCAGATCAAATTAAGTTAATATTTCTTTGGTAATTTATGCTTTGACTTTATATATTGGTGTGCATAAACCTAAGCCAACAGTAGTAATACGAGAAGTGCCCAATACTGTATGTATTGAGGAATGGACAATTGCGCTAAGCCAGACTACTCAGAAAAATGAATTATACTAAGCCAATCATCTAAGAATTGCAGGACCACCAATTATAGGTTCATTATTCAGACCAACACAAAGAGTTAATCAGTCAAAAATCCCAAAAATATCAACGGGATCGAAAAAAATGCAAACAGTATCTGATGTTTGTTTCATTAGTAACTTTGATATCTCAAGTTTAAAAAACATCAAATTGGTACATGAGGTTTTGACCCCGACCCAACATAAATACCTGAAACCTGGAGCCGTTAACTCTGTTATAGCATTAGCAAACTGACATAACTTGAAAGGCATATGAGTAATTTCAGTCTCTAATATTATTATTTGTTTAAGTATATTGGTATTGAGAGAAGTGTATTTCATTATAGAGAATAGGAGCCCTATATATAGGGATTACAAAGTGCATAATCTAAGAGTACAAGGATTCCTTATCTAACTTGGAGTAGGAAACCTCTCCTATTACAACTATAGAACTTATCCTAGTTTGACTAGGCACACTAAGTGTCAATATCCTTCAACACTCCCCCTTGTGCCGCTCAAACTTGGTGGTGACGCTTCATCCGTTGCCTCGTTAAAAACCTTGCTCAAGTGAAAAACCCTGTGGGATAAAAATGAACTCGAGGAGGAGAAAAGAGTGCAACACGTCCTTGATCCTTCGAGACTGAGTAACTCCCCCTGATGTCGAAATCTCCCCCTGATTGCTACAATCATGGGAGTTCGGATAACCTTCTTAATCCGATACTCTTCACATGTTTCTCGAAGGTGGATTTAGGTAACGACTTAGTGAATAAGTCCGCTACATTATCCTCTGATCGGATTTGATTCACTTCAATCTTTAGAAGTGATTGTTGTTGCTGATTATAAAAGAACTTAGGCGATATATGCTTGGTGTTGTCGCCCTTGATGAAACCTAACTTCATTTGTTCAATACAAGCTGCATTATCCTCATAAATGCATGTAGGTTCATCTGTGGTAGATTTCAAACCACAACTTCCTTGAATGTGTCGAATTACAGACCTTAGCCATACACATTCACGTACAGCTTCATGTAGAGCAATAATCTCTGCATGAGTTGAGGAAGTAGCAACAAGGGTCTGTTTCGTAGACCTCCAAGATATCGCAGTGCTTCCCATGGTAAAGACATAACCTGTTTGGGAGCGACCTTTGTGAGGGTCAGAGAGGTACCCTACATCAGCAAAACCCATCAAGACATCATTGTCGTTTTGATGGAGGGAGATAGGAGGACGCCGGCCACCATGAGCGGCGGCGGCGGCGGCGGCGGCAACATGGCCGGCGGCCATTCCATGGACGGGGGCGTTTTGCCTTTTGGGGTCCGATCCCAATTTTCCGTCATTCCTTTTCTCTCTGTAGGGATAGAATAGGCCCATATCAATCGTACCTCTTAGGTATCGAAAGATGGTCTTTACACCAATCCAATGGCGGCGTGTTGGCGCAGAGCTGTGTCGAGCTAACAAGTTCACTGCGAATGAGATATCCGGTCTTGTGCATTGAGCTAAGTACAATAATGCGCCTATTGCACTTAAATAGGGCACTTCGGCCTCTAAGGGTTCTTCGTCCTCATCCCTTGGACGAAACGGATCTTTTCCGGGTTCAAGACTACGGCCGATCATGGGAGTACTCGCAGGCTTCGCTTTATCTTCATTAAAGCGCCTTAGAATTTTCTGAGTATATGCAGACTGATGGATCAAAATCCCATCACTACGGTGCTCGAGTTCTAAACCGAGACAAAACCGTGTTTTCCCAAGATCTTTCATCTCAAATTCGGATTTCAAGTAATTAGCAGTTTCCTTTAACTCATCTAGAGTTCCAATTAGGTTCATGTCATCGACATAAACTGCTACGATTGCAAATCCGGAACTTGTTCTTTTAATGAACACGCATGGGCATATTTCATTGTTAATATATCCCTTCCCAATCAAGTAGTCACTTAGACGGTTATACCACATCCGTCCCGATTGTTTTAATCCATATAGTGAGCGTTTTAATCTTATTGAAAACGCGCTCCGTGGTTTAGAGCCACTTGATTTGGGTAATTGAAGTCCATCTGGAACCTTCATATATATCTCTGAATCTAGATCCCCATAGAGATATGCTGTAACCACATCCATAAGCTGCATGTCAAGTTTTTCGGAAACTACCAAACTGACAAGGTAGCGGAACGTTATAACGTCCATTACGGGAGAATATGTCTCCTCGTAGTCGATTCCAGGGCGTTGTGAGAAACCTTGCGCCACAAGGCGGGCTTTATATCTTACCACCTCATTTTTCTCATTACGCTTTCTAACAAAGACCCATTTATGGCCAACAGACTTTACACTTGGGGGTGTCTGCGTTACAGGCCCAAATACCTGTCTCTTTGTTAGTGAATCCAATTCAACCTGGATCGCATCTTTCCATTTAGGCCAATCTGCTCTTCGTTGACATTCTTCAACAGAGCGAGGTTCGATATCATCATATTCTATAATCCCTTTCGCAATATGATATGCAAATGCATCATCAATCGCCATAGAATTTCTATCCATCATCTCATGTACACTAGTGTAATTTATGGAGATCTCTCTATTCTCTGGAGTTGGTTCTGACATTGGAGCGTCCCCCAATGATGTCTCTTAGACATAACCATAATCCGGAATATTCTCATGAGATGGATTATTTATATCGATGATTAATGGATTATTCTGTGCCAAACTCGCTTTCTTTCTTGGGCGAGAATTCATCGAACCTATGGGCCTCCCGCGCTTCCTGGCGGGAGCCGTGGGCCTAGCCATAACGTCACCATCATTGAGAGATGGGATGTTGGCGCCATGCTCATGCATTCTTGAGTTGGCGTCATGTCCTCTACTTTTAGGGACATCAATCCTTGCAGGCACGTTTGCAGCAGGTATGTGTGATCTCGTCACTTTAGCGATATCAGAAAACGCATCAGGCATCGATTCTGCTACGTTCTGAAGATCGAGAATTCTCCGCACTTCAATTTCGGACTGTGCGGTTCGGGGATCAAGATGAGACAGAGTGGGGACAGACCACGACAATTCCGGTCGTTCCTGTTGAACATTGATGTTCTTACCTCCCCCTAACGATGGGAAGACTGTCTCATCGAAGTGACAATCCGCAAATCTTGCGGTAAAGAGATCGCCTGTCAAGGGTTCTATGTAGCGGATAATCGTTGGAGAATCATAACCAACGTAAACGCCTAATCGTCGTTGAGGACCCATTTTGGTGCGCTGTGGAGGCGCAATTGGCACATAAACTGCGCACCCAAATATGCGTAAGTGTGAGACATTGGGCTCATACCCAGTCACCATCTGGGACGCAGAAAAGGGTTGAGTGGCAGTAGGCCTCAGACGAATAAGCACAGCTGCATGCAATATTGCATAGCCCCAAGCAGAAATAGGGAGATTGGTGCGCATCACCAATGCTCGAGCAACCATTTGTAGTCGTTTAATGGTGGCTTCTGCGAGACCATTTTGGGTATGAACATGAGGAACAAGATGTTCAACATCAATCCCAATGGACATGCAATAATCATCAAAAGTCTTTGATGTAAACTCTCCAGCATTGTCTAATCTTATAGACTTAATAGGATGATCAGGGTGGTGAGCCCTTAACTTAATTATTTGTGCTAGGAGTTTAGCAAATGCAGCGTTCCTTGTGGACAATAACATGACATGTGACCAGCGTGTCGATGCATCAACCAATACCATAAAATATCGAAATGGTCCGCATGATGGTTGAATAGGTCCACAAATATCACCTTGGATTCTTTGCAAGAATGGTATATTTTCTTTAGTGTCCTTTGCATAGGATGGTCTCGATCCTAATTTTGCTAAAGAGCAGGCTTTGCAGAACGAATGATGGGCTTTGGAAACAACCAATGAGGATTTTGGTTGAGCCATGAAGTCACAATGGACCTTAGGAGTAAAAATTGGAGTCAAGGGAGCAGGGGTGGCGTCAAAGCCACCCTTGGGCCGCAGGGGGATGGCGGCGCCGACCGGTGATGGCCGGACTTGAGGGGGAAAGGCGCCGTGAGGTGCAGGTGCTCCTCCTTGATCCAAATTTCGAGTTTTACTTCCTTTCGTTCTGAAAAAGGGATGTCCGTGTGAAGTCTTTAATATACGGATCATCATGTCACGACCTGGGTGTCCCAAACGGTCGTGCCAAAGCCTATATGTGTCGGAATCCCATAAATCATCTCTCATGACATGGTTGGATTCAATGACTCAAATAGTGGTTGCATACAACCCACTAGAGCGACACATAAGTTTCTCTAAGACTCGTTTATGTCCGTAGTCATTAGAGGTGATGCAAAGGAACTCTTGTCCATTCTCACAATGTGTTTCCACATGAAAACCATTGGCTCTTATATCTTTGAAGCTCAATAGGGTTCTTCCTGCCCTAGGAGTATAAAGAGCTTCGGTGACATTCAAAGTAGTGCCATTAGGCAACATAAATTGAGCTGGTCCTCGACCATGAATCAATTGAGATGGTCCAGCCATCGTAGTCACAGAAGATCGAGTAGGCGCCATCCATAGGAATAGCTGCCTGTTTCGAAGGATGGTATGTGTAGTGGCACTATCCACGAGGCATTCGAACTCTCCGGGAAACATACTGAAAAATAATAAAGTTCGAATTTAGAATATGTCCAAGACATTTGAATAAAATAAGTCGACACTTTATTAATGATAGCCAATGATTACATCAAAATTTCTTGACTAAAATCTAATCCAATATAAAATCAAATAGTAGACGAATCCTAGTCACTTAATCCGTTCGGTAATTTCAATTTGGTTGTGACCAGGTAAGGTAAGGCGAGATTTTGGTGGAGCGTTGCTCACTTTTAAAACCGTTCTCTCAGATCAAACCTTGCCTAGACATCACAAGTACTCTTGAGTACGCCTAGAGGGAAAAAGTTAATACAATAAGTCATTTTATTGATTTAAGGCATAATTGCCATTACATAATTCTTGGAAAAGTAAAGGACTATACTAATCAAAATCTGCAGCATCCTTGTGCAATTCTTTGTCAGATTTGAAGTCCGCTATGGTGAGATTGACGTTGGCATCATCACCATCTTCTTCTATATTTTCGGCAAAATTGGCTTCATGCTCTCTGAAGTCTCTAAATGCCTTGTAATGCGCAGCCAATTGTTTGCTTGCTTTGCATTGTTTGAACCAGTGCTCACTAGATCCACATCGATGACACATGTCATTGTGATTTCCTCCCTTTAATTGAGGTGCATTGTTTGCACTTGGGTGGCGTCCCCCATAGGAGTTGGCGCCATTCCCATGGCCCTGGGTGGTTCCTCCATGTCCTGGAGCCCCACGGCCTCCTCTCCCACGTTGCCATGTATTGCCACGTGATCGTCCTTCATTCTGACGAGTACCTTCCTTTGTAGGGCGGTTATATGGACCAGAACGTCCGTTGTGTCCCTTATTCTTAGGGTTCC